>NC_044982.1:148807216-149114001 GCF_008728515.1 Papio anubis
CTATTAACTGTGTGTGGTTTCATCTTTCTGCAGCTAAATCCTTAATGCCTTTAAAAGGGCCAGGGAGTTTCAAGTCCTTTCTAATGATCTAGTAATGGTGGAAAAAGCTTGTTGAAAGGTTGTAAATATTTGTTGATTGCTTGTCAACAGAGAAAAAGGCTTTTACTCCTCCAATAGCATCAGGGAGGAGGGGAAGGGAGGAAGCTTTTATGCACCCATTTCAATTCAGCTTTTTTATTTCTCAGACTTTGAGGCCTGGGACATATATTTCAAGAATAGACCTGTTCTTTCATCTTCAAAAGAGAAAAATTAGAATAAAACAGTTGTCTGTTTAACTTTCACTCTATAACACAGGGAAATGTACAGAAATCAGTTCCCAAGTTGGACAAGGCTAAGCACAGCTCTTCATGAATAAGAACTAACTTTTATTTTCAATCCACTGAAGGGAGTAGGTGGAGTAGGCAGCTGCTGATGTCGTGAGATTCGAACATTACCAAAAGACTTGCCTGCACAAAAATATCTATCCCTTGGGTCTATCATAGATACCGTAAGGAAGCCAGCCATTAGAACAGCTTTTCTGGATAAAGACATTGTCTCTGGTTGGTGCCATTAAAATGCACATCTATTCCTTAGGAAAGGTAAATGTTAATGCATTATAAAAAGTTAAAATGTGTGTGTGTGTGTGCACGTGAACTTCTTATTTTGAGATAATTGAGCTTTTTATTTTGAGATAGCATGCAATTGGAAGAAATAATACAGAGAGATCCTGTATACCTTTCACCTACTTTCTTCATCTTGCATGACCATAGTACAGTATCACAACCAGGAAGTTCACATTGACAGAGTCTGCAGACTTTATTCAGAGTTCCCCAGTTTTACCTCTATTTGTGTGTGTGTGTGTGTGTGTGTGTGTGTGTGTCTGTATGTATTTAGTTCTATGCAATTTCATCATGAGTAGATTGGTAAGGCTGCCACTATAGTCAAGATACAAAAGACACAAGATGCAAAACCCATCACAAGGATCCCTCATGCTACACTTTTTATAGCTCTCTCCCTGCCTACCCACCACCTCAACCCATGGCAACCACTAATCTGTTCTCCACCTCTATAATTTTGTCATTTTAGGAATGTTATAGGCATGAAATAAACCTTACTTCCATTTAGGTCCTTTATCTTCCCCACTTGAAAAATATAATTGTCTTAAGTATTTCCTGTACATATATTGAGCACCACATCAGATGGTATTACAGTCTTTGCTTCAATAGTTAAATGATTTTAAAAATTCATGAGAATAAGGAGAGTCTATTATATTTGTCCTTATTTTTATCCATTCTGATGCTTTTCTAGGTAAGGTGAATTTTAAAATTTACTAATAACAGGCCTTCTTTCTCTGTTAATTTTAAAAATTATTTATTTATTTATTTGAGATAGGGTCTCATTCTGTTGCTCAGGCTGGGGTGCAGTGATGCAATCATAGCTCACTGCAACCTCGAACTCCTGGTCTCAATCAATCCTCCCACCTCAGCCTTCCAAGTAACTGAGACTACAGGTGTGCACCATCATGCCTGGCTATTTTTTAAATGTTGTTTTAGTAGAGATGAGGTCTTGCTATGTTGCCCAGGCTGGTCTGAAACTCCTGGTCTCAAGCGATCCTCCTGCCTCACCCTCCCAAAGTGCTGGGATTATAGGCATGAACTACTGTGCCCGGCCTCCTTTGTTAATTCTGTGTATTGTTAGGATCCATACTCATACAAATAACAGAATATTTCAAATAAAACCCTTATTGTAGAAGATGCTATAGCTTTTGATAAGCAAGCAATTAGATCATAAAGAATGAAGAAAATTTGGTATCATAGAGCACTCCTGGAGAGAGTAGGTTTTGTCCATTGTCTTCTATCTTTTCTAGAGTTAGTGGTGTTCATGACCATCTGAGGTTATGTCTGTTGTTAGGAAGTTACGTCCTCATAACTTGTTATGTGTTCATGATGTAACATGTTATGCTGTTCATAGTTATGAAGTTATGTCCTCATCTGTGGTTGAACCCTTGAAAATATGCTATAATCACAGATATTTTTCCCCTGTATTTCACACCTTTAACACAAGTAAAAAGGCAATATTGCGACAGGGCTGATTAAATAAAGCTACTTTCCTCTGGAAACCAGGAATTCTGGTAGTATTGCAGGGGTGGAAGTTGAATTCGGGGCTTCATGCCTCAGTTGGGCTTACTGACCTCCATTCCAATGGGTTCTTTGGAACTTTTGACCCTCATGATTTATACACAAACAAGCTTTTAGTGGCCAAATACGTATTGGCAAACATTATATAACCTCTGTAGAAAGGTTCCAAGAAGTCTTGTATTAAGAAAACCTATTTTACTTATTTAACTCGGAGTTTCTTTCCCCCTTCTCTAGACTTTATATTTCTTTTTTCTTTCTTTTAACGTTTTTATTTGGAAATAATTTCAAACTTACTGAAAAGTTACAATAAGAATAGTACAAAGAACATCCATATATCCTTTACCTAGATTCACTATTGTTAATATTTCATCCTGTCAAGCCAGGATGAAAAGGAAAAAAGATTTGTTGGAAAAAATGCCTATGAATGACAAAGTGGGAAGAGAGTAAAAGTAGGCACAGAGAGCCTCAGGCTGAGATGCAGGTCTGACACCTGTGAAGGGAGGTGGGGGGAAGGAAGATTAAGTGGGAAGAGGCTGACACTGTAGAACAGCCATGAGACAGTCTCAGCCAGGTCCACCAGGAGCTCCAAAGCAAGGGTTTCTCCTTAGAGGAGCCCTACATTGGGCAGGAATGACCAGTGTAATTCCCTCTCCATGCTCAGCCATTGGTTAGGAGCAGGCTAAGGGGGTGTGGTCTCAGCAGAAATTCTGTGACCAGTTCAAAGATGTGGCATCCAGAGGTCAGTTGCATTCCTTGCAGCAGGTTCTTCTTGACAGGAGATCTGATAAGCATACTGTTATGATGACCTTGTCTTTTATGACTGACATTTTTGAAGAATTTAGCTCTTGCTCCCCTTCATAATAGAACATTCTTCATTTAGGTTTGAGGTTTAATCCAGTATATATATATATTTTTTCCACAGACCCTTTTACTGATAATTACCTATTAGCATCCCTTTGGACTTGTATTCCACAGAACACACTTTGGGAAACTGCACAGATGTTGATGTTGCAGCTAGAAATGATATTTGGTTAACGTTGGTGTGTCTATAAGGGCATTACCAGATGAGATTAACATTGTTTTTTTGGGGGGAGGTTAATGGGATCTTGCTCTGTTGTTCAGGGTGAAGTACAGTGGTGTAATCATGGCTCACTGCAGCCTTGACCTCCAGGGCTCAGATGATCCTCCCACCTCAGCCTCCCAACTGACTGGGGCTACAGGCATGCACCACCATGCCTGGCTAAATTTTGCATTTTTTGCAGAGAGATTTTTGCCATGTTGCCCAGGCTAGTCTCAAACTCCTGGGCTCAAGTGATCTACTTGCCTCAGTCTCCTAAAGTGCTGGGATTACAGGTGTGAGCCACTGCGCTGGCTGAGATTAACACTTGGTTCGGTAGAATGAATACAGTAGAACCCATACCCCAGTGTGGGTGGGCCACATCCAATCTGTTTAAGGTCTGAATTGAATAAAAGGCTGACACTCCCCTGAAGAGAGAATTCTTCTTGATGGACTATTTTTAAGTTGGAACATGGGTCTTCTGCCTTTGGACTCATACTTGAACTGGAACTTGCACTATTGGCTCTTTTGATTGTCAGGTGTTTGGACTCAGACTGGAACCATGCCACTGACTCTCCTGGCTTTCCAGCTTGCTGACTACATCTCTTGGACTTTACCTCTATAATCACATGAACCAATTCCTTATAGTAAATCTCTTTCTTTCTCTCAGTACAGTTATAGATATAGATATAGATATCCTGTTGGTTCTCTTTCTCAGGACAAATATACGCCCTTAGTCATGCAATCATCATAAGCTACTGGGCACAACAGCATCCCGAATGGATTGTTATTTGAACTAAGGAAAGGGTCAGCTCTTAGACAGGGAAATCAACCAGGGAGCTAGTTTTGCCGTGTCAACAAGGTTAAGGCACTTTGTGGGAGCAAAAGAAGCTCCAACGAAATGCCAAATGCACAACTAATTACCTATTACTTAAATAGTAACTGATGGTTTGCCAGTCATAGGAGGGCAGCCCTTTCTGTCTCTCTGAATATCTAGTTGACCATTTGCTAGAGAGAAGTGCTTGCTTGGACTCATGCTTACTACACCCATGTCTTTTCCATGCCTCTTTCTCAGGTTGTAAAACAAATGGCCTCTAGTTTTCTTGTCATATATTTAGAGACTTAAGAGTAAGATATTCCCTTACATTTAAAACACAGAAAAACTTGGTGTTATCTCATTAGGACAATAAAATCTTTGTACCTGATTATATTGTCCAAAACGGCCGAAGCAGTATTTCCACTCCTACATGCTCTTTTAGAACTAGGCTACTTTGCATTAAGAGATGGAGTTTATTTCCCCTCTCCTTGAACCTGAGTAGGCTTGTTACTTCTCCAGCCAGTAGGGTATAACAGAAGTGATGCTGTGTGACTTCTGAAGCTAGGTCATAGAAAGGATACGGCTTCCGCCTGGCTATCTCTTTTGGAATGCAGCCATAGTATTGTGAAGAAGCCAAGGTCACATGGAGGGCCCATGTATAGATGTTCCAGTCAACAGCTATTAAGTTCCCAGCCGACAGCTAACATTAATTGTGAGTGAATAGGCCTTCAGATGATTCCAGCTTCCAGCCTTCAATTCTTTCAGTATCAGACATCTTGGAGCAAATACAAACCATTCTTTCTGTGCCTGTCCAAATTTATGACCTACAGATCTATGAGCATAATAAATAGTTGTTTCACACTACTAAGTTTTCCAGTAATTTTTAATGTCAGCAGAGTAACTAAAACAAAAGTATTGGCCAAGTTCAATACTGTAATCAGTCGATTATTCAACAGATAGATATTATGAGCCTGCTCTGATCAAAGTACTCTGCTAGACTTGTAGAGTTTGCAACAAAAAACAAGCAGAAGCAAAACCAAAGAATATTCTGTCCTCGAAGAGTCCAATAGTCTAGTAGAAAAAACCAAAGATGTAAGAGCAAAAAGGTGGCTGTGGCTAACAATATGTGGTAAGTGACAAATGAGTCAATAAACAAGCACTGTAAGGGGTTGGAGGGAGGGAGAGGTCACCCTGGGAAGAACAGAGACACTGGGTTGCAACACAGCACCCCAGCACACATCACATACTTGGGATCTGTTTGTTAATTTTACTGGAGCAGAATACAAGTTGGTGATTAAAGAAGAGTATCAGGTACTTGGAGAGGAAAGATGAAGGTATTTCAAGCAGATTAGAAAACAGAAAGTTGGGTCTGGAATATTAGGATGTGGCTGATAGAATTCACTCCTTTTGTGTGTAACAGCATACACTTCACAAAGCACTTTCACAGACTTTGTCACATTGAATGTTTACGACCTGGCAAGATGCAATGGCAGGTTCAGCAGGCCTCCTATATCCCTGCAGGATGGAGTCTCTCTGCTTCTCTCCACATACATAGATTCAAACAGACCTCCCTTTTACACATTCACAGACGCATCTGGATATCGCCCGTCAAAAGCACTCAAGGCATTAATATGGAAATAACCAATGGGTTCAGCACCTTAAAAAAAAAAAAAAAGTCCGGGCACAATGGCTCATGCCTGTAATCCCAGCATTTTGGGAGGCCGAGACGGGTGGATCACGAGGTCAGAAGATCGAGACCATCCTGGCCAACATGGTGAAACCCCATCTCTACTAAAATACAAAAATTAGGCAGGCGCGATGGTTCACGCATGTAGTCCCAGCTACTTGGGAGGTTGAGGCAGGGGAATCACTTGAACCCGGGAGGCAGAGATTGAAGTAAGCCGAGATCACGCCACTGCACTCCAGCCTGGTGACAGACCAAGACTCTGTCTCAAAAAAAAAAAAAAAAAAAAAAGATAGTTGTTAATCTCAAGGAATTTCCAGTTGGTAGAATGTGAGGGGGAAATCTCTCTGTCTCTCTCTGTCTCTGTCTCTGTCTCTCTCTAATAAGCTGGAGCACTGCTGATACACTGAATAGTTAGGTAACAAACCATGAGTATGATCTTGAACTAGCCACTACCTCCTCTGGGTTTCAGCTTCCTCACCTGTAAAATGAAGGGATTGCTGGATAATCTTCAAGGTCCCCGCCAGATGGAATTTTATGATTCTGTAAACCCAGAACTAAGGTGTAAAATGGGGAATTCATCTTAAAATGTTTTCAGCATCATTTAACCTTTGTCTTCATCTTTGCAAATGAGTCTTCCCAAACTCTGTGAGCAAAAGATCATTACTGAGAAGAGTGGGGCTTGGAGTAGTGATGTTCTGAAGCACATACCAGATCTATCTGTTGATGGTGCTTTCAGAAGAGCCACCAATATTTGGTAGACCCCTGTAAGCCTACAATTTCAAAGTTATTTCGGTAAAACTGCTTTACGTAGTGAGTTAATTTTCCATTCTTTGCTATCTTAGGTTTTCCTCTGTTAAGTACATGTCCATTATTTTGGCTGATGCTTTTGAGAGGTTCCCACTAGGTGAGATTGCTCTAAAAATAAATTTCAATGATTTGGTCTCATCAAATGGCAGAAGGTTCTAATTGTATAAAACGAACACTAAAAAATCGGTGGCAATTCGGACTTACATAAAGCAACAGAAGTTGTGATGTTAATTGCTCTACCTTCTCTGTGTTAATTGCCACGGATAATTGCCACCTCCCAGCGAATCATGGAATGTGGTGATGCTCGGTAGATTGCCCTCCCTATCTATATTAAACCATTTGTGACAAATAAATATGCAAGAGGTGGTAGGCAAATGAATTTATGGCCTTAATTTTATTGCTTGTATTGAGTTAATGTGTTCCCAAACTGTTCTTTAATTGCTGTGTCCTTGTCTGTTGTTGAAAACCGGGGCAGTTATAAGTTGTTACATAAGATGTAATGATAGGTAAACTCTTATCTCCAGAAGTTGACTTATCACTTATATTCTCTTGTATTTATACTTAGGAAATAGCAAACAACTTGACAGCATTACCTTTCTTAGTAATTTTCAGTTGCTTATGAAACAATTTATTAGTGTAGAGCTTCCAAAAAGCCACATTCAGCAAAAGACTTCATAAAGCTTATAAAACTTTATTTCATTTTTGTCTTTCATTCAGTTCTCAACGAAGATGAAAGAATATTTCCTTTTTAGGAAGTTTCCTTTTTAGGTCTCATTTCATACAGACAGCGCTTGAGTGAGAGTTCTTTGCTTCAAATGAAAGAAAATTTAGCTTTGAGTATGATCATTTCAGAATGATACTCTGAACAACATGAAAACTAATTGCTACCCAACAAAAAGATAAAGGATTGACCCAAATTTTCCTATCCCACCTTATTTCCAAATATTCTAAAGGTCCGCTTCTGGTTCTCCCAGCCTACCATGATTACTCCAAACCCCTTTGCCTGCAATAATCACATGCTAGTTGTAAAAACATTAAAAAATGCTGATACTGTGACTGGTGAACAAGATCTTCATTATTTGATGATGCTCAAATCTGTCTCAAACCACATTTTCTTCCATGGTGGTAAGCATCTGACCTCTATTAGTGTGTATTTAAAGAAGATAAGTTTTTTCTCTCTTCTTTATTCCGAGACAGAGTCTCGCTCTGTCACCCAGGTTGGAGTGCAGTGGCCCGATCTCGGTTCATTGCAAGCTCCACCTCCTGGGTTCACGCCATTCTCCTGCTTCAGCCTCCCAAGTAGCTGGAACTACAGGTGCCTGCCACCGTGCCCAGCTAATTTTTTGTATTTTTACTAGAGACAGGGTTTCACCGTGTTAGCCAGGATGGGCACAATCTCCTGACCTAGTGATCCACCTGTGTCGGCCTCCCAAAGTGCTGGGAATACAGGTGTGAGCCACCGCGCCCGACCTTAAAGAAGGTAATTTTTAAGGGTGCAGTAAATATATGCTGAAAAGGTTGAAACTAACAACTGGGTTAGTCTTAAACAGACTTCAGCTCCACAAGCACATTTGCAAACCAAAAAAAACAGGGTTAAGTGTTTTAGTACTTTTTGCAGAATGCAACTTTCTAGCCATTACTGACTAAAAATGGTGACATTTCACAAGTGTCCCAAACTTGGGATTTATTGAGCTTCTCCATAGTAGTGTGTCTTTTCAAACTTGCTTCTATTAGTTTTCATCATCGCTGTTTTCTTTATCATGGTTGTTTCCAACAGTTTAAATAGAAAAATGCTACACATATTTCAAAGTGAGGAGCCTTATATAGACCAGCATATAAGCACAGGAAGTAGCATTTAAGCTACACAAATGTTTCCCAGCTCTTGCCACTGAATAGGACCATTGTTCTCCATCCAAGCTGTACGTCATTATCATCTGTGGGGTTTAAAAAATATAGATTTCTAGGCCCTGCCCTGCAGATTCTCAGTTCTGAGGTGGGGTGGGGGGATGGTTCGAACTTCTATAGTTGAAAGAAGTGCCACAGATGGTTCTGCTGCCCGGTGATCACTGAGGTCTTGGATTTAGTAGAGCAATACAGAGAATCAGTTTCTTGTCTGTTATAAAATTTTTAAAAGGCAGTACCTACAAGTTAAACTTGGGTGAAAGTGCCAGTTCCACTGCTTACTGTGTGAACTTGGCAAATCTCTTACTTTTTCTGAGCCTCATGGTTTTCATCTGAAAAATGGGGAATCATAGTTTCCTAATGAAATGTTGTGAAGATTAAATGAGATAATGTGTGTTACCTCAAGGTCCCCAGTGCCTTAGTAAGCATATAATAGTTATGATTTCCCTTTGTGTATGTCATCTGGAGAAACTTATACCTGAGAGATTGAATATGAGAGATTATTCTATCTACCTATGCCCAGGGGGACAAGGGGATCTATGAGAAACTAAAAATTGTGAAACCTGGCTGTTGACATCTAAACATTTGGAAATCAATGTTTAGTCATCTTTCCTACAGAAGGAAATGGAAAAATGAAACCACTCTTCTTCACTATGAATGAAGATGCCTAAGAAGAATGGTTCTCTGAAAAACAAGACATACAATGGCTGCTGCTGGCCACTGGCCAACTTCAACAGAAGAGATTACTGATCTCTTCTTACTCTTAACTCCCACTGTGGGGGATGTGGCAGGTCTCTTCCCTATTCTCTTTTTCTACCATGGTTATTCCTGCTTCTTTGCCTTGGTTTTTCTGCTCTTCCCATATCACTTAGATCCCATATATTCTTTTCTCTTTTGATCAGCCCAGCTTTCAGTGAAGCTTTTCTTGCCCCCATTTCTTGATCTTCTGTTGTCTTAGCTAGTACCTGAAACTGTATTCATTTTATTATTATTTTTTGTTGTTAGTCCTGTCTTTCCAAATGGACTTCAAATTTTCTGAAGGAAAAGGTATTTTGCTAACTTTCATGTACATCTTCTTTCTTAGCCCAGCACACAGAGCCATAGACATAAAAGATTGCCTCATAAAAGCAAATCAGGTGCCAAAGAGAGTCATCTATATGTGAAGCAGAGAGTAAATGAGGCCATCTTTAGTGGTTGGTATGCTAGTGACTTAAGGTTCAATTTTACCAGCTGTTCTTCACTTTCCAACAGAGATACACAAAACACACAGATTGTTATAACTGTCCTTTGACTTTCCTTGTTGATAAATTTAGATATAATATTTTCCTATTTTAAGTAGTGGTTCTCAAAATTGTTTACATGTTAGAATCATCTGGAAAGCTTTAGAAAACCCTCATGTTCAGACTACACCACAGACCAATTAAATTAGAATTTCTAGGAGTGAAGCCAAGGCATCAGAATTTTTAAAAGCTTCCTAGGAGATTCCAATGTACAGCCAAGATTGAGAACCACTGTTTTAGATTAAACTATATAAAATCTGATTAAGAGACCCCTAGATTGGAAACTGACAATAAACAAGCATCTAGGTCTGGGATTTCTTAATAGGCTCCACTGGTCCTGTGGACTTCCTTCTTATTCTGACTGTTCTTTTCCTAAGCTGCTTTAAGGCACATTGTTCAGTGGATCCAAGACTACAATTTGAGAATAAACATGAGCAAGAAGTGAAACTCTTGCAGCAGGGTGCATGTACCTGCTGTTAATCTTGGATTGCCCATACTCCTAAACGATGCCCATTATTCAAATCTCAAATTGAATGTTATTTCTTGATGGAGTCTTCTCTGACAACTCTCATATCCATTAATATTTGAATACCAGTCATACTTTCTCAAACACTATATTGTTTCCCTTTATAGCACTCATGATATACAGAAATTTTAGTGGTTATTTGCTTAATATGTAATATACCAGCTCCCCCTCCTCCTCCTGCTGGGTTTTGAGCTCAGGGATGGAAGAGACTATCTCTGCCTTATTCATTATTGTAAAGTTGGCATCCATTACAATGCATGTGGTAGGAGCTGAGTAAATAGTTGGTGAAGGAATGGAAATCAGAGTACTATTGTTTGACAAGTGCTTATTGGTGGGGGGATAATGGCAGAGTCTGGTGCCTCTCTGTGGAGCATTCTATCAATTGTGAAATAGTACAGAGTGGGGCAACCTCAATTACCTAATTTTGACCAGTGATTCTCAAATATGGTCTGCTCAGGAGAATCATTGTGATGTTTTGTTGAAAGTACAAATGCCTATGCCTCAGCTCCAAAAGATCTGATTTCAGCAGTGTGATGTCAGAACTAGGAATAAGTTTGCCAGCTAAGTCTGATGCCCTCAGCCACAGTCCAGCATTTAGAAACTACTGCTTTAGACATTGCCTGAAATGACTTTCAGAACCACTGTCAAATTTGGAGCCTGTAGTTTCTTTTTTTCTTCTTTTTCTTTTCTTTTTTTTTTTTTTTTTTTTTTTTTTTTTTGCGTGTTTTTTCTTTTTGGGCGCTGTCGCGGCTTTCTGCGAGCTCCACCTCCTGGGTTCACGCCATTCTCCTGCCTCAACCTCCTGAGTAGCTGGGACCACAGGCACCTGCTACCACGCCCGGCTAATTTTTTTTGTATTTTTAGTAGAGATGGGGTTTCACTGTGTTAGCCAGGATGGTCTCTATCTCCTGACCTCGTGATCTGCCCACCTCAGCCTCCCAAAGTGCTGGGATTACAGGCGTGAGCCATCACGCCTGGCCTGGAGCCAGTTTCTGTAGCTCAGTTATTGTTTTGCTCTGTGATGAAATTATGAAGGTGAGGTTTAAGGGTTTTCTCTGGAAGAGAGACACGTTGCTTTACGCAACAACTCTGGAGGGATGATGCCCCCAGTGCCATCCACTCTGTTTAGTAGTGCGGCTGGCTGAACTTATGGTTTCTTAGGAATCAATGTTCTAAAGCCTGATGGTAATATTAGAACTATGTCAAGGTAACACTTCCCCCAAATGCTTGGAAAACTTAACCATGTAGGCCATGGTATGTGGTTATGCTGATCTCAGGGGCTATACTGACACTGAAAAAAATATGTCAACATTGGCCATATTTTTATATACCTAGATCTATTTTTAGAAACAGTCAACATGGGAAATATTACATTAAATATTCATGACATTTGTGTTCATGCTCAAAAATGTTACACAGATTATAAAACTTCAATTCCTCAGAAATCTCCCATCTATCAAACTCAGCTAGCTAAATAGAGCAAAGAAGGAAAAAACAAACAAAAGAGAACTCCATATATCAAAAATATATGGCATTTTAAATAAAACCTATATGAACAAAAGTAATACTTTTTTCTTTTTTTTAAAGTAGAATCCATTTACTCAAGATCTATTTGCTGTAACTTTAGACATAATCTAACTGCTTTGGGGAATCATGATGCATGTACAATAAACACAAGAATACCAAAATCATAGCCATGTAACACTTCTTGGGCTGAAACAGTCCTTTGTTTCAGTGTCCACATTCTTAGTTTTAATTATTGATAATATTTACATGTGTTATATAATTTAATATTTATCATCAACAAAGAGAACTCCAAGGAAGATAATATTCCCATGCTACAGATGAGGAAACTGTGTGGCAGGGAGGTTAAAGAACTCGATGAAGTCATTCTGATTTCTAATTCAATAAACTTTCTGCTGCATTATGTTGCCTGACGGAGTTTCACTCTTTGTTGTCCAGGCTGGAGTGCAATGGTGCCATCCTGGCTAACTGCAACCTCTGATTCCCGGGTTTAAGCAATTCTCCTGCCTCAGCTTCCCAAGTAGCTGGGACTACAGGCGTGTACCACCACGCCCAGCTGATTTTTAAAAAAAATTTTTAGCAGCCTCTCAAGTAGCTGAGATTACAGGCGTGTGCCACTGTGCCTGGCTAATTTTTGTATTTTTAGTAGAAATGGGGTTTCACCGTGTTGGCCAGGCTGGTCTCGAACTCCTGACCTCTGGTGATCCACCTGCCTTGGCCTCCCAAAGTGCTGGCATTACAGGAGGGAGCCACCGCACCCGGCCTAACATTGCCTTGTAAAATAAAGAACAACTTTTGATAACCCTAAAGAGCATCTAGAATCATCCAGAAAAGTTTTTGGAGTTTAGGATACTTAGATTAAAAGTGTAGAATCTTGTACTGTATTTTACAAACGTTTCCATTAACAATGGTTAAAATTAAATAACAATGTGTGAGTGCCTGAAGGAGTAAGTTTCTGTCCTATGGAAAAATCACTTACGTGAAATCTTTACTTTGTAGGAATTCAGATGCAAAAGAAATACAGACATACACACACATTTTTAAAACTGGACTTCTTGCCACTATAAGTCGCCACCATTTTGTATGTGAATGTGGTGTGGTGTGGGTTATTTATTATTTACATGGTTCACAAACCATTCTTCCGTGCTCAAAAATGGCCCAGGAAAGGAAGGGAAGGAGACATCACCAGTCAATTAAAACGAGATTTTTTTAACAAGACAGTATATGCCCTAACTGGGAGCCAGGACACTGATACTAACCTCTTCTTCACAAAAAGTGATTAAGGGATTTTGGTGTGTGCTAAAGTTCTACTTGGCAATACATGTGATGGTACTATTACAGTAGCTTGTGTAATTTATGCCTTTTTCAAATTCTTACCTTGCCCTTTATCAGCACAGTTCTCCAATCCTAGGATCAGATGTACGGCTGATATAAACCAGCAGAGAACAAAATTCTATATTCCTGTTCCTTGCAATCAATGAGTGGACAGACTGTAAACCCTGTAGGCATAGAAGGTGCTATTATTTTGCAGTGGTTTCGTTCCTTACCTTACTCACTGATATTTTCTGCAGAGCTGTGCTGGCCATTGGCCTTTGACCTTCCAGGATTTGGTCAAAAAAATTTTTTTTTCCAGGGTGCTTTCAGATGTCAAAGCATTTGTGAACATTATACTTCTGAATCCATGTTGATATTAAAGTAAAGAAGTAATCCCAAATATTAATCTACTGTCTGATTTTTTATTATACTGCTCTTAAACTATTGAGTTATTTTCGCTTTTCTATTCTAAAACTAGGAAAATTGATTTTGAGTCACGACATCAAATTTTTCCTCATCTCCTTATCCATTAATTTGTTAATGGGTTATGTGGTGGTTTTAAAATATGTCCATAAATTCTTTGACACAACTCCTTTCAAAGCGGGAGTCTAATTCCCTGCTACTTCAATGTCGACCAGACATAGCGACTCACTTTTATTTTATTTTTTTTCTGAGACGAAGTCTTGCTCTGTCGCCCAGGCTAGAGTGCAGTGGCCCGATCTCGGCTCACTGCAAGCTCCGCCTCCTGGGTTCACGCCATTCTCCTGCCTCAGCCTCCCAAGTAGCTGGCACTACAGGTGCCCACCACCATACCTGGCTAATTTTTTGTATTTTTTAGTAGAGACGGGGTTTCACTGTGTTAGTCAGGATGGTCTCGATCTCCTGACCTTGTGATCCGCCCGCCTCAGCCTCCCAAAGTGCTGGGATTACAGGTGTGAGCCACCGCGCCAGGCCTAGCAACTCACTTTTAACAGACCGAATGTGGCAAGAAGTCATAATCTGTGACTTCCAAAGATAGCCCATAAAAAATATTACCCCTTCCATTTGCTCCTTTTTATACTGCCCACTTTTGGGGGAAGCCAGCTGCCATGTTGTGAGGATACTTAAATAGCCTTCAGAGACACCTGTGTGGGGAGGAACTGAGGCCTTCTGTCAACAGCCTGCATGTGGAAGATACAGCATGTAAATGCCTCCTCCAACTCCACTCAAGCCTTCAAATGGCTGCAGCCCTGGCTGATTTCTTGACTGTAACCTCATGCGATTCCCCAGCCAGAACCACCCAGCTAAGCCACTCTGAGTTCCTGCAGAATCTGTGAGAGACAATATATGATTATTGTTGTTTTAAGGCACTCAGTTCTAGAGGACTTTGTGAAGTGGCACTAATCCAGTTGTCAAGACAAGGTGTTGCCTTTATTCATACAACAAATATTTATTGAGCATCTAGTCAAGCAGTCTGTTAGGTGCTGCTTATACCAAAATCAACAGAAGAAAACATAGTACCTGCCTTTAAAGAACTTATAATCTTGTGATGGATACAAATTTAAATAAACGATTATCTAATTATTTAATTACAATAAGTGTGCCAGGTAATAGGGTTATCAGTGCCGTGATTTTCAACCCTAAGGTCAGGAAAGGCTTCCCTGAAGAGCTGACATATAAGCTGAAACTTGAGGAATGTATGGGAGTTTACCAGGTAACGAGGAAGGCTGGGGACAGGAAAGAGCTTTCCAGGTGCAGGCACTGTCTATGTTCAATGGTCCCAACTAACAAATTTCTCTACTGGAAACTACTGAGAGATTATTTGTTCATTCATTCCATTTCTTCAAAGAAATATTATCTGAGCATCTACCATGTGTCAGGTACTGTTCCAGGCACTGGGAAGAAAGCAGTGGACAAACAGACAGGAATGCCTGCTCTTCCTGAACTTACATTTTAGTAGGTGAGAAGGCTAATAAAAATAAATAAATAAACTATGTAAAATAAACTTCTGGTTTCTGGTCCTACATACAAGGAGCGTGAAAGTCATCTCTCAAGCTTTTTTTCTCAAGAAAAAAACTGAACAAACTGAAAATCAACAACTTTCTAGATCCTTCAGAGAACTGAGGTCATAGGGCAAAATTTGCCCCCAGATTGGCCAGCCAGCCAGGCAGATACAGAGAATCACAACTTACAATAAAACTCAGTGGGAGCCAGTATGGGGGTAGGAAAACCTAATCTGTAAGTGCCAAATTGCCAAAGGCTCAGTCTGAACAAGTTTGAGAGTTAAAAACCCCAGAGGGGCCCAGTCTTAGGGGAGGCCCCCATGCTTTCATGAGTTTTACCCTCAAGAGCTCTATAGGTTTTCATAGTGAAGATCAGAGAAATATATCCTTGTGCTTCTGGCAGGGGGAGATGAAAATGAGCTATTTTGAATGTGCCCGGAGCATTCTGTTTTTCCTAACAAGGACTGCCTTCAAGAGAAAGTATTTTACCAGAGTGTAAACTACTGGGATCTTCCTACAGATGAACTGACCTGGGAGAGGGAAAAAAACTCAACTCCAGCCCTGAGTAACTTTCCTGTCTCTTCTATGGAAAAAAAAAAAAACAAACCAAACCCAATCAAAGCAAAATGGAGAAGCGCCCATGAAAGGTCACAGGCCGGGGACACAGGCTCACGAAAAGGCTGAGACCCAATCCTAGGACTATAGAATGCTGCTTCTCCCCTCACACCTCCCCACAGCACCAATGGGGCTCCTGTCTAATAATAACGGGAAAGAACTGTGCATCTCAGGTATTTGGGGTGTCTCTAGGGAAATCCAAGGACAACAGAGGATATGAACATAAGGATACCGCAGGAAAGTTTAACCTCTGCTACCTATAGCTACAGCAAACAGTACGTATAGAGTAACCTCTAGCCAGGTGAACAAAATAGATAACACTGGAGATGGTAATCAGTACTCAGAAGAAAAAGATTAGGGTATTGAAGGAGGGATGGGTTGCAATTTTAAATGTTAGGTTGGTGCAAAAGGTATTGCAGTTTTTGCCATTATTTTTAATAGTATGGACAGAAAACGTCTCACTGAGCTGGTGACATCTGTGCAAACATCTGAAGGAGGCAAGAGAGTGAGCCTTGGAGACAGCTGGGAAAGATGGGAGGGAATATCAAGTCCTAGGGTAAGCAATGTTAGGTGGCTGGGAAGCAGGAGAAAAACCAAGAAAGTGTGGTGTCCTGAGAAACAAGTATTTTATTAATACTTCCAGAAGGACAGAGCGAACGATGATGTAAAATGTTACTGAGGCGTCAAATGAGAGAACTGACCGTTAGATTTAGCAATGCAGACATCATTGCTGAGAGCAGTTTTGGAACATGGAAGAGGCAAATGCCTGATTAAACAACATTCTAGAGGGAATGGGAGAACAGGTTTTACAGACATGAGTGTAGATACGTCTTCAGAGGAATTGCTGTGAAGAAGAATGGAAATATGAATTCGTAGCTGGAAGGCAACTTAGGTGGGAGAAATAGCATCATGTTTGTATGCTGATGGAATGATGTGGCCAAGAGGGGGAAAATGGTAATGCAGGAGAAGGAAAGGGAGGAATTTCTGGAGCAATGTTCTTGAATATTTAAAAGGATTGGGATCTAGTGAACAGGCGGAGAGTTCAGCCTCAGATAGCAACATGGAAAGTTCATCCCTGGTAAAGGAGAGAAGGCGGCGTATCTGGGCCCAGATGCTTGTGGGCGGGTGGAGTTGCTTGTGTGTTGGTGGGAACTGGTGGAAGTTCGCTTCTGATTGTTTCTATTTTCTCAGGGAAGTAGCAATCAAGGTCAAGAGCTGAGAGTGAAGATGGGGGAGGAGGTGTTGGAAGTTTTAGGAGACAGGAGAATTGTTGTCTAGGAGAGTAGGATAGTAAACGAATCAGGGAGATGTGCTATGCTTGCTGGGCAGCATGAACTGCATGCTTAAAGTCATTAGTCAGGAATGTCATGAATTTAAAGGCAGACTTGTCAGTACGGATGAATGTCTTCTTCTAGCTCCTTTTGGCTGCACAGGTTCAGGTTAAGAATAACATTTCTGCAAGTGAGGATAACATAGATGCTTGTTCACGTCTAACAACCAGCTACTAAGATAATTAAGAAATGATGCGTTTGTGCAAAATCTACTTCATTTAGCATTGATTATGGGAGAATTGTGAGAGAGCTTCTGGTTCATTGAATATTCTAGATAATTAACTCCATTATATCACCCATGACTATTTTTTTTTTTTTTTGTAGAATTAACCGTAGGAAAAAAAAAAACTACTCTGAATATCACATGAGAGTTTTGGGTAATAGTAAGTACCTAAATATCTAACAGCACTTCAGTACCATTGTTATGAAAAGCAATGCTCACTGTACATCTTAGGGGAAAATCTGGTTATTTGAGTTTTGTAACAGTTTGGAATCTGGGTACATTATGTCAAGAATTTTCCAAAAGATATAAAATTTAAAAAGGATGTCACTAAATGTATTAAGAATTATCGTCATAAAAATCCACCAGTTGTGTCTTGGTTGTACCTATGATAGCATTGCGATAACAGTTTTGTTTTTTCCTCTCAATTGCCTTTGTCCTTGATAGTGAAGCAGCAATGAGAACATAGGTTCTGAATTTTTGATGATGTCATCACCACTGCCAATGTCAGTATCAATTTGATTATCTAGACTTGCTTCATCTTTGATGCCTGCAAGTCAGACTTATTTCTCTCTCAACTGTTTGTTTTCTCTAGTAGTTCAAACTCTTTTTATATAGTTGCAAATATGCTTTGCATTATTCATTTATTTTTAAAAATAACTGATTACATAAGCAATACATATTCACTGAAAACAATTTGTAAAACATGCAAAGGTAGAGAGAGGAAAATAAACGTTATCATCTTGCCACCCAGAGATGAACACAATTAACATTTGGTGAGTTTAAATCTAATATTTTAATTCATACATATGTATATTTAGAAAATTTATATCAAACTATCTCAATTTATATCCTTTTAACTAAATATTTTATTGTGAGATTCTCACATGCCATTACATATTCTTCCTTTCTTTTTTTTTTTTTTAGAAGCTGGACCTCACTATGTTGCCCAGGCTGGACTTGAACTCTCTTAGATGGGCTCAAGCAATTCTCCCACCTCAGCCTCCCAAGTAGCTGGGACTATGGGCATACAACACTGCACCTGACTATTATTACATGTTCTTTGAAAATGTATTCTTTAATGCCTATATTATAGTTTATTGTATGAATATACCATAATTTATTTAAGAATTCTGTCATCATTGCACATGTAGTATGTTTTTAAATTTAAAAAACCATGATGGTGAGCATCCTTGAACATAAATCTCCTTTTGTAGTACTGATTTATTTTCTTTTTTTCTTTTTCTTTTTTTTTTTTTTTCCCTGAGACAAGGTTACACCGTGTCACCCAGGCTAGAGTGCAGTGGTGAGATCTTGGCTCACTGCAACCTCTACCTGCCGGGTTCAAGCCTGATTTATTTTCTTAAGGTAGAGCCCTAGAAATAGAATTCTGGGGTCAAAGGGTACAAACATTTTTAAAGTCATGTGTACATATTGCAGCCACCTTCCTGAAAGATTATGCTTATTTGTAGTCCCCTGAAAGTGAACAAGGTGGTCGATTTTGCTGCACCGTTAAGAATTCTATCTGTCTAGTACCTATTGCACACCTCGCCTGTGATTATTACTTCAGTTTAGATCTCAAATGAACTGTTCTGTTAGCCTCCCAACAGGTCTCCCTGAATACTGTCTTTCCCTCCACTGAGATATTCTCCATGCTGCTGGCGGAGGTATTGTTCCACACCACTGACCTTGTCACTTCCCGGATAAAAACCTCAGATGGTTCCTCAGTCCCCACGAGTTACATGGCAGCACACAATACCCTTCACAGTCTGCCCCAGCCTCTCTTTTTAGCCTCATTGGCCACTCACCTCTAAGGACTCTGAATAAGCCGCACAGAATCTTTTTATTTACAGAACACATAGTACTCATTCATGCTTCCTAGCCTTTACACACTTGCACTCTGTCACGCTTCCTCCCTGAAATTCCAATTCATCCTTCCTGACACAGGGCAGAGGTCCCTTCCGTGATGCTTCCCTGACTTCTCAGGGTAAGGCAGTCGTGCATGGAACCAAGCTCACTCCCCCATAGCGTTGTGCTCATATCCACAACTATGCCACTGATCATTTTGCACTGCATTTGTTGGCTTACCTTGTTTTCCCATTGAGTTAGAGCACCTCAGGAACCTTGTCTTATTTATTAACATTTTTGACCTCAGTTTTTTAGCTTGTTACATAGTTGGGGATCAATAAATATTCATTGACCCAATGGCTAAAAGCACAGAATGTTTTGAGTATTCTGACATTGCTTAGCTCAGAAGGGATGGATTGCCTGGATATGCCATTGTTCCCTAATCCACAACAGTCTCTTAAGTGGCTTCCCTTAGCTAGCATCTAAGCATATCTCTGTCCTATGCAGTCTTTGATCACAAGCTCCTATATATTTTTCCATCTCTTTCTGGTCTTTGTCTTAATGTGTTTTATGGCCCCTCCCCTACATTCTTTTAGTCCATCCACCCCGCTTTGATTTCACTCATTGAACAAAGCTTAGTGCCATGAGCAGCTAATGGCTTTATCTCAGTACTTTTCCTTTTGTTCTTGCTCTGTTCCCATAGAACACCCCAGATGTTAACATTTTCTGATCCTTTGTACAGGTGGCTGACTGTGGGCTGGAGAAACATACAGAATTGTGTTGCCAGGATCATCCTGCATGTGAACTCTATTCTAATATATATTTATATATTTTCTCTGCCTCTGATTTATTTTTTATTTTCTGTTCTTAGGTATGCCCTGTAAGCAACCTCTATGCTTTGTTGAACAAAGCAGAATATAAATACATACATAAATCAACACATCAATGCAAAGACCGGTGCTGATCTCTATTATTACTGACTGCATGCTTTCAGAAGGCTGCTGGGCACTCTGCTGCTCACCTGTGTACACACTGGCTTGTCTTTTCATACCCCTCACAAGGCTGCTTTTTCAAACCTTTTCTGTTCTCTGTTTCAATGACTTGGCCTCAAATTTCTCTTAAAAATAGAGGCCATCTGAGGAGATTTTACTTCACTTCCAACTGTTCTATCTTGCCTTCTCTTTCAGGGCCATCCAGTTGGACATCTGCAGAGGGTGCAGCTCACATCATGGTAGGTGAGCATGGTGCTTCTGGCTTTATACTGTAGTCTCCGTGGCACCTTCTCCTCTGCCTACAAACCTGCTCCAGTGGATCTCAGTTCAAAAACTCAGCTAATGGCTTCTCTCTCTTCCTTTTCTATAATGCATCTTAGTTTCCAACTCAGAGCCCAATTTGCTGATGTTGTGGGAAAAAAGGAACTTCTATTCTTCTCAGCATTTACCTTTTGCTCCTAATGGATCTTATGCAGTGGGAAGGTTTGAGAATGGGGAGAGAATGAGAAAAGGCAGCAATGGTTCTCCTGGCTATTGGTCTGCACAGGTCACCATTAAGAAGTCTGCTTCAATACTTCTTGACAAGGGGGCAACTTTGCTGAGCCTACTCAAAGTCCTGTATTCATAGACAGATTACACAGTCCTTTTAATCTCAGGTCTCTGCTCCTTCTGTGAGGTTGCTGCAAGGCAGAACCCTCATAGTCTGCTCTTGGAATCCACAGTTGGCTTTCTCTCTACTTCCTCCTCCTCCTCTGCCTCTGGAAATCTCTACTAGGGGGAAATATGTCTTCTTTCATTTTTTTTTTTTTTTTCAAGAAATTGGTTCTTTGACAAACTTAGTCAAACCCTAAGTTAGGGTTCTTTCTCTAATTTCTCCCAAGGGCTTAAGAGTTTGGGAAACAACAAGAGAAAAACCAAAAAGACTTTTGAATAAGGGCAAGAAGGACTGAATGCCTTAAATGTCAGGGAAACAATCAGAATGATATATCAAGTGGTATTCCCATCACAGTAAACACAATAAAAGCGAACAAAAACTAGTCCCTGATTCTTCTATAAGCACCCGATTTTTGTCCACCGGCAGTCCTTTTGAAAAAATAATCACTATCTATTGTCTTCACTCTATTTCAGTCATTCCTTTTACCACTTGCAATCTGGCTTTACTTCTAGCATTCTACTAAAAACACTCTCTCTGAATCTCCAACCCAACTCTTTTTAGTTTTTTCCTCTGTCTCTCCTAACTTTGTTTTTACCTTCCAACCTCCCTCTTTTCTTCCATATTATTTGACTATTTAGTTGCAGACCGTGCACTGGAGAAACAAGAATTATTTAGACTCTTCTTGGTTTTTAAAAATATTTTTAAAGTTTTTTTTTTTTTTTAAAGAGATGGGGTTGCCAATCTTTAAATGTGTTGCCCAGGCTGGCCTTGAACTCCTGGGCTCAAGTGATCCTCTCTTCCTCAGCCTCCCAAGTAGGTGGGATAACAGGTGTATGCCACCCTGCTGGCTGTTCCTGTTTTTAAGAAATTTAAGATAAGGTGAGGCACATAGGAAAATAAACAAGCAAGTACTTCACAAAAATTTGTTGCTTCTGCTTTTGATGCTAGGAAAGCCCTGGCCGCTTCTTGTTGATGTTCAACTTTCTAATCCCTCCTCCCTCTATTTCCCCTCTTGTTTGTTCACTGGCTCTTCTTAAATTTTCCATCCACTAAGCTTTTTTCATGACTTTGTCCTGGGTTTCTTCCCTCAGAGAAGTTCTGTGTGTCCATGTGGATGAATAGTAAAGTTGTCTCTTGGGTCCAATCTCTAGATCTGTCTGTAGACTGATGTTTACCATACCCAGCTGAACAAATGCAGCTGGATTTCCTCTTCTCACGTCTCCTTCTGTTAACGTCATCACTACTGTCTTTCAGTAAAGTTTAAGACTAGGGTGGGTGCAGTGGTTTATGCCTGTGCTCCCAGCACTTTGGGAGGTTGAGACAGATGGGTCACTTGAGCCCAGGAGTTCAAGGCCAGCCTGGGCAACGTAGGGAGACCCTGTCACAAAACAACAACAACAAAAAACGGTACCACATTTTTCAACCCTCTGCATCCAGCCAACTGCCCTTTTCTTGCTCCCCATATTACTTTGATTAAACCTGTATAGGACAAAGAACTTTTTGCTTTGCTTTTCTTCATGCCTAGAACAGAGATCTCTTTGCTAGACAATCAGAATGTCCTGGAAACTTGTCTCCCTATTCCAAACTTTTTTTTTTGAGACAGAGTCCTGCTCTGTCATCCAGGCTGGAGTGTAGTGACGCGATTTCAGCTCACTGCAACCTCCGCCTCCCGGGTTCAAGTGATTCTCCTGCCTCTGCCTCCTGAGTAGCTGGGACTACAGGCGCATGCCACCATGCTCAGCTGGTACTTTTTTTTTTAACTGTAGAATTTAAAACAAATTATTATACTTTAAGTTCTGGGGTACACGTGCAGAACACGCAGTTTTGTTACATAGGTTACATGTGCCATGGTGGTTTGCTGCACCCATCAACTCGCCCATTACTGGGTATATATCCAAAGGATTCTAATTTTTGTATTCTTAGTAGAGACGGGGTTTCATCACGTTGGCCAGGATGGTCTCGATCTCTTGACCTCGTGATCCGCCCGCCTCAGCCTCCCGAAGTGCTGGGATTACAGGCATGAGCCACTGCTCCCAGCCCCAAACTTCTTACACATCAGAATATGCTTTCAATAGTACCACATCTGTCTCAAGACTTTCTTGACCCAGATCCTGCATTGCCTCTTCTTTGTCAATTGGATCAAATTTGAATTCTTCACCCAGCAGTCAGTGCCTCCGTAATATAGTCCAAATTATATTTCCAGCTTTATCTCCAAGTAGGCTTTTATGAATACCTGATATACTACAGCATACATGTGCCACTCTCAGGTGCCAGGTTTATTGACTAATTGCCTTTGCTTCTGTTTGTACAGCTAGAATGCATTATTCTATAGGATACTGAATACGCCCATTGCTACTTGTTGAAATCTTAGCCATCTTCAAAACTTCTTAAAGGTTAAGCTGGGTGCGGTGGCTCATGCCTGTAATCCCAGCACTTTGGGAGGCCAAGGCGGGTGGATCACAAGGTCAGGAGATCGAGACCATCCTGGCTAACATGGTGAAACCCTGTCTCTACTAAAAATACAAAAAAAAAAAAAAAAAGCTGGGTGTGGTGGTGGGAGCCTGTAGTCCCAGCTACTAGGGAGGCTGAGGCAGGAGAATCGCTTGAACCCAGGAGACGGAGGTTGCAGTGAGCCGAGACTGCGCCACTGCACTCTAGCTTGGGTGACAGAGCGAGACTCTGTCTCAAAAAACAACAACAACAACAACAACAAGAAAACTTCTTAAAGGTGTTATTCCATGAATCAGTTCAGGTCTCTCTAACCAGATGCTGTCTTTTCCTCCATTGATTTCCCAGAGCTCTTTGTTTCAACCTCTTGCATGCCTGTGATCTTACTCTTCCCTCATATAATGATTACTTGTTTCTCTCATCCACTTATTAAATATCTGTCTCCTTAGAGGTGGTGCCTGTTCTTACTCATTTTGCAGATTTAACAGTGTATGTTGCTGTATCTTCTATACAAAGGGACCCAGCATCTATTCTCTCTTTCTCTTTAGTAACAGAACTCCTGTTTTTTTTTTTTTCTTTTTTCCAGGATGATACTGTGCCCAGCTAAAAATACTTACTCTCCAAGCTCCCTTGCAGTCAGGTGGCCAAATGAGTCAGTTCTATACAAGGAGATGAAAGCTGAGGGTTTCTGACTTTCTAGATATAGGCACCACACTCCTTTCTGCTTTGCCCTTCTGCCTGGAACATGCACCTGAGTCTAGTTTTCTGGCCATTAAATAATAATCTTCAGGGTGAAGATCAACTTATTGATTCTTTCATTTAACAAATATTTACTGAATACATGCTATTGTACCAGGCATTGTTGTGGATGCTTTAAAAAGCAGTAGAGCAGAAGGAAAGAATCTGAATCCCCGATGGCATCATTAAACATTGCAGCATCTTTAACTGTCTATCTCTGGACTTCACGAACCCCCTTCTCTTCAAGCTAATTTTACTCAGTTGTTTGATCATTTTCTGTTATTTTAAAGCTGAATGCATTTCTTTTCCACACAATGCTGTTCTATTACTGATCTAAGGCCTGGAATTGTAAGTGAGACTGGCTCAGGTTTATTTTCCTCTTGAAATAATCATGTGAATTTTCTCCTTTATTCTATTAGTGTTTGTTGATTTTCAAATGTTAACCAATCTTGCATTCTTGTAATAAACTTCACTGGATTTGAATGTATTTATTATCTGTTTGTGTGTATTAGTGGATTCAATTTGCTACTATTTCATTTGGGATTTTTACATTATGTTCATGAACGATCCTGGCCTGTAATTTTCCTTCCTTGCAATGCTAATGTCAAGTTTGATATCAAGGTTATCCTGGCCTTATGAGTTGGGAAGCAGTTTTTCTTTCCATTATCAGGGAGAATTTGCATAAGATTGTTCTTAATTCTTTAAATAATTAAAAAAATTTACTGGCGAAACCATTTGGGCTTGGAGCTTTCATTGTTTTAATTATGGATTCAATTTCTTTAACAGATATAGGGCTATAAGATTTTCTTTTTTTTTTTTTTTTTTTTGAGACGGAGTCTCGCTCTGTCGCCCAGGCTGGAGTGCAGTGGCCGGATCTCAGCTCACTGCAAGCTCCGCCTCCCGGGTTTACGCCATTCTCCTGCCTCAGCCTCCTGAGTAGCTGGGACTACAGGCGCCCGCCACCTCGCCCGGCTAAGTTTTTGTATTTTTTAGTAGAGATGGGGTTTCACCGTGTCAGCCAGGATGGTCTCGATCTCCTGACCTCGTGATCCGCCTATAAGATTTTCTATTGGAGGAGGGAAGAGATATTGGTCAAAGGATACTGAATTTCAGTTAGATACCAGGAATAAATTAAAGACATCTAATGTGTAAGACGGTGGCTATAGTTAATAACAATGTATTGTATTCTGGAAAATTGCTAAGAGAGTAGGTTTTAACTGTTCTCACTATAAAAAATAACTATATGAGATTATGCATATGTTATTTAGCTCAATTCAGCCACTCCACAATGTATTCATATATCAAAACATTTTGTTATATAAGACAAATATATATAATTTTTTTGTCAATTAAAATTTTATTATGAAATTCATGTTTGGTAAGTTATGCTTTTCGAGGAATTTGTTCATCTAAAATCAAATTTAATGTCTATGGAATCTGTAATAAAGTCCCCCTTACTATATATAACATAAAAAATATAGTCTCATTTTCTTGATTAATTTTTCTTGAGGTTTATCGACTTTTACATTTGTTTTCAAATAACTATCTTTTGCCTTAATTTTCTCTAATATATATTTGCTTTCTATTTTATTGATTTCTACTCTTAATTTTTTTCTGTTTTTTAGGGTTTAATTTGCTGGGTTTTTTTTCCAGACTAGTTTCTTGAGGTGGAAACTTAGATCCTTGATATTTAGTCCTTCTTTCTTTCTAAAAGATGTACTCGAAGTAATATATTTTCCTCTAAGTACTGCATTAGCTGCATAGAACAAATCATACATCATATTTTAATATTTTTTACATTGACAAATGAAAAATTGTATATATTTATAATGTACAATGTGACATTGTACATTATACATGTTTTGATATATGTATACATTGTGGAGTGATTAAACCAAGTTAACTAATGTATCCAGCACTTAACATATTGATTTTTTTGTGATGAAGACATTTAAAATCTATTCTCTTAGCAATTTTCAAGCATACAATGTTGTTGTTAACTCTAGTCACCATGCTGTACAACAGATCTCCTGAACTTACTCCTCTTGTCTAACTGAAACTTTATGCGCTTTGACCAACATCTCACCATCCCTCTAGAACTCCTCTCCCCAACCCAAGCCTCTGGTAATCACTACCATTCTACTTTCTGCTTCCATGAGTTTGATTTTTTTTTTAATTCCACATATAAGTGACAGCTTATAGTATCTTTCTATGCTTGGCTTATTTCACCTAACATAATGTCCTCCAGGTTCATCCATGTTGTCACAAATGACAGAATTTCCTTTTTTTAAGGCCAAATAATATACCATTGTGTATATATTTTCTTTATTCATTCATCTACTATTGGACACTTAGGTTAATTCCTTATCTTGGCTATTGTGAATAATACTGCAATGAACATGGAGTGTAAATATCTCTTCAACATAACTGATTTCATTTCCTTTGGATATCTATACTCAGAAATAAAATTGCCGGATCATATGGTAATTCTATTTTTAATTTTTTGAGGAACTTCCATACTGTTTTCCATATGGCTATACTAATTTACAGTCTCATGAACAGTGTACAAGGGTTTGCTTTTCTTACCAACACTTGTTATCTTTTGTCTTTCTGATAAAAGCTATCCTTACAGGTGTGAGGTGGTATCTCATTGTGGTCTTAATTTGCATTTCTCTAATGATTAGTGATGTTGAACATTTTTCATATACCTGTTGTCCTTTTTTTTTTTTTTTTTTTTTAAGAAATGTCTACTCAGGTCTTTTGCCCATTTTAAAATCAGGTTGTTTTCTTGCTATTGACTGGTTTGTGTTCCTTATACATTTTGGATATTACCTCCTTATCAGATGTGTTGTATGCAAATGTTTTCTCCCATTCCATAAATGGTCTCTTCACTCTTTTGATTGTTTCCTTTGCTGTGTGTGCAAAAGCATTTTAGTTTGATGCCATTCCCATTTGGCTACTTTTGCTTTTGTTGTCTGTGCTTTGGGGTCATTAATATGTCATCTTTTCGCTATCATTTAGGTCAAAATATTCTCTCTCTCTCTCTCTTTTTCAAGGTTTCACTCTGTCATCCAGGCTGGAGGGCAGTGGCATGATCATGGCTCACTGCAGCTTTGACCTCCCCAGGCTCAAACAATTCTTCGCCCTCAGCCTCCTTGGTAGCTGTGACTACAGGTGCACACCACCACGCTGGACTAATATTTTTCGTATTTTTTGCAGAGATGGGGTTTCACCAGGTTGCCCAAGCTGGTCCTGAACTCCTGGTCCTAAGTGATCCACCCACCTCAGCCTCCCAAAGTGTTGAGATTACTGGTGTGAGCCACTGTGCTTGACCTAAAAATATTTTTTAATTTCCATTATGATTTCTTCTTTGATCCATTGGTCATTTAGAAATATATTGCTTAATTTACAAATATTTTGGGATAGTCTAGTTACTTTTCCATTATTGATTTATGGATTAATCTCACTGTGGTAAAAGAAAACTTACTCTGGGTGATTGTATTCTTTGAAATTTGTTAAGATTTTCTTTATGGCCCATTATAAGATTTATTTTAGTGACTGTTCCATGTGCATTGTAAACAATGCATATTCCCAATTGTTGCATATCATTTTACATATGTATCAGTTATGTCAATTTTTAATCATATTGTTAAAATCTATATACTTACTTTTTGTTGCCTGCTCTATCAGCTGCTACTATGTTATGATTTTTAGTTATTACAACGAATTTGACTATTTTGTTTTATATATGTCAAAACTATGTCATTAAATACATAGAAATGTATGACTTCTTCCTGGTGAATTGGCCCTTCTATCATTATAAAATGTCTTTCTGAATTTCTTGCCATACTTCTTGCCTCAGAGTCTTCTTAATGTGATATTATTATAGCTACACCAATTTTCTTTTGGATGAAGTTACCATCGTTTTACATTCAGATTTTCTGTGTCGTTATATTTATGGTGTGTCTCTTGTCAGAGTCATTCTTGAATCCTAATTCTTTTGCCCTTTGTTATCTAAAGCCCAGTTTTCTTGACTGTAGAGATGATGATGTATATATGATTGTCTATATGCTATCTATAATTATACATGTATAATTAGTGTGTATATATAAAATACACACTATATATATACACACACACAAACACACACTAAAATGTTACTGTCAACTATTATTATTTAATAGATGCACAACTTTTTTTTTTTTTTTTTTTTTTTTTGGAGACAGGGTCTTGCTCTGTCACCCAGACCGGAGTGTAGTGGTGCCATCACAGCTTACTGCAGCCTCTGCCTCCTGGGTTCAAGAGATTCTCCTGCCTTGGCCTCCTGAGTAGCTGGGACCATAGGTGCATGCTACCATGCTCGGCTACTTTTTTTTGTATTTTTTGTAAATGGGTTTTGCCATATTGTTTAGGCTGGCCTTGAAATTTTGGGCTCAAACAATCTGCCTGTCTCAGCCTCTCGAAGTGTTGAGATTACATGCATGAGCCACTGTGCCTGGCCAATCTATTTTTTAAGATACAGAATTCATTTTTTTTTCACTTTCATTCCAATTAAATACTATTCCAGTGTAGTCCTTATTATAATACCATATTATATCATGATAAGGAAAAAGTACCTCTCTACTGTTTGAATTTCTGGTTCCTTATTATGAAGCTAAATCTGGGGAAAACATTCATGCAATTGTATACTTCCTTCTCTGTAACACTGCCTCAGAAAGGAAAGTCAAGAGAGCGCTCACCTCTGACTTTTAAGAGTTATAGGAGGTAGTCTAAATTTTTTTCAGTATAAAGATAAAAAACCCCACCAATTAGAAGCTATTAGAAGCTTATTAGAACATAATTGATTTATTAAAGATTATCATTTTTTACTTCAGTTTGAGGGTCTATTCTCACTTCTTTTATCCATCTATCCAGTCAGTCATTTATTTTACATATATTGAAATTGTATCATGTAGTAGGGGCTGAATGTACAAAAATCAGTATGACAAAGTCTCTCCTTCTGAAAGAGAAGTAGGGAAGTCTAGTAAGGAAGAAAGATAAACATTAGTAAAACCTTATACTCTTTGATTTATAATGACAGCAGTATGTACAGGGTGCTATGACAGTAGATAGAAGAAAACACAAATTTCCATCTGGAATACTTCCCCTCTTTGTTGTTGCCTATCTTGTGGATGACTCAGATTTCCTGGATGAATGGACATTTGAATTGGGCCTTTAGAATAACGTGGCATTAGATAGGTGAACCACACAAGCACTTGTATAGGAAGAAGAGGCACTTGAGGCATTTTAAGCAGAAAGGGATTTATTATAGGGACTTACATGCTTATGCACTTGTTGCAAGGATGAGAAGAATGAGCTCCATTCTGAGCCTCCAGAAATGAATCACAGAATGCCACCTATTGTGGGAGCTACTATCTTACCATATTCAGGAGATGAGAATCAAGAGGTTCACTGGACCAATTAACTTAAAAAACATGGTGCTATAATTCCGACCCAGGGTTTGGGAAGCTGGGATCAGGAAGCCACTACTACCAGTAATCTACCACTCAGTACCCAGAACACTGGAAACTGTATGCTGGAATGCAGAAATATCCATACCTGCACAACTCTCCTTGCCCGCAGGAAGGAAGCAGTCAAAAGCAGTTGGAAGGTGGTATTTCCTTCACTTCTACCTTCCGATCTCTGACTGAGTGCACCCGATAAAACCTATTTCACACCCAGGAATCTAACTGTAAGGGAGTCTGGAAAATAAAATTTGTAGTTTTCTAGGCTTTGCTGTACGAAGGAGAGTACACCGGGAGATGAGAACAAAGGCAGAATGCAAATCAATTACCAAACATACCAGGTGAAAATGAGATGGGAGTAGGAGAGTCAGATGGAGAGAATAGTATGTACAAAAAAAAAAAGTAAAATAACATGGAGATTTTGAGGAATTTCTGAGATGGCTGGATAGGGGAAACAACAAAAGATGAATTGAGAGAGAAATATTGTCTAGATAATGAGAATGAGCTGGGAAGGAGTGGCGGAGAAGAGGATTCTGAAACTTAGGCACCCCAGGAAAGAGGTTATTGCATTAATTAAGGCGAGTGACAGTGCTGGCTCAGAGTAAGACAATAGTGGTAGAAACAGAAGAGACAATTTAGAGAGAGAGTTAAAATATCATGATCATTTTTATTATATACTTTTTCCTTCATGGCAATTTATCTTTAGGAATGCCCCCTTTGTTCTAGTTATTTGTTTGTTTGAACATAAGGCGTGTAGAATGTGTTATTCCAGTCCATGGCAATTCTGCACTTAGCATTGGCAAAACTTGCGGTCAGTGTGGCTTCTATTTTCATGTAGTTTCATATGTTGGTTGCCTTCCCAGTTAGAGAAGACACTTAAAGAGCAGAGATTATATTTTATACTTACTTGATGTAACATTTGAAAATTTTGACTAAGGCACATAGAATTAATAGATACATTTCCTGGAAAGGCTCCAGATCAAAATGTAAATTTTCAAAAGTTGTTTTAAATCCAATTACAGGAGTCTTACAAGTCTTGCTTACATGGATGGTCTAAAAAAGTAGGATGGAGAAAAGATCTTAGAGAGGATTTTTTAGAGACAGCAGTGCTGAGATTCTAAATCTACCCAAGGGGGAAGGATAAAGTACCTACATCTCATTTCAAGCCTAGTGCAAAGGACTTATTAGGAGCACTCACTGAACCTGATATGAAATTAAGACACAGAGTAGACCAGTGTTTGCTCCTGTTTGAGAAATCTAACAGGCATGAGATAGGCTGGTTTGCTTTAGATGGATGAACTGGGGGAGTATGTTTGACTCATATCAAGGGACTCTCAGATCAGAAGTTCTCAGTGATGCAGTTCTTTCTAAGAATCCACAAAATAGCTTCTGAGACTCAGTGTTATAAGAGAGTATGATGGTACTAATTAGGTGAGAGTTTTCTTGTCCACCCTCAATTCGCTTCTCTTTTCAACATCATTAGACCTTGGAAGAAAAGATTTGAACCAGATTAACAAAATGGAAAACGGGTGGTACAAGGAAAAGGGACTCCTCCCCATCTCCCTATCCCTTCCTTACTTCCTACCCGCGGAAATTCTTACAGGGGAAGGGGGAAGAAGATGTTTTCATTTCAAATCAGGTTTGAAGTTTTGATAATTGTCTATAATTGGGTACTCTTAACTATGAATTTGAGACTATGTTTGCAATCGAAGGGACTGTTAGACTTCTGTTTACCGGAGAAGACTTTTACGGGACTTTTGAGTTTCTATCTACGTTAGTGGAAGCAAGTTCCCCATCCATTAACCTTTAAAGGAAGAGGGGCAGACAATAAAAAGTTGCTTGGTGATTATACCCCTACCCTATTACTTCTGTTTGGTTACATACTGGTTAAACCTTTTCATTCCCAGAGGCCCTGCTGATGAACTCCAGGGTGGAAGTGGAAAAGGCAACATGGCTTGATATAAGGAGCTTTCTGCTACATCCTAGCTGTGTGACCTTGTGAAACATACATAATTCTTATACATCATGATTTCTTAATCTGCAAAATAAAGTGAATACATAATATCTGCCTTTATATTTCACAGTATTGTTGGGAAGATCAAACAAGACAGCACACTTGAAAAGGTTTCAAAATTCCTACAGGTACTCAAAATCAATTAAATGCTTCATGATTGATGTACCTTGACTTAGAAGGCTCATGAAATATTTCCCTCTTCCCCATGGGGCAAGCCATACTAAATTCATCGCTAATAAGAACAGCTACAGAAAAAAAAACAAACTCCAGAAGAGGATATTCCACAGAATCCCCCAGTGGCTCATTCCTGTTTCTAACACTGCCAGGATAATCTGTTCTGCCTGAGTATTCTTAATGCTTTATCACCACTTACAAAAGCCATTGACGACTTAGCACTAATGAAAGTTTTCTTCTCCAAATCATTTTTTCAGCACCTTCTCCAACATGCATGTTGAATTACTGGCCAATTACCTGGAAACTGAAGTGAGCCCAAGAGAGTCAGTGAATTATTAAGAAATCATTTACAGAAAGTAGTAATGCCAGTGGAGAAGGCTGATGGAAAAAGCGTCTCTATTTGTCTCATTAAAGGGCTAGGAAGGTAGAAGAGAACATGAGGAGACTGGTAAGAAAGTTCTTCTAGGTCAAAAACAAGGAAAATAATATGACCTTCTCACAGATGACATCTGTCTGTGGTTATGGTATGGGATCTGCCTGACAAAGCCACTGGGAAACAGGCTGCCTCTAATTGGAAATGATCCTAGCAGTGCTTGAATGAGGCAATGTTCTGTTGTATTGTGTAGAAGAACAAGAATACAGGCATTTGTGAAGGAAAATGGACCATGAAATCTAGGGGATGCTTGAGTTTCTGCAGGAAGCCATTCCTCTTCTCTTTCAAAGCTTCACATTTACATTTTAAGCTTCTTGAAATCAGTAACAGAGGTTTCTATCATCTCTACCTACACCGTAGCTGTCTGCTTTTTCTCCTGTGAGTGATGCCATTTAAAAGAATACAAACCACCTCTCTCATTGTCTCATAGGAGCTTATGCTCTGCAATGAACTTCACATTCATAGACCAGTGAGAGAATAAGTACACCATGTAACAGAGTGGATTGAGAAATGGAAATGATGGACAGAAAACTAGTGACTTTCCCTATGTTTAGACATTAAAAGCAACATATATATGTGTGTGTGTGTGTGTGTGTGTGTGTGCGCGCGCGCATGAATATATATATGTATGTTCATCTCCTTTGGCAACACCCTCACAGAAACACCTGGGATCAATACTTTGCATCCTTCAATTCAATCAAATTGACACTCAGTACTAACCATCACAGAGGAGTTCAGCCCATGAGCAGCTGCAATGTGGCTTGCAGTAGTTGGAGCTCAGGGACTGTATAAAGATGAGGATCTGGTAACTGAGAAGACCTAAACCATCAGGGATATATATATGCACACACACACACATATAGGAAGTGGGGAGGGGCAGAGGGCGGTGCAAGGAAGCAATTTTAGTTGATAGATGAGATTTTTCCTAAAATCAAAAGAACATCAAAATAGTCTAAGTATAATATTTAAAATTCTCACAGTAATGAAGAAAAGGACTAAAATAAGTTACCTTTTAAAACTAGGAAGAAAGAGGGAGGAAGTAGAATTGAATTAAAATGCTTTATGTATAATATTTTATGTTGGGGAGTCAAAAGATACTGCTGAAAGTTGACAAGTGAAGAAGCAATGGAAGCATATTTTTGATAGTGATGGAAGTGACTGTCTTTGATCATAAACATAAGAGCAGTGGCTTCCCTCGAGAGCTGAAGCAGGTGCTTCCAGAAGCACCATGGAGCAAAATATCCTAAGGAGGTGGGCTCTGTCGTTCCCTTCTCCTATTCAACAGGAACAGCTGTGCTTTTCAGATGTTTTACATCTTGGGTTACAGTGAAACATTTTGCTGGAAAAAAAAAAAAAAAAAAACAGATTTCATTGCTTTAAATACTCAGAAGCCATTTACCTAGGACAAGATGCATCTGTTAAAATGATCTGCATTAAAATCCTAAATTGTAGCAGGGGCAAGGAAATTTCCAGAGAAAGGTGAGGGGCTCTTGCAATATAATATATATCTGTATGATCTTTCCTTTTTTGAAAATGGATCCTCTTTCACCCACACCCATGAGGGTTGCCCCAGAAGACATGATTTCCCACTTGATCAGGCCATAGTTGATTCAACCAAGAGTGAAAAGCTCATTGAAGTTCGGCTGTTCTGAATTTGAATTCTTATGTGCTAGACTCTGGAATTTGAACTGAGTTGATATATACTAGGGAGCTGCAGCATGGCTGAATTTTGTCACTTTGCAGAAAGAAAAGAAAAGTTAAAGAGCACAAAGAAGAGGTGAGAAGGTATTAAATAGTCTCAGAGGCTTTTTTACTTCTTTCCATTTCATAGTCTGCATCCCTGAAGCAACCATTGGATTCTTTTATCCTAGATCTTTCCAATAAAACCTCTTTTGTGTTTGACAAGTATGGATGGGTTTCTTTACCTTGGAAGCTCGAATAAAATGTAATTTAATTATAAAATGGCTTTGAATAAGATATAGAAGAGAACACAAAGAGCTTTGGTAAGATAACCTACAATGATTGGAAGGTGATGGAGAAGCTAGCTGTAATTATTAGTCCAAGAGAAAAATCATTAGAATTCAGAGGCTTCTATGATGGAGAATGTATTAGTTAGGGTTCTCTAAAGGGACAGAACTGACAGGATAAATATATAAAGGGGAGTTTATTGAGTAGTATTAACTCACACGATAACAAGGTCCCGCAATAGGACGTCTGCAAGCTAAGGAGCAAGGAAGCCAGTCCAAGTCCCAAAGTTGAAGAAACTGGAGTCTGATGTTTGAGGGCAGAAAGCATCCAGCATGGGGGAAAGATGTAGGCTGGGAGGCTAGGCCAGTCTAGCCCTTTCACGTTTTTCTGCCTGCTTTATATTCTAGCCATACTGACAGCTGATTACATGGTGTCTACCCAGATTAAGGGCAGGTCTGCCTTTCCCAGCCCACTGACTCAAATGTTAATCTCCTTTGGCAACACCCTCACAGAAACACCTGGGATCAATACTTTGCATCCTTCAATTCAATCAAGTTGACACTCAGTATTAACCATCACAGAGAGGCTCAGCCCATGAGCAGCTGCAATGTGGTTTGCAGTAGTTGGAGCTCAGGGAACCTATAAAGATGAGGATCTGGTAACTGAGAAGACCTAAAACATCAGGGAGTCTATCAAGGTCATGGACAGAAATACAGCTTTCCTAGGGACAGAGACAACTCAGAGAAGTAACTTACTATTGGATTGGGAATAGAAGTGGAGAAAATGTAGCAATAAGGACAGTTTCAGCTACAGGTAGAGTCCATCAGTTAACAAGAAGTGGTGATAGGACGTCAGCAGTGACTAGCTTGGACTGAATAGCATTTAAATCTACCAAATTAATTGTATTTAAAAATGGGTTTCTAAGTAACTTACCTAATTTGTACATGGCTTTCAACTTGACATTCCTTTAAAGCATAGTAATAAAACAGCTTTGTAAACCAGGTGCCAGTTGGGTCTCCCAGTTCTACAAATTAGTCTATCCAACCATCTACAAATCCCAAGTTTCATTCTCAAACCCATCAAGGTTCTTGGCAGAAGAGTGTACTGATTAACCAGCTCTACTCTACTCGGAGGTGCTGCAGTGACCAGAATTGCTCTCTTCTGGAGCATCTACATGTTGCAGCCCAGTGAATTATGCAGGGAAAAGTGATTGGTAACATCTGGTGTGGCCCCTCCTGGGAGAATCTACATTATAAAAAGGGAATATTGAAGGCATAAAATACTCACCTCAGTACTTATGTGTGTAGGAAATTGTCCTGCTAGACAATGTCATGCACGCCTGGACATTTTTTTTTTTCCTTCTGAACTCTTTTCTCTAGCCATTGGAGAAGACACCTGAAGAGCTGGCATATAATTTGTAAACGGATCTAACCCCTGACTGGAGTTTTTGTTTGTTTGTTTCTTTGTTTGTTTGAGACAGAGTCTTGCTCTGTCTCCAGGCTAGAGTGCAGTGGCACGATCTCGGCTCACCACAACCTCTGACTCCCGGTTCAAGCGATTCTCCTGCCTCAGCCTCCCGAGTAGCTGGGATTACAGTCACGCACCACCACACCCAGCTAATTTTTGTAGTTTTAGTAGGGACAAAGTTTCACCAGGTTGGCCAGGATGGTCTTGATCTCCTGACCTTGTGATCTGCCTGCCTCGGCCTCCTAAAGTGCTGGGATTACAGGCGTGAGCCACCATGCCTGGCCTGGAGTTCTTGAGATAATTATCTGCAGTGCAGCTTTGTTGATCAAGTACAACATATATACCAGCCCATGAATATATTCAAAAGACAACCGCTCTTCAAGAAGGTAAATATATAGTCAAACAAAATCTTTCTTAATTAAAAAAAATTGCAAACACAATACATGTTCCATTTAAATAGTTAAAGCCTAAAGCTGTTTTTCTAATTTATAGACTTAAAGAATTCTATAAATATCTTATACTAAGACTAATTACATAAAGACTACTAAAGACATATTTTGATTCAGCCTTGGAAAAAGCTTTTCTTCTCCTGATTAGGAGAAAAGAAACGCCTTGTATTTCATATTCAACTATTACAAGCAGAGTTGCATACACCTATTTATTTAAAAGGATTTGCCTTTTGCCCTCAAAGTGCATTTTCTTTTGAAATTAGTAAGGCTCCCCCCCACCCATTTGTATTCTGGCTAGAACACGCTTTTGTTTGGCAAAACCTTCAGCAGTGTAGGTGATGCTGGAGAAATGATACAATTTAATGAACAAGCAATCTGTGAAATTGCAATTATGTGTTATATCACATTTCATACTCTATGTTCTTACATAGTGCCATGGCTCTTCTTAGAATTATATTTTCATTATTGCCCTTGGGAATAATAGATTAGAATTTTCTGTTATGTAACTGATTCATTATTAGATAATGGCTTTCATACATGGTTGTCAGGCTCCAATAGACTTTACTATTGGATTGGTCCTTACTATATAGCTAATGGGCCAATTTGTTGCACATTTCAGGTGATCTACAGCCAACCTGTCTGAAAATCACTGGTTTTTTTTTTTTTTTTTGGCTGATGTGTGAGCCTTACCCTCGATCTGCTGAATCATAATCTCTCCATCCCAGTTACCTACCAGTTTCTACTCTTTAAGCAGCTATTTTAATTTGACTATACATTGAATCACCTAGATGCTGGAAATGTAACATGCCCGAAGCTCATCTCCAGAAAATAAGTCAGAAAACAAGCCAGAAAACAAGTCAGAAAACAAGTCAGAAAACAAGTCAGAAAACAAGTCAGAAAACAAGTCTGGAGACGAACCCAGACATCATTACATTTCAAGCATCTAGGTGATTCCAATGTGTAGTCAAGTCTGCCCGACAACTACTGCCCAAAGAGTAGAGAAACTGGTAGGTAACTGGGATGGAGAGATTATGATTCAGCAGATCGAGGGGTATACCTGCTACATCAGCCAAAAAAAAAATAATACATAAAAATGTAAAGAAGTAAGTAGGTATACTTTGATATTGTTGACTCTTTTGGCTCTTGTTCCTTTCCCTCTGCAAATACAAAAGAAAATTAGCCAGGCGTGGTGGCACGTGCCTATAATCCCAGCTACTAGGAAGGCTGAGGCAGGAGAACTGCTTGAACCTGGGAGGCGGAGGTTGCAGTGAGCCGAGATTGCGCCATTGTACTCCAACCTGGGCAAAGGAGCGAGACTCCGTCTCAAAAGAAAAAAAAAAAAGAAGATAAATCCAGGGTCCCCCTCTCATCATCTTGCCACACCCTGCTGCCTTATTGCCTTCACTTTAGCTTTTCTATCTTTGAAATGCCTTCCTTCTCATTCTCTCTCCATCTGGGGAAGTGTTACTCATTCTTAAAGTTTAGTTCATGTATCATTTTGTTGTGTAACTTTCTGAAGCAGCTCTTTCTCTAAATAGAATTGTTGGATTGTTTTTACATGCTTCCACAGCATCTTGAACCTATTTTAATGGCACCTCTTTCCAAATTGCATTATAGCTAGCTGTTTTCACAATTGTGGTCTCTGACTTGTGAATTGCTGGCTTCAAAGTTGTGTGTAGATCAATTCAACAGACACTCAATGAGTGGCCATGAGTGCCAGGTCTTGGGCTAAGCAGCACAAAGATGAATCATATTTTCTCTGCCCTCCCTGCCCTCTAGGAGCTCACACTGTAGTGAGGAAGATAAACAAATCATTACAATATCCCTGGATAGATGTTATAAAATACAGATACACAGTGCTAACGAAAACTCTAAGTGTCTAGGGATGTTGCAGAAGACTTCATAAAATTGGGACTTAAGTGATGAACAGTTTGAAAAGAGTTTTAAATTCCATCATTGGGAAATCACAGGAAGGGTGTTCTAGGCTGGGGAACAGCATTTGCAAAGGTAACTGAAACATGAATGTTCACAGCACATTCAGAGAAATACCATATAGAAAGGAAAGGCTGCTGTTTAAGATGGACATATTTAATTCCTGGATGCTAGGATTATCCTTTTTTGTTAAAGTAAGTTAAACTACTTGGGCAAACAACTAATCTTTGTCAAAATACTGTCAGAAAAGTCTTAGTCCATCAATACAGTTAGAGGTATTCTGGCTAGGAGCAACTCTTGATTTCCTACAGAATGACATTGTTGTGTTATAAGCTGTGTAGAACCCATTTTAATCTTAGGCCAACTCCAAAAGACTGCACACATTCCTGTGATTATTTCAAGGTACAAATTTCTACATGTAGAGGAAAAAAATACTAAGTTTTGAATCCATTAGACTTGGGTTTGAATCTAGACTCTATCATTTTATTAAGTCAGTGACTAAGTTACTTTCTGTGAGTTTCAATTTCTTTGTAAAATGAGGATAAAAATAGATACCTCATGTGGTCATATGGATGATTGAATTAGATAATGCATGTAAAGAATTTAGCACAGTACCTGACACGTAAAAAGAACTCAGAAAACCCCAAACCTCCAAAAATTGAAAAAAAAAATAAAAAAAGAAAAATAACAGGTTGGCCCAGAGCCAGAGAGAAAGTGCCAGAAGGAATTTTGGAGCAGATATCAGCTGCTTGCTCCTCCTTTGATCTGGTGAGTAGTATCATTCCATAACTTGCTGAGCTTGGCCAAGCAGCTCAAGAGTTAATTTTCAACCCCAATGCCCTCTCCCAGTTTAGATTCAGGTTACCTGAGTTCAGAGTTTCCTGTGTTCCAGGTGAGCAGGACTCGCCCACCTCCTCCTGCTCAGCACCGCTTTCAAATAAGGCCACCTGGAGAAGAGAAAGAAGGTGTTTTAATGTGTAAGTCAGTAAATATCTCAGGGTTGGGCAGAGAGCAAGGGCTTATAAGATGAAAGAGGACAGGCTTTCTGATTTGTGTCTGGCTCCCCCAAACCCTGAGCAATCTGTTCCTATTTAAAACAAAAAGCAAAACATGTTTCCTTAAGCTGGTTTAAGAGAATAGTGATGACTAAGGCAGTATATTTATTTCAGCTGTCACAGGAATAATGAATTCTTGAACTTTTTTTTTTTTTTGCTAATTCTCCTGTATTTTTGAAAATACTGTGGTTCCCTTCCTACGGACTCTTGAAAAGAAACTCATTTTGGGGTATTAGATATCAGAGGAGCAAGTTCTCAATTCTTCAAACTTTTGTTGTTCGAAAAGATTAGAAAGGTTTGTTGACAGGACATAGATCTAAAGACGGTTGAGTGGGGATTACACAAATTAATAAAGGGACAAATGGAAATCACATGCACTCACTCAATAAACAAGCACCTATTTTGTAGCAGAGACTATATACAATTCTGGGTTAACAAAGAAGAACCTGCAGACAGGTAAGCACATCCTTACAACACAGTGTGATAAAGTGATCGCAGAAGTACAAGGTGGCATAGGAGAGGACTTGGAGACTCATTGGATGAGCTGAATTTAGCCAGATAAAGGGAGGGGTAGAAAGACTGTTGTATCTCAATGCTTGGAAGTAAGAGTGGAGTGGATCTGAGGAACGAAATTCAGGTTAATGTACCTGGATCCCAAATGTAACAGGAGGAATAGCTGAAGATGAGACTAGCAGGATACCCATTATCTTTCTTTCAGCAGCTTGTGCTGGTCTGGATTTAGGATTGAGGGGAAGGTAAATCTCCTTGTAGATTTTGGGCCCAAGCCACGCACTCCAAGGGAATCTTGCCAGATAGATGTGTAACGTGGTTCCTTGTTTCCCCTTTTGCTGCTGTTCCGTGTGTGAATAGCTTCCAAAGAAAACTCAAGGGATATTTGATGCAGTTGGATTTAGGCATTTCTCGGTCAATTAATTAACAAAAAATCAGTTAACTGATTTAGGTATTTCTCGGTCAATTTATTAACAAAAAATCAGTTAACTGATTTAGGTATTTCTCAGTCAATCAATTAACAAAAAATCAGAACTTCATCTCAAGTCTCAACTACTGGGATGTTGGCATCCTTGGCGGGTAGAATCCAGTATTTAATGTAGCAACTAATAAATTTAAGATGAGGGAAACTGTGATGGGAATGGGTCCTAGGTACAAGGGCTTCCTGAGCCTTTAGCCATTGATTAATAAGTAGCAATTATCTTTAACTTGTCTTTATGAGTTGAAAGATGAGGAGGCAAGATAATACCAGAAGAACAGATCTATAAATAATGAGCTATCTCAAATGCCGATCCGAACTACTGGAGATGTGGCTGTTTTAATACTTACCACTTAAATATATAGCTGTTTGCTTTCTTTAAAAATATAGCTCAGTATTCTTCCTAGAACACTCACGAATAATCATCTTAAAAGAGTTATGAAATAAAATAATTAAAAAGGACTTAAGAGATTTTTGGGAGATCCAATACCTTTATTTTACAGATGAAATCTTTGCCTCAGAAATGTGAAGTGGTACATCTGGTCTACCTCAGGCTTTTTTTTTTTTTTTTTCAGACGGAGTCTCACTCTGTTGCCCAGGCTGGAGTGAAGTAGCACGATCTTGGCTCACTGCAACCTCTGCCTCCCGAGTTCAAGCGATTCTCCTGTCCCACTCTCCCAAGTATTTGGGATTACAGGTGTGCACCATCAAGCCTGGCTAATTTTTTTTTTCTTTTTGTATTTTTAGTACAGACAAGGTTTCACCATATTGGCCAGGCTGGTCTCGAACTCCTGACCTCGTGATCTGCCACCTCGGCCTCCCAAAGTGCTGGGATTACAGGCATGAGCCACCGCACCAGGCCCCACCTCAGGGCTTTTATACCTACTGTTCCCTTGCTGTTCCCTCTGTCAGGAATATTTCCCCCACTTTGCTTTGCTTAGCTTATCACCTCATCATTCAGGACTTTACTCAATAATTATTGAATTCCTTAACTAAAATAACCTGACCAATTTCTCTTTTTATCTATACCTGTTTTATTTTCTGGATTGCATATACATTTTCTGAACCATTTTATTTTCTTGTTTATTGACTGTATCTTTCACTAGAATTTAAGTAAGGATTTAATTACTGCTGTATCCCCAGCATATAAAACTGTGCCAGGCAAGAAAAAATGAAATACCACGGAATACATCTAACCAAGGAGATGAAAGATCTCTACCAGCAGAACTACAAAATGCTGCTGAAAGAAATGAGAGATGACACAAATAAGTGGAGAAACATGTCATGCTCATAGATTGGAAGAATGAATGCCGTTAAAATGGCCTTACTACCCAAAGTAATTTATAGATTAAACACTAATCCTATCAAATTACCAGTGTCATTTTTCACAGAAGTAGGAAAAACTATTCGAAAATTCATATGGAACCAGGCTGGGCGCGGTGGCTCACGCCTGTAATCTCAGCACTTTGGGAGGTTGAGGTGGATGGATCACTTGAGGTCAGGAGTTTGAGACCAGCCTGGCCAACATGGGGAAATCCTGTCTCTACTAACAATACAAAAATTAGCCAGGTCTTGTGGCGGGTGCCTGTAATCCCAGCTACTTGGGAGGCTGAGGCAGGAGAATTGCTTGAACCCGGGAGGCAGAGGTTACAGTGAGCTGAGATGACACCACTGCACTCCAGCCTGGGTGACAGAGTGAGACTCTTTCTAAATATACACACACACACACACACACACACACACACACACATATATATATATATAAAATAAAATTGATATGGAACCAAAAAAGAGTCCAAATAGCCAAAGCAATCCTAAGCAAAAAGAACAAAGGCAGAGGCATCACATTACCCAACTTCAAACTATACTATAAGACTACAGTAACCAAAACAGCATGGTTGTGGTACAAAAACAGACACATAGACCAATGGAACAAAATAGAGAACCCAGAAATAAAGCTGTGCACCTGCAACCAACTGATCTTCGACAAACTTGACAAAAATAAGCAGTGGGGAAAGAACTCCCTATTCAATAAATGGTGCAAGGATAGCTTGTGAGCCATATGCAGAAGAATGAAACTGGACCCTTATCTATCACAATATACAGAAATCAACTCAAGATGGATCAAAGGCTTAAATGTAAGAAATCTTACATTTAAGAATTTTAGAAGAAAACCTAGGAAATACCTTCTCAATATCGGCCTTGGCAAAGAATTTATGGTTAATCCTCAAAAACGATTGCAACAAAAACAAAAATTGATAAGTGGGGCCAAATGAAACTAAAGAACTTCTGTACAGCAAGATAAATTACCAGTAAACAGACAACCTACAGAATGGGAGAAAATATTCATGAACTATGCATCTGACAAAGAGCTAATGGCCAGAATCTAAAAGGAACTGTAATCAGCAATCAACAAGCAAATAACTCCATTAAAAAGTGGGCAAAGGACATGAACAGACATTTCTCAAAAGAAGACACAAAAGTAGCCAATAAACACATGAAAAAATGCTCATCACACTAATCATCAGAGAAATGAAAATCAAAACCACAATGAGATACCATCCCACAACAGTGAGAATGGCTTTTGTTAAAAGGTCAAAATATGCCAGGCGCGGAGGCTCATGCCTGTAATTCCAGCACTTTGGGAAGCCAAGGCCGGCGGATCACGAGGTCAGGATAGGGAGACCATCCTGGCTAACACCGTGAAACCCCGTCTCTACTAAAAATACAAAATATTAGCCGGGTGTGGTGGTGGGTGCCTGTAGTCCCAGCTACTCAGGAGGCTGAGGCAGGAGAATGACGTGAACCCGGGAGGCGGAGCTTGCAGTGAGCTGAGATCCGGCCACTGCACTCCAGCCTGGGCGACAGAGTGAGACTCCTTCTCAAAAAAAAAAAAAGTCCAAATATAACAGATGTTGGCAAGACTGCTGAGAAAAAAGGGAACACTTATATACTGTTGGTGGGAATATAAATTAGTCCAGCCACTGTGGAGAACAGTTTGAAGATTTCTCAAAGCACTGACAGTTGAACTACCATTTGATCCAGGAATCCCATTACTGGGTATATATCCAAAGGAAAATAAATCATTCTACCAAAAGGACACATGCACCATATGTTCATCACAGTGCTATTCACAGTAGCAAAGGCATGGGATCAACCCAGATGCCCATTAACAGTGGATTGGATAAAGAAAAAGTGGTACATATACATCATGGAATACTATGCAGCCATAAAAATGAATGAAATCATTCTGTACTTTGTAGCAACATGGATGTGGCTGGAGGTCCTTATCCTAGGTGAATTAAGGCAGGAACAGAAAACTGAATGCAGCATGTTCTCACTTATAAGTGGGAGCTAAACATTGGGTACAGAGGGAGATAAAGATGGGAACAATAGACACTGGGGACTACTACATGCGGGAGATATGGGGGAAGTGAAGGGCTGAAAAACTACCTCTTGCGTACTATGCTCGCTTCTTGGGTGACAGGTTGTCATATCCCAAACCTCAACATTACACAGTATACCTTTGTAACAAACCTGCACATATACCCTCTAATTCTAAAATAAAAGTTGAAGGCCAGGCACAGTGGCTCATGCCTGTAATCCCAGCACTTTGGGAGGCCGAGGCAGGTGGATCACCTGAAGTCAGGAGTTCGAGACCAGCCTGGCCAACATGGTGAAACCCCATTTCTACTAAACATATAAAAATTAGCCAGGCACAGTCATGCACTCCTGTAATCTCAGCTACTTGAGAGGCTGAGGCAGGAGAATTGCTTGAACCTGGAGGTTGCAGTGAGCCAGAATTCTACCACTGCACTCCAGCCTGGGTAACAGAGTAAGGCTCTGTCTAAAAAATATAAATAAATAAATAAATAAAAGTTGGAAAACAAACAAACTGTTCCAGGAACATAATAGGCACTAAATAAATATATCCTTTACCATATGTGAATGAATGAAAGTAGAACTTGGGTCTGCTTGGTCATTGATTTTTCAATGACCCCTGTGCTTTCCAATTTTAAGGTGCATGCAAATCATCTAGCGATCATGTTAAAATACGAAGTTTGATTGAGAATGTCTTGGGTTCTGAGAGTCTGCATTTTTGACAAAATCTCAGGTGACACTGATGATTCAGGTCTGTGGACCATATATCAAGTACCCTCTTGCAGCTGTGCTCCTGAAGCAAAAGGTAATTAAGCTTTGCCAGATACATTTTTATACTCTATTTAAATACATATGGTTTAGTCTTGAATTTCTTTTAAAATAAGGAATGGGGAGTTAAGCTGCATTTTGTTCAACATTTTATTATAAACATTTTCAAGCATAGAGAACAGTTGAAGGATTTTAACAGTGAACCCACTACCCAGACTCCACTATTAACATTGTTATATTCTTATTTTTCAAATTTCCATCTAAGTATCATCTTTCTATCCAACTTCAATCCATATTACATTTGATATATGTCAAAGGGAGTTCCAAACATTCCCTCCAAAATACTTCTGACCTGCATTAAAAAAGTGACCCTTCCTGGTTGGTGACCAAACCGTGGAGACTCTTCAGGAGGCTTATTCATGAAGTTGGCCCCATCTGCAACTTCCGCTACCCACGTTCTTGTTCTTGGGTTTTTGCCTCCAAAGCACACTCAAGTTAGTGCCCTTAGAAATGTTAGACAAATTGCGTATCTTTTGAGGGCGTCCCACTGTGATTTTAAGCCTAAACCAATTTTGCCTTTAAGAATAATTTAAGGCCGGGCGCAGTGACTCAAGCCTGTAATCCCAGCACTTTGGGAGGCCGAGACGGGCGGATCACGAGGTCAGGAGATCGATCAAGACCATCCTGGCGAACACGGTGAAACCCCGTCTCTACTAAAAAATACAAAAAACTAGCTGGGCGAGGTGGCGGGTGTCTGTAGTCCCAGCTACTCGGGAGGCTGAGGCAGGAGAATGGCGTGAACCTGGGAGGCGGAGCTTGCAGTGACCTGAGATCCGGCCACTGCACTCCAGCCTGGGCGACAGAGCGAGACTCTGTCTCAAAAAAAAAAAAAAGGAATAATTTAAATTTTCCTGCAACAAATAGAATAGATGGAAACAATAATTAATTTGTGGCTCCCAGCATTTTTTATAAAACTGAATGTAGGCTGTAAAGTCAAGGTTTTCATTTTAGATTTCAGTGACCATTTCTTAATCATCACTGTCTCCCCAGTGCCCAGTACAGCCTCTACTATATAATAAATGCTGTGTTTGCTGAAGCCGTGATTGAGTAAATGAATGAACACTCACCATGTAATAGCAATTTTCTCACTTGATTGTTGGTGCCTGTACCTGCCAGACCCATCCCTAGACAGAGTTTTTCAACCTCCACACTATTCACATTTTGCACTGACCATTCTTTGTTGCTCTCCTGTCCATGTAGGATGTTTAGCAGCATTTCTAGCCTCTACTTGATAAATGCTGGTAGCTCCCCACAACCCCAACCCCTACACCTATAATGACAGTAAAAAATGTCTCTAGACATTGCCAAATGTTCCCTGGGGGACAAAATTGCCTCTATTGGAGAATCACTAAGCGACAAGAAGAGGAGCCCTATAATTTTTTGAGGCCAGCTCTGCTTAATCTTAGCTGATAAGGACTAAGCCTGAACATATATTATTAAGAGTCAGAAGAATATTTTTATTCTGTAGGATTCATGATGAAATGGAGAAATGGTTTGTAGTTTAAAAAGCCTTGAATGAACCCTGAGTTCTCTTCCTAGTTCAGCATTTTCTCCCAGGCCCCATTCTGGGTGCTCAGTCTTTGTGGTTGGCTTCTTGTCTGTGTTTCTGATTTGTGCTCTTTTTTATGCTGGGATTCAAGCATTGTTCCGATCCCTGATCCCTTGGCTGAGGAACTGACTGCTGCTCAGCTTCTACCCCTGTGGGTTGGACCCTGCTCAGTACACAAGGCATTGTTGCCTGAGTTGCTGTTTAACTCCACAGGTACTCACCTCCTTGGACTTCTGACTGCAACCTGTTTGACTAGGCGTTACTGCTGCCTAATCTCTTCTGCTGTGCTTCCCTACCCCAAAACGGATCCAAGCATATTTTCATTACCTCAGAGATGACTTGAGTTTTCTAAATCCCTTGGGATAATGAAATTAGCACCACTGGCCAGCTTCCTTTGGAGTTAGGCCTGCTTTTAGTTTCATTTGCCCCAGGACCATCAATTCTGGCCTCTTAGCCTTTTCTTGCCAATTCACTGAAAGTTGTAATTGTCAGTCTTGAAAATTTGTTTTCCCTGGGCACGTATGCTAGACTCCCCTCCCTGCTCACCAAGGACTTAATGTTCAGCAACTTCGGGGTGATCTATTCAGCCTGCCTGACTTTTTTTAGTCCTGTTAATCAGATTCTTCAGCCTTCAGAGGCACCTCTTTTGTCCGCTGGCCCTAACCACAGAAAGCTGTTAAAGAAAGACTCATAATTAAACCCAAATGGCCCACAAAAAACTTATGTTTCCTTCCTGATCACTGTACATCAGCTCTGCTATTTGTTCTTGTCTATTACCTGCCTAATTCCATCCCCTAACAATTGTTTAGATACATTCTTTTCTCTATAAGCCCCCAAGCTTTCTCTACCACTCAGGAAACACTGACAATCTTAATCTTTCTTTTGCAAGATTAAGGCTATTTTTCCACTCCACTTTAACATATTCAAGTTTCTTTATCTACATTCGATTCTTCCTTCCAGGCTCAGCTAAAATGTACCCTTTCTCTCCTTTCTGGGCTCCTCTACCAGGTTGAGGACCTGTATTTGTTTGACTTAGAATAGCTTCTTTATACACTTAGGGGCAAAGTCCAGTTACATTCTGCTTTTCCTCATGCAGAGTTGACAAAATGGAATGCCTTCCTTTATGCAACCTCTCCTTTTCATTTTGCTGTGAAGGGGTAAAGAAAACACAATGTATTGTATTTATTAGCTTAGCTGCTAATTTTTTTTTTTTTTTCCTCCATGATACCTCTAGTCTAGTGCTGAGCATACAGCACAAACTGGAATACTGAAATTACTGATCAATTGACAGATTAAAGTAACACCTGACTCTTGTTTGGACCAATCTATCTCTTCCTTTTAAAGAACAATCATGTTCCTGGCATAGTTCATCTGGTTTGGTTAATTGCCTCCATTCCTGATTTACCTTTTTTTTTTTTTTTTCCTTCTCCTTAATCAGCCATCAGTTTTCTCTGGTACTTATGATTGGAAACCCTTTAGCCCACAGAAAGGATCCTCTAATTAAATCAATTTCCACCAATTAGCTCTTAAATGCAGTTCTTGAGAAATTGGTAGAAAATTTATTTTTGTAACCACCCACAGAAAACCAGTGTGGGTTTGGTTATACAGTGAGCAAATGTTCAGTTCATCAACTGAATAGACCTTATAATTCACAATATTTCCAATAGTTTTGTTTCATTTTGTTTTGTTAGTGAATAACTCTTGTTTGGCTGCTTGGGTATGGCTTAATGTTGGAGGAATAATTTACCCGTGCTTCTGGGCAAGTCAGTTAATCCCTCTTTATTCCAGTGGTGCTCAGTAGGTCTCTATTGTCCCCTGATATTCAAGACCATCTGTAATGGATCCGAAAATGATCTGAAACATGGATTTTGATGTGATAGCTAAGATATTTCTGATGTTTTTGAAGGGCAATATGAAATGGCATTAAGAATACTGTACTGAAATTCAGGACATTTTTGGGTTTAGTCCTTAAATCTGACAATACCATAATATGAGATCATCCTTAATTCCCCTGTATCTCAAGTTTATCTTTTGGATAATGAAGTTTCCTTTCAACTAAACATTTTCTGGTTTCTTATGTTTCCAGTAATACAGTGAAAGGAATATTTTAGAGACTCCTTCTCCCCATTTCTCTGTCATTTCACTATGATGCACCTTGCTATGAATCTCTTTATGAAAGTTATTTTTCTGGGCAATCTATAGCTCTTGTAAATTTGGAGACATATGTCTTAGAAATCTTCTCATATTATCTGAGCCTCAGAATTTTAATGGAGCTGGCCCTAAGTCATATGCCCTGAAAGTATATGGAGGTTAAATTTAGAGAATCTTGTTTGTGTAGAGGACAAGACTAAAGTGCAGTCTTGGAGAGGCAATATTTGAAGGCAAATTGGCTGAAAATTTTCCTGAGTTGAAGAGAGACATGAGTTCTTTGATAGAAAGTGCAATTCAAGTTTCAAGTAACTTAAATAAAATAAATCCACCTCAGAGCAAAACTGCAGAATATCAAGGATAAAGAGAAAATCTCAAGGACTACCTGATCCCAAAGAAAGATTACGTTCCAAGAAAATTAGATGGCCGATAGACTTCTTATCTAATCACAGATTCCAGAAGATATGAAGTAAACATCTTTAAAGTCCTGAGGGGAAAATGACTGACAACCTTCAAATGTGATCCCTAGGTAAATGGTTATTCAAGGATGAGGGTAAACTAAAGACATTTTCTGGCATGCATTCCACCCACAAACCCTTTTTAAGAGAGCAAGGACACCATAAAGACAAGTGTACCCAGAGGGGACAGGAGAGATGTAAAAAACACAGTGAGCACAGAATTTAAAAGATGTTGGTAAATTTAAAGAAACAATTTGACTATTAAAAATAATAGCATCTTGTGTTTAAACATAAGAAACAAAAGCTAGATAGGAATAACTTTATGGGGGTGGGAAATGTTCAAGTGTTCCAGGGTCATTGTCTTGTTTGTTTGGAGGGGAGATAATATTGAATGGTTTAGACTCTGTTAGAAAAACATATAGCTAAGTATATACGTTCAAGGAAACCACTAGAAGAACAAGAATATAATCGGTAGCTTCCACACCATCAAAAAACCATGTCACCTAACCCATGGCAGGAAAGGAGGGAGAAGAAAAACCATTAAACAAAAAACAAACAAACAAAAAAAGATGGGTGAAATATATGTAAGTGCAGAAAGAATAAAGACTGCCAAACATATTTTTAATCATGGGTTGCATATTATAGACTTTTGGATTACTCTAGATTTTTTTTTTTTCTTTTGGGGATTTAGAAGGAACAGCAAGGAGGTGAAAACCCTTCAAGATACCGGCACTATTTTACACTCATATCCAATTGTTAGTTTGAATTCGAAAACTTTATTTAATATTATAGATAATGTAATTTCAGACAGATTTCCCAAGTTTTCCCCATATAATCTAGAAAATGACTATAGAAAAACCATTTTCATTTAATACTGAAAAGAAGAAGGAAAAAACCTTGCATTCCCTCTTAAACACCTGGCATCTGGTGTTTCATTCCACTTCCCAGATGGATTCCTTTAATAGAGCTCTTTATAGACAGCCCATAGGTTAGGAACACCAAATAGTACACTGCAATTTTAGAGATGGTTGTCTGTGTTTACTATAATTATAGAGGTATTTAAAACTTTTGCATTTTGCCATTGAGAGAGAAAAATAGAAGGATTTGGGGGTAATCAGTTGTTATGGACACATCTTGAAGTTAAATTGAAGCTATGTTTAGTTTGCCTGTAGCAGAGTCTGACTTCAAAAAGAGCACTGGTTTTTGAAAGTTGTATATTTGCAAATATTCTAAATTCAGTTGCTAACCAGCTACCGACCTACAAAAACCAGGCAATCAATAGATTATGCTTTGTGCTGTTGATGAGGCTTACATTTTCAATGTAATCAATCCATTATGTCTGTTTAATTAGTAGTTGTTTTCTTCTTAAGAAATTGTTAGTATACTGATTTTTATTTTTATTTTTTACTTGAGCTTCAGTGCTTGAGCTGGAGTTTACTTTTTTGTTTTCAAGTCAAATTATAGGTCACTGAGTTACTGGTATTAATATTCTTAGGAATTCCCTAGTTTAAACCTTTATTACACAGAAGATGACACTGAGGGTCAAAGAGAAAATGCAATTTTCTCAAATTCTTAGGACTCATTAGTGGCAGAGATTTGGCCTGAAACCTTGAAAATTTATGGGTTGCTTTCATTTAGAGTCCCTTATAACATATCCAAAGGAGGGTGGCCATATTACCATTTTGACAAGAGTTATTTTATCACTTCAATAATTAACAAATTCATTGTTATCTGTGACACATCCTGATAATGAACAATAAACTATCAGTAGAAATTTAGTGAAGGAATTTATTGATCAATTTGTTGTTAAATGTTGTAGCTTCTGTCCACTGACTAATTCACAAGAGGAAAATAATTTAGGAAATTCCCAGATTTAACCCTCTGACTGATGTTGTGTAAAACAGTAGTTTGTTATTATTTTTAAATTATAGAATATTTCATGCACACAAAAAGGTTAAAAATTGAATAGGAAGTCATGTTTCTACCACCACATTTAATACATATTTCACTCAAACATAGCTTTTAGTTCTATCCATGCTAATGCATGAAAATTAGGTTCACTAAAAAATATTACAGTGTAGTATTCAATTGTGTAATTTATTTTTTTATTTCCAAAGGTAATACATAGGTTTTTAAAAATTTAATTTTGCTTTCATAAACAGTACTGTAATTAACATCCTTATATACCCTTCTTAGTACACATATGGGAATGTTTTCTAGAATATGTAACTAGAAGTGGGAGAGCTAGGTAAAAATTATTTCCTTGGTTTTATCAGATATTGCCTTTTATGACATAGTTGTATCAGTTTTCCCTTCTGCCAGCACATATGAGAGATACTGTTTCTCCTGTCTTCATACAACCTTCAAAATATCAAACTTTAAAATGGTTATCAATCTTTTGAGGATGAAGTGGTATCCCATAGTTTTAATTTGCATTTCTTTTGTTACTATTGTAGTCAACATTTTCAACATTTTTAATTGCATCTTGCTTTCCTCTGGTCACAGCCTTGTGTGGTCATAGCCTGGTCATAGCCTTCTGTGGTTTTCTACTGAGCTTTTAAAAAGTTTTAATTGATTTGTTAACATTATTTATCTATTCTGGTCCTATTCTTCATCTGTTATGTATGTTGCAAATATATTTTCCCAGTATATGGTTTGTCTTTTTTTGTGTGGTTATGATATCTTCTGAATATGGAAATTTAAAATCTTAATGAAGTATATCAGTCTTTTTTTTAAAGGCTTGTCCTTATTTTGTCTTATTTCCAAAGGGTTTCTTATATTCTCCAATATTTCCTTTTAAAAGTGTTAAAATGTTGCTTTTCTCATTTAGGTCTTTAATCCATCTGGAATATAATTTTGAACATGTTTTACATTTTTCCATGTGGATAAATAATTGCCCTTGTACTGTTTATTTAACTGTCATTTCCATCCATCTGGCAAATACCAAGTTTCCCTATGTCTTAGTGTATTTTGTGCAGCTATCACAGAATACCTGAGACTGTGTAATTTGTAATGAATAATATTTATTCTTAATAGTTCTGGAGGCTAAGTCCAAGGTCAAGAGACTGTTATCTGGCAAGGGCCTTCTTGCTACATCATTCCGTGGTGGAAGGTGGAAAGGCAAGACAGCATTCATGAGTGTGCATGCTTGCATTAGAGAGAGAGAGAGAGAGAGAGAGAGGAGAGAAAGACACACAGAGAGAAAGAGAGTGTGTGTGAAAGACAAAGAGTGAGAGAGAGAGAGACAGAAAGAGAGCTAGACAGAAAGAGAGAGAGAGAAAGAGCAAGCAAGTAAGAGAGGACTGAACTCACTTTATAACAAACCTACCCCCACAATAATGAATCCCCTCCTGTGATTATGACATTAGTCTGTTCATAGAGGCAGAGGATTCACGACCTAATCACCTCTTAAGTCCCCACCTCTCAATGCTGTTGCATTGGTGATTAAGTTTTCAACGTATGAACTTTGGAGAACACATTCAAGCCACAGCATTCTATAAATGTGGATCTTTTCCTGGGCTCAATTTTGTTTCATTAGTCTGTCTATTTCTTCCTGCATACACTGCAGGAATACTTTTATTTACTACAGATTTGTAATAATTGTCTTGATAATTGATGGGACATAACCACTTAATCTCTTCTCCTTCTTCCACTCAAAATTGTCTTAGTTGTCTTATCCTTTGATTTTCCATAGAAATTTTAAAATGAGCTTTATAACAATGCTGTTGAAATTTTTATTGCAATTGCATTGAAGTTATAGTTTAACTTGGGGAGAATGGCTACTTTAATGATATTGGGTTTTCTTCACAAACATGATAGATTTACACCTTGTCTTATGAGTTTTGTATTATTATTAAAATTTTCTATAGGGATATCTTGAATATATTTGGTTAGATATACACTTAGGATATATTTATATATTTTTAAGACAGAGTCTCATTCTGTCAGCCAGGCTGGAGTGCAATGGCACCATCACGGCTCACTGCAACCTCCACCTCCCAGGTTCAAGCGATTCTCCTGCCTCAGCCTCCCATGTAGCTGGGATTACAGGGGTATGCCACCATGCCTGGCTAATTTTTGTATTTTTAATAGTGACAGGGTTTCCCCATGATGGCCAGGCTGGTCTCGAACTCCTGATCTCAAGTGATCCACTCGCCTTGACCCCCCAAAGTGCTGGGGTTACAGGCGTAAGCCACTGCCCCCAGCCTACTTAGGTTTATTTTTTTAAAGTTTTTGCTGTTTTTACTTTTCACATTTTTTTTTTAAATATTCAACCTTTTAATTTTAGATTCAGTGGGTACAGGTACAGATTAGTTACATAGGTATATCGTGTGATTCTGAAGTTTGGAGTACAATTGAAACCCTTACGCAGGTATTGTGCGTACTACCTAATAGTTTTTCTACCCTTATCCCCTTCCTACTTCCCCTTTCTAGTAGTTCTCAGTGTCTGTTGTTGCCATCTTTATGTCCATGAGTACCCAATGTTTAGCTCCCACTTATAACTAAGAACATGTGTTATCTGGTTTCCTGTTCCTGTATTAGTTTGCTTAGGATGATGGCCTCCAGCTACATCCATGTTGCTGCAAAGGACATGATTTCATTCTTTTTTATGGCCGTACAGTGTTCCATAGTGTATATGTACACATTTTCTTTATCCAGTCCACCACTGATGGGTACCTAGGTAGATTCCACGTCTTTGCTATTGGGAATACTACTGTGATGAACATACAAGTGAATATGTCTTTTTGCTAGAATGATTTATTTTCCTTTGGATATATACCCAGCAATGGGATTGTTGGATTGAACAGTAGTTCTGGGCCAGGTGTGGTGGCTCATGCCTGTAATCCCAGCATTTTGGGAGGCCAAGGCAGGCGAATCACCTGAGGTCAGGAGTTTGAGAACAGCCTGGCCAATATGCTGAGACCCTATCTTTACTAAAAATACAAAAAAAAATTAGTCAGGCATGGTGGCGCATGCCTGTAGTCCCAGCTACTTGGGAGGCTGAGGCATGAGAATTGCTTGAACCTGGGCAGCAGAGGTTGCAGTGAGCTGAGATTGTGCCACTGTACTCCAGCCTGGGTGACAGAGCAAGATTCCATCTCAATTAAAAAAAGAAAAATAGTAGTTCTGTTTTAAGTTATTTGAGAAATCTCCAAAGGGCTTTCCACAGTGGCTGACCTAATTTACATTCCCACCAAAACTATATAAGTATTTCCTTGTCTCCACAGTCTTGCCAGCATCTGTTGTTTTTTGATGTTTTAAAGTCATTTTGAATGGTGTGAAATGGTATCTTATTGTGGTTTTGGTTTGCTTTTCTCTGATGATTAGTGATGTTGAACATTTTTTCATATGTTTGTTGGTAGCTTGCATATTTTCTTTTGAAAAGTGTCTGTTCATGTTTTTTTGCCCCCTTTTAATAAGATTGGTTTTTGCTTATTGAATTAAGTTCCTTATCAATTTTTGATGTTGGACTTAAGTTGGATTCACAGTTTGCAAAAATTTTCTCCCATTCTGTAGGTTGTCCATTTACCCTGTTGATAGTTTCTTTTGCTGTGCAGAAGCTGTTTAGTTTAATTACGCCCTACTTGTCAATTTTTGTTTTTGTTGCAATTGCTTTTAAGGACATAGTCATAAATGATTTCTCAAAGCCAATGTCCAGGATGGTGTTTATGAAGTTTTCTTCTAGGATTTTTATAGTTTGAATTCTTACACTTAGGTCTTTAATTCATCTTGAATTAATTTTTGTATATGATGATAGGTAGGTGTCCAGTTTCATTCTTCTGCATATGGCTCACCAGCTATTCTGGCATCATATATTGAATAGGGATCCCTTTCCCTACTGCTTGTTTTTGTTGATTTTGCTGAAGATCTGATAGCTGTAGGTATGTAGCTTTATTTCAGGGATCTCTATTCTGTTATATTGGCATATGTGTCTATTTTTGTACCAGAACCATGCTGTTTTGGTTATTGTAGCCTTGTAGTGTAGTTTGAAGTTGGGTAATGTTATACCTCTGATCTTGTTCTTTGGTTATTTGGACTCTCTTTTGGGTCCATGTGGATTTTAGAATAATTTTTTCTAATTGTGTGAAAAATGGAATAGTGTTGAATTTGTAGATTAGTTTGGACAGCATGGCCAAAGTAATGATATTGTTTCTTCCAATCCATGAGCCTGGAATGTTTTTCCATTTGTTTGTGTCTTCTATGGTTTTTATCAACAGCGTGTTTTAGTTCTCCTTGCAGGGTTCTTTCATCTCCTTGTTTAGATGTATTTTTAGATATTTTAATTTTCGTTAGCCATTGTAAATATATTGTGTTCTGTTTTGACTCTCAGCTTGAACCAATTGTTAGTGAACACCAATTGTTAGTGAACACCTATTGTTAGTGAACACCAGTTGTTACTGGTGTATAGAAATGCTGCTGATTTTTATACATTGATTTTTGTATCCTGCAACTTTACTGAAGTTGTTTTTCAGTTCTAGGAGCCTTTTGGCAGAGTATTTGGGAATAGATAGTTTGATTTCTTCTTTTCCTATTTGGATGCCCTTTATTTCTTTCTCTTGCCTGATTGCTCTGGTCAGGACTTCCAGTACTATTTTGAACAGGAGTAGTGTAAGTGGGCATCCATGTCTTGTTCCAGTTCTCAAGGGGAATGGTTCCAGCTGTTGCCTGTTCAGTATGATTCTGGCTGTGAGTTTGTCATGGATGGCTCTTATTATTTTCAGGTATGTACCTTCAGTGCCTAGTGTGTTGAGGTGGTTAGGATTTTTGTTCCTACAGTGGATGAAACCTTTAGAAAAAAAGATCTTATATTTTCTAATTGATTATTGCTAGTATATGGAGACATTACTATTTTTTATTTCAAATTCTTTGTCTAGAAACGTACTTTTATTCATTGCAACAATTGTGTTTCTTTCATATCCTTGTATTTCTACTTTATTTTCTTATTTTATTGTACTGTATAGGTAGACCAGTGAAATGTTGAATAAAGTCAGAAATGGCAGGCATGCATGTCTTGTTTCTGAGTAGACCAGGGATATTTCTATTGTTTGCCACTAAGTATTAACTTTCATGTATTTTTAATAGATGTTCTTTAACAATTTTAGGAAATTCCCTTCTGTTCCCAGTTTGTTATAATTAAAAAAACATTTTCTTCATGCAGTGGACGTATTTGAAGCCTTCATGAATTGTTTGAGCTAGAGGTTAAGGTTTACTTCTTTATAAAATAAACCTAATTAAAATATATTGCAGGCTGAAAATGTTGCAGCTATTGACTTACACTTTAAAATCAGGAAGAAAAGGAAGTATGAGTCACAGGAGAACCTAATTGCCCAAAAGTTTCTGTTTATTGAATGTTGAGGCTATGCTGGGTTGGTGCATGCAGGCCTTGGATACTCAAGTTTCGAAGAAACAGGTATATCAATCTAGTGGAGCCCAAAAGCCTGGTGAAACATATGGGCAGTGAAATTATGAACAATTATCAATACAACTCACAAATATTTGTGGGAAGACATGCCTACTTAACATGACAGGATTAAAAAAGTGTTTGAAGTTCTGTTGCAAATACCTTGGCTTAAGTAGCTTGTTTGAATCCAAAATCTGTATAGAAATTATGACTTTTTGTTAGAGGACAGGCTAAGTTAGTTCAGGCAGCCCTCTTCCTGTGCACGCACATCTGGTTCCAGCGTGCCAGGAAAAATCAGCAACCTTTCCCCAGAGCTGTTTTCTCTCATTTTGAATGAACACAAGGATTAAGGGTCTCTGCAAGGCACTATCCCAGGTTTGTTCCCACATCAAAAATACCTGCTAAGCAGATCCTTGACATCAAGTCAGTTCAACTCTGCAAATGTTTACTGACAGGCTTTTTTTGTCCAATGCACTATCATCACGTGACATATGAAGATGAAGAACCCCAAAAGACTTTATAATCTAATTATAACAGGGAGTCAATAAAGACTGAATTTGAAATTTTTGGACATAAAATGCTACTATTTTGAGGTTGAATTCAATTTTGGCTTATAAAGTGAGAAGCAGGAATTAGTCTTCAGGGGAAATTTTTTTGTCTTGGGAGGGATTATTTTGCTTTCAGTCATGCAGCTACCTACCTACTGTTTACAGAACTCTGAATGCAGTGAAGTAATATAATTGTTATTGCTTCAGACTGAGTTAAAAATAATTTAAGTAAATTGAATGTACTAGCACAACTGAACTCCAGCAGAATTAGATAATTTTTCTCTCAAAATCTCAATGTAGATTGCCTTATAGATAGAAATAGATTTTTCTTTGATTATTTGTATGTGAGTGTGTTTGCAAAAACTGCTGTTTGCTTAAAAACTGTTTCCTCTTTTTTTCTGACCACAGAGCTAGACTATATTTTCCAATCTGCCTTACAATTAGTTGTTTCCATGTGATTGGTTCTTGTAAAAAAATATGTAAGTGGAAATGATGTGTGTCCCTTCCAGGCTAAAGCTTTTTAAGAAGTAGATGTGTCTTCTTCACATTCTTTCTCCTTTCCCTTGATAGATGCAGTTGCTAGTAAGGGTATAGAGGTGCCAGGTGATTTTCCTGTATGGGGCAATTCAGCGGCTACAGGAAAATGACCTGCAGACTTGGAATATTATCTTTGATCATTAAATGAAAAAAAAATAAACAATTAAATAACTTGTGCTTTGTTGAAATTTTTGACCTTGCTTATTATAGCTGTTCATCCTAACATACAATGTTCCCAGTGCACTTCTTCATAGCAAATGGGCACTGGATCTTTATCACGTTAGCAGCTAGGCTTATCTTTCCACTTAATATGTGAAGACAATGAAAAAGAACTGGATCAGATTTGGCGCAGCAAGCCATGGATTGAACTGTTGATATCTCACACAGGGCACTTTGAAGACATTATTATATTGTCTTCTGACTGAGAAGTTGTTGTATAGTCCAATTCATATTGCTCTATAGGTAACTAGGCTTTTCTTCTCTGTTGCTTTTAAGATCCTCCCTTTGCCTACAATAAGTCTTATTGTATGGATTTTTTTTTTTTTTCTACTGGATATTTGTTGAACATCCTAGGTCGAAGGAATTGTATGCTTCTTCAATTGTGGAAAATTCTCAGACTTTCTATTTTTCACTTTTATCATTCATTCCTTCCCCTCCTTATTTTCCTTTTAAAGTTTCAATTAGACATGTGATTGGAGCTTCTCACTATATCTGCAATGTCTCTTAACTTCTCTTTGGTATCCCTGAGCTGAATTTTGCATAGTTTCTTTCCTAGGTAAAAAAGTCGTTTTTCAGCTATGCACAAACCACTCTTTATTTCATTCAATGAGATTTTCTAAAATTAACAAAGAATGAAAACAAAACACTTCATTTGTTTAGAATATTTTAGATTTACAGAAAAATTGAGAAGACAGTATAGAGACTTCCCATATACCCTGCACCCAATTTCCCGTAATATATACTCATAGGTTACATTGATTGCAATTAATAAACTGATATTAATACTCTAATGTCAACTAAAGTTCACATTTTATACCGGTTCTTTAGTTTTTACTTAATGTCCTTATCCTGTGCCAGGACCTCATCCAGGATACCACATCACATTTGGTTGTCATGTTTCCTTACGTTCCTCTTGATGTGACAGGTCTTAGATTTTCCTTCTTTGATGATGATCATGACAACTCAAGGAGTACTGGTCATGCATTTTGTAAAATTGGAATTTATCTGATGGTTTTATCATCTTTAGACTGTGGTTATAAGTTTTTGGGAGGAAAAACACAGGAATGAAGTGCCATTTTCATAATATTATATCAAGAGTATATACTATCAACATAAGCTTATCATTGCTTACCTTGTGATGTTCATCTAGACGATTTGGATGAGGTAATGTTTGTCAGGTTTCTCCACTGTAAATTTACTCTCCCCTGACTTCCTATACCATATCTTTGGAAGAAATTCACTATATGCAACCCACGCTTAGTAGTGGGGAGTTACGTTGTACCTCCTTGGTGATAAACTCTGTAATAAATTATATAACATTTTTCTTCATGAGAGAGTTGTCTCTTTTCCTCCATTTCTTTATTAAATTATTTATATCAGTATAGATGCATGGATGTTTATTCCATACTTAGGCTTATGATCTAATACTACCTTTTATTTTTTTCTCAAATCGTTTCAGTTTTGGCCAGTGGGAGCTCTTTTGGGGGCATTTGTTACAGCAACCCATGTCACTCTATCTAATATAATGATTTGTGATAAAATATAAAAATTTAGCCAGTCGTGGTGGCTCATGCCTATAATCCCAGCACTTTGGGAGGCGGAGAGGGGTGGATCACTTGAGACCAGGAGTTCAAGACCAGCCTGGCCAACATGGTGAAATCCTGTCTCTACTGAAAATACAAAATTAGCTGGGCATGGTGGTGCACACCTGTAATCCCAGCTGCTTGGGAGGCTGAGGCATGAGAACCGCTTGAACCCAGGAGGCGGAGGTTGCAGTGAGCCAGGATTGCACCACTGTACTCCAGCCTGGGTGATAGAGCAAGACTCCCTCTCCAAAGAGAAAAAAACTTGTCTTGCATTCTCTTTCTGTCTCTCTCTCTCTCTCTATATATATATATATGTATGTATATATGTATATATATACACACACATATATATGCTATTCAGTATGTTTGAGAAATTTATTAAAATAAAAAGCAGAGTGGTTTTGCTTGTCACGGTATGTCATTCATGTTCAAATTAATAGCAAGCTTGATGATCTAATATTCATCATCAAAAGACTGATTTCATTCAACCTATTTTTGGGAGCCTAGGTGAATGTGTCACAAGGGACTAGAAAATTTATGTTGATTCCTGAGCCTGTACGGTCCATTGGTTTGGGAATCCGAAAACCAAGAATCAGAAGATGATTGTGTTAATTTACACCATCTGATCTCTGATCTAAGATAATTGCTTTTATTTTTATTAACCACAAACCTCTAAATTAATACCCCTCACATATAAATACATGTATATACATACAAGTAAACTGTGAATGAAACTCATATATGTGTATCCACACACACACAGTAAACTTGGGACAGGACAGGAGATTTACACTTTCCAACTTTTAGTTTTTCCTACTGTCTAAATTTTTTCTGGGATTTTAATACTTTAAAAATAAAATATCAATTTATTCTATGAGTCCTGATATCAAAACCAGAGAGACATTACAGGAAAAGAAAATTATGGACCAATATCTCTTACGAATATAAATGCAAAATCTTCAGGAAAAAAAATTAGCAAGCAAACCCAGCAGTTTATAAAAATAATTATACACTATGACCAAATTATGTTTACAACAGGAATGCAAGGTTGGCTTAACATCTGAAAATTATTTAATGTGATACATTATGTGACTAGAATAATAGAAAAAAACACATAATCGTGCTAGAAGATTCAGTAAAAACATTTGACAAAATTCACTACTCTTTTATGAAAAAAACAGTCCACAACTTAGAAATAGAAGGGAACTTCCCTAACCTGACAAATGGCCTTTAGGAAAAACCCACAGCTAACATTATATTTAATGGTGAAGGCTTTCTCATTAAAACATATTTTTTTTCAGAAAGACTGCTTTCCCCTTAAGACTAGTAACAAGATAAAGATATTCACTCTTGCTAATTCTATTCAACACTGTCGATGGTTCTAGCCAGGGAATTTAGAGGCAAGGAAAGGAAAGAATAGGCATCCAGATTGGAAAAAGGGAAGTAGAACTATCATTATTTGCAGATGACATGATCCTGTGTTTAGAAAATGTGGAGTTCTGGCGAGGCGTGGTGGCTCACGCCTGTGATCTCAGCACTTTGGGAGGCTGAGGTGGGCAGATCATGAGGTCAGGAGATCGAAACCATCTTGGCTAACATGGTGAAACCCCATCTCTACTAAATATACAAAAAATTAGCCAGGTGTGGTGGCGGGCACCTGTAGTCCCAGCTACTCGGGAGGCTGAGGCAGGAGAATGGCATGAACCCAGAGGCAGAGCTTGCAGTGAGCCAAGATCGCGTCACTGCACTCCAACCTGGGTGACAGAGTGAGACTCCGTCTCAAAAAAAACAAAAAACAAAAAACAAGCAAAAAAAAGAAAATGTAGAGTTCTAATTAGGGAAAATAAGTCAAGCTAGCAGGGGCAGGGGAAGGCAAAGAGAAAAGATAGGTAAGCTATAAGTCTGCCTTTCTTCATGGTCCAGGGCAGACAGCCCTCCTGTGCAAATAACTCACAATCTTCCTATGCCTAGCTATCACTAGACACCTCAGCTGATAGAAAAATGCAAGTTAGCTTACTGCAACCTTGGCATTATCAGTACTGTGCAAAGCCCTATTTAGCATACAGCACAAGGCCCATCCTATAAAATTCCCAACAAACCTTTGTCTCCTTGCAGTTAGCTCCCCTTTCTGACCTGCCTATTGCTTCCTTGCAACGTATTTTAATACTTTCTCTAACAAATCTGCTTTTATTTACCTACAACCCTTTTGGTAAATTCTTTATACCACCCTCATGACACCAGCCCCAGATAGTCACCACTTGCAACAGAAGATCCTGAGAAGAAAATCAGAAAAAGTCTTCTTAGAAGTAATTAAGAAGCTCAGCAAAATGTCAAGATACAAGATCAATAAGTGTAAAAGATTGTATTTCTATACACCAGCAATAAACAATACAAAAATAAAAACAAGGAAACAATTCCATTTTTAATAGCCCTAAAAGAATAAATAACCTCAAAATAGAAGAACATAGTTGGAGGTCTCATACTTCCTGATTTTGTATCTTACTACAAAGCTGTAGTAATCAAGATAGTATGATACTGGCATAAGGATGGACATATAGAGCAATGGAATTGAATGGAGAATCCAGAAATAACTGTAATATTTATGATCAATTGATTTTTGATAGGTTTTCAAGACATTCCATTGAGGGAAAGAATAGTCTTTTCAACAAATAATGCTGGGACAACTGGATGTCACATGCAAAAGAATGAAGTTGGACCCCTGCTTCACACAGTATTACAAAAGCTAACTCAACATGGATCAAATACTAAATGTAAGAAATAAAACAGAGACCTAAATGTAAAAATTAAAAGTGTAAACCCTTAGAAGAAAACATAGGCATAAATCAACATGAGCTTGTATTGAGCAATGGTTTCTGAGATCTGAAATCAAAAGTACAAACCACAAAAGAAAAACAACAGTCAAATGGGACTTCAGCAAAGTTAAAAATTTTTGTACTTCGAAGGATACCATGAAGAAAATAAAAGACAATCCATCAAATGGGAGAATATGTTTATAAGTCATGTATCTGATGAGAGACTTGTATCTAGGATATACAAAGTCTCTTACGCCTTCAATAATAAAATTAAAAATAAACTAATTTGAAAATGTCAAAAGATTGGCATAGATATTTCTTCGAAGAAGATTGGCAAATGATGAATCAGTGCATGGAAACATGCTCAATGTCATTAACCATCAGGAAAATGAAAATGCTAAACACAATGGGATACCCCTTCATGGACCCTAAGATGGCCATAATCGAAAAGGCAGATAATAACAAATGTTGGTGAAGATATGGAGGAATTGGAACCCTCTTACATTGCTAGTAGCAGTGCAGAATGGCCATAGCAACTTTGGAAAACAGTCTGGTGTTTCCTCACAAGGTAACATAGAGTTACCAGATAATTCAGCAATTCTATCCCTAAGTGTATATACCCAAGATAAATGAAAACTTATGCTCACACAAAAACTTATACATGAATGTTCATAGCATTGTTCATAATAGCCAAAAGGTGAAAATAACCCACAGGTCCATCAATGGAAGAATGAATAAACAAAATGTGATATATCAACATGATAGAATATTTTTCAATAATTAAAAAGGAAAAATGTACTGTTACATGCTACAACATGGATGAACCTCAAAAACATCTGTTAAGTGAAATAAACCAGTCACAAAAGACCACATAGTACAGAATTCCATTCCAGCGAAGTGTCTAGAATGGGCAAATTATTAGAGACAGCAACTAGATTAATGGTTGCGTAGGGATATGAGAGTTGAAATGAGCTTCTTCTTGGGATGATGAAAATGTTCCAAAATTCATTGTAATACTGAGTGTACAACTTTTTGAATATACTTAAAGTCATTGACTTGCATACTTAAAATTAGCGAATTATGTGAAATATGAATTATGTCTGAAATTTGTTATAAAAAATAAAATTGCATGTCACCGTTAGGGTCCCAGTTTTCTCATCTCTATCTGTTAAAAAAGGAGGTGAGTCATACACTTGATTGTTCCATTTTCACCATTCTGTGACTCCATGGTTTTGTGGTTATCAATGGACTTCAATATTGTCACACATATGGTGTTTTTAATTGCTAATGATACTTAGTAGTTCTAAGAAAATTCTCAAATTATTTTTGCAAGTTTCTAGGGCATAAATAACAAACCAATAATCATTCCCTTTATAAGCCAACAGAGGAAAGGCCGCTGCTTTCCTAGACCATTTGAAGAGTCACCACTTGTATATAAATTGAGCCTTAAGAGGACTAGGTTTCTATGCTGACTTAGTAAGGAAGACACTATTTATATAATCAAAAAATTTTCATCAGCTTACATTGTTAAAAACCGTCTCTTAGTTCTGCTGCCCGAGCATTTACTACATGGATCAAGCGCTAGAGAAAGAAATTGAATCAAAAGTGAATATCTTTTGAAATACAGGCAGACAAAAACTTGGCAGATTACCTATATAAATTGAAGGTATATAAAACAATGGCAGTGATTAGAGGCTGTGACTTGACCCAGACTTTTGATCAAAATTCTTCAAAAAAATTAGTTAAAAAAAATCTATGGCCATTAAATGACAAAACAAGACAACACAAATCAACATAAAGTTCCTAAATGTAACCAGTTTCCAAGGATTAAAATGATTATTTTCCTCATACAGTTTGGCTGTTCTGGCATATGATAAAGGTAGAATGCAGGATCCTTCAGCTGTTTGGAGCTTAAAAATGGCTCATACTACAAACAGAGTTGATAGATGAGCTTCCTACAGCACAACTTCAAACAATGTATCTGGCTTGTGGACTTTGAGAGCCAATAGATAGAGGCTGGCACGTCTGACACAAGGCAATGAGAGTGGCTTTTTCTCAAGCCAAGGCAACAGGATCATAAGCCATTTGAAGTGGTGACGCCAGTAGCGAAGGAGGCTCTTCAGAGTGTTATCTTTATGCATAAGTGTCCTGAAAGAGCTGATGGTCACCCCAGGCTATTCAGAAAGGCACTACAAACAGGCAGTGACGCTAATTGCCATGTCCTCTTTGGATGTGAGGAGGGCTGTATGTAGTTATCCAGAACTACAGCCATCATTAAAATAAATACCACTTCTAAAAACAGAGACAGTCGGAAGGGCAAAATATAAGCAAATTAGTTCAGCAGGGACTTCCTTTGAAGTTAGAGAGGCAGAAAAAAAAAGTATAGGTTAAAACTGAATAAGGAGAGAAGAGACAAAAGAATAAAATGTAGAGTTTTAGAGGTAGATGGAGCCTGATTATCTTACCATGTTTCGTATTTGTCAAGATAAGCTATACTGCAGTAGTAAACTCAGAAATATCTGTGGCTTAACACAACAAAAGTTTATTTCTTAGTGAGAGATGTTTAATTTGGGCTGACGGACACTCTCATCCACCTTGATGATTCAAGGTTCGAAGCCTTTTATTAAAAAAAAAAAATTAATTTGATTTAATTTTAAGTTCTAGGACACATGTGCAGGATGTGCATGTTTGTTTCATAGGCAAACATCTGCCATGGTGATTTGCTGCACCCACCTATCAAGACATCACCTAGGTTTTAAGCCCCACATGCATTAGCTATTTATCCTGATGCTCTCCTTCCCCTCACTCCCCTACCCCCACAGGCCCCAGTGTGTGTGTTCCCCTCCCTGTGTCCATGTGTTCTCATTCCAAGCTCTTTCCATATGATGATAATGCCACAGCTTCCAAAGTTGCTGTGGTGAGAGAATGGAGAGATGGATGGTCCATACTGGCTACTCTCAGGAGTGACACATGATTTGTGTTCATATTTCCTTGGCCAGAACTCAGGCACATGTCTCCAATTCAACATCAAAGATTCTAGGGGTCATAGTTTTCCTGTGAAACATTGAGGCAAAAAATTGGGAAGATGGTCAGGTCACTGTTATGTACCATCTTTCTAATTTTTGTCATATTCAGTTACTCCTTGAATTTGCTTAATGTTTTACTTTAAATCAATTCACTTAAAAATATCAATACGAATTTTAAGCTGGTTTGATGTAACAATATTTTAAAATATGCATTAAAATAAATGCATTGAGGCCGGGCGCGGTGGCTCACGCCTGTAATCCTAGCACTTTGGGAGGCCGAGGCGGGCGGATCACAAGGTCAGGAGATCGAGACCACGGTGAAACACCGTCTCTACTAAAAATACAAAAAAATAAAAAAATAAAAAAAAAATAAATAAATGCATTGAATACAATTACTAAGTGTATGTTATGGACAACCTAAAATCACCTGCCATATCACTAATAGTAAGTAGATACACATTAAAAAAACTAATCTCACTCTCTAATTTTAAGATGAGAAAATCGAGGTCCAGAAGAATGACATGAATCCCCCAAAGTCATACAGGAAGCTGTATGGCAAAGCCAGGACTAGAATGTAGGTTTTCTTTCCACTATTCCGTGTTTTCAGTTCTCCAAGTTTGTGGGGAAAGGATGTGGGCACTAGAAAAACAAACTGAATCACTGCAATTAGGGGAATTAAAAAGAACACAGGCACAATGTACAAATATCTTAGAGGAAAAATAAACCGGTAAGAAGAGTTGTGAAGGCTGCAAGGCAGATGGGGTCTCTTGGGAAACATGACTCCCCCACACATCAGCAGATTTGGGTGCATGGTTGTCTAAATGCTGATTTTCTGAATTAGGCTCACTGGTGAATAATTCTAGAGCCCCCAAGAACCACCATGAGAATGCAGAGGAGCAAATGTGGCTGGAGGAGCCCCTGGGACAGCAGCCGGGCTCTCTGCACGCAGAGGCACCGGAAGTACTGTCTGTCCCACGGCTCCCTGCCCTTCTGTGCACGGGCGACCAACCCTCAGGAGCACACTTCTGATCAATACAGGGAAGAGCACCACTTCGCTCTGGAGCAGAACAAAATACCAAAAGGATTTGGGTAGGAAACTCCTGGAGGATTTCTGAGAGTGCTTTAACATTCTAAAACCCAGGTTTCCAAACAAACGCTTACTCCCGAAGAATCACAATAGATGCCGCAGATTTAATTTTACTAATTAGGATAATAGAATTTGGCACCTTAAATTTTAGAGGTCATCCACTCCAGCAGTTGTCAATTTTCCTTTGAAACCCATGAAAACCATGTTTTCGAAATAAATCTTCTGAACAAAATTACTACGTAGAACTGATAGAAAGCAGAACCACACTGGTTGGTGGGGAGAGAGAAGGGGTTCTGTAGCTTTGCCAGCTTGGGTCCTCTTACCACCCTTCTTCTCTCCCTCTGAGCACAGCATAATTTGATGCCTCTTCATCCAGACCAATGCTTCTATGTTAGGAATGCAGAAACTAGGCCTGGAGGGATGTGAAAATTTCTGAGGCTACTCATTAGATAACGGCAGAGTTAGAACTAGAATCATAGTCTTTTGACTCATATTAATTCTTCCTGTGGGATTATTATGGCAAGAAACCATGATATTGTGATTCACATACTCTGTAATGTAGAAAAGTTCTTAGTAATAATATCTAGACATCATATACTACTTGAAATACATCATAAAGTTGTTTTCTTCTCCTGTCCTAGACACTGAAAACACACAATGCAGATTGAGTTCTTTTTTAGAAAAATAGACATATTGAGGTATAACCAACATAAAATAAACTGCAATAAAATAAAACTGACATAAAACATTAAAATTTATATATGACAGATTTTGAAATAAACACACACCTGTGAAACTATTCTCAAGATAATGAACATATTTATTATACCCCAGAGTTTTCTTGTGCCCTTTGTAATCTCTCAAACTTCCGTGTGTCCTCCCCATTCCGAAGCAACAACTGTTCTGATTTCCATCACTATAAATTAGGTTGCATATTATAAAATTTTATGTAAATGGAATAACATAGAATGTGATGTTTTTATTCTCTGGCTGATTTCTTTTAGCGTAATACTTTTGAGATTCATTTGTGTTGTGGTACATGTGAAGAGTTGGATTTCATTGCTGAATGCTATCTTATTACATGGCTATAATACACTTTGTTTATCCTTTCATCCGTTGGTGGATATTTGAGTTACTTTCACTTTTTGGATATTACAAATACAGCTATTCTGAATATTTCTGGACAAGTTTCTGTATGGAAATTTCTCTTAGGTGCATACCTAGAGGTGAAATGATTTGGTCATATGGTAAGTGTATGATTGACTGTTTAAGAAACTGCCAAATTGTTTTCCAACATTGTGGTTCCACTTACATTACCGTTTGTGATGCTTGAGAGTTCCAGTTGCCCTACATCCTTCCTAACATTTTGTAGGTTTTTTTTTTTTTTTAATTTTAGCTATTCTAATAGGTATGTAGGGGTATCTCATTGTGGTTTTGTTATTTCAATTTAATTTCATTTCCTAATGACTGATGATGTTGAGTACTGATCTTTTCAGGTGCCAGGTGCTTATTTGCCATCTTTATATCTTCATGATGAAGTGTCTGTTCAAATCTTTTGCGAAATATTTAAATTGGGATGTTTGTTGTCATACTGAGTTTTGCAACCTAATTTATAGTGATGGAAATCAGAACAGTTGTTGCCTTGGAATGGGGAGAATACAGGGGAGGTTGAGAGGAGATTGCAAAAGGCACAAGACAACTTTGAGGTGTAACAAATATGTTCATTATCTTGAAAATAGTTTCACAGGTGTGTGTTTATTTTATATCTTTATGTATTCTGAATATAAGACCTTTATCAGAAATGTGATTTGCAAATGTTTTATTCTGGTCTGTGACTCTTCTTTACATCTTCTTAACAGTGTGACCCAAAGAGCAGACACTGTTAATTTTGATCAAGTTCAAGATATCAATTTTTTTCTTTTGTGGACTATGCTTCTGTGGTAGTAACTAATAAATCTTTACCCAATCTAATTTCACAAAGATTTTATTTTACTTTTTTAAAGAAAAGTTTTAGAGTTTTAGGTTTTACATTGAGTTCTCTGATCCACTTTCAGTTAATATTTGTATATAGTAGGAGGTATGGATTGTAGTTATTTTTGTATATGAATATCTATTTGTTGAAGACATTCTTTTCTCTCCAGTAAGTTACCTTTATACTTTTGTCAAAAATCAGTTGTTCATGCATGTATTGGTCTATTTTGTATTTTCTATTCTCTAATCTGTTCCATTTGATTTCATTTGATGTATTGTTTATTTCCATACCAACATCACACAATCTGTATTACTGTTGCTTTAGGAATAATCTTGAGAGATAATATTAAGTCCTTGAATTTGCTCCACTTTTTAAAAGTTATTTTGGCCCTTTAGGTCCATTTCATTTCCAAACAAATTTTAGCCTCCCCTTTTTGATTCCTCCAAAAATTCCTGCTGAGATTTTGATTGAGATTGCATGGAAATGATAGATCGATTTGGAGAGAGTTGACATCTTAACAAAAATGAATCTTCTGGTCCAAGGACATGCTATTGCTCTTCATTTATTTGTATGTCTTCTTTAATTTCTTTCAGAAATATTTTGTAATTTTTAGTGTACTGGTCATATACATCTTTTTTCACATTCTTAAGTATTTTTGATGCTGTTGTAAATTATATTTTTATTTCAATTTTCAATTATCCATTACTATCACATAAAAATATAATACATTTCTATAGAAATTTATCAGATTTACCTTTATCAGACATGTGATTTACAAATATTTTATTCCAGTCTGTGACTCTTCTTTATATCTTAACAATGTGTTCCAAGGAGCAGACATTGTAAATTTTGATCTTGTATGCTGCAATTTTTCTAAACTTACCTGTTAGTGTTAGTAGTATTTCTGTAGAGTTTGTAGGATTTTCTTTATAGGTAATCAAGTTGCCCATTAATGAAAACAGTGTTTTTTCTTTCCTTCCAGTCTGGATGTCTGTTTTCCCCTTGCTTTATTGTGCTGATTAGAAACTCTAGTATAATGTTGAATAGCAATGATAAGAATGGACATTTTTGCTTTGTTCCTTATCTTAGGGGAAAAGCATTCAATCTCATACTATTAAGCATGTTAGCTGTATACTTTTCATAGCTACCCTTTCAGGTTGAGAAAATTTCCTCTATTCCTAGTGATATGTTTTGGATCTGTATCTCCACCCAAATCTCATGTTGAATTGTAATCCTTAATGTTGGAGGTGGGGCCTGGTGGGAGGTAATTGGATCATGGGGTTGGTCCTTCGCGATTGACTTACTACCATCCCCTTGGTGCTATTCTCATGATAGTGAGTGAATTATTGTAAGATCTGGTTGTTTAAAAGTGTGCAGCACCTTCTCACTTTCTCTCTCTTGTTCCTGCTCTGGTCATATAAGATGTGCCTACTTTTCCTTGACCTTCTGCCATGATTGAAAGTTTCCTGAGGACTCCCCAGAAGCTGAGCAAATGCCAGCATCATGCTTCCTGTACAGCCTGTGGAATCGTGAGCCAATTAAACCTCTTTTCTTTATAAATTACCTAGTCTCAGGTATTTCTGTATAAAAATGCAAGAACAAACTAATACACCTAGTTTTCTGAAAGTTTTAATTAAGTATGTATATTGGAGTTTATAGATGCATTGGAGCAGTCTTTTAAAAAATTCTGTTTATAGGGTTAATCACATTGATTGTTTTTCAAACATTAAAACAACCTTGCATTCCTGGGATGTATTATTAGAAATATATTGCTGGACTTGATTTTATACAATCTTCTTAAGAATTTTATGCCAATGAGAAGTATTGGGAGTCATTTTCTTTATGCTTTTACCTCATTTTGGTATCAGGGCAATGCTGGTTTTATAGAATAAATTGGGAAGTATTTCATCTTCAATTTTCTGGAAGATTTTGTATAGAATTAATATTTTTTTAATTAAGTATTTGGTAGAATTCCCCAGTGATCTTGGCTTAGCATTTTCTTTATGGAAAGGCTTTTAACTACAAATTTGAGTGCTTTAATAAATATAGAACTATTCAGCTTATCTATGTCTCTTGAGCAAGCTTTAGTATATATATTTCAAAGAACATATCTAGTTCATTTAAGTAGTCAAATTTTTGGCTTAAAATTATTCTAATATTTCCTAATTTCCCTTTTAATATCTGTAGAGTCTGTAGCGATATACCCTCTTTCAATCCTACTATCAGTAATTTTTGTCTTCTGTCTTTTTATCCTCAATTTGGCTAGAGGTTCATCAATTTTTATTGACCTTCTCACAGATAATTATGATACTCAAATACCCTCTTGATTTCCCCGTTTCTTACTGTAACTCTAGTTCCCACATCTGGAGTCTCCATATAACAAAAAAGGATGGTCTTTCTTCAAGTATAAAATTCAAACTCAGAGTCACATGTAAGACTTTCCCTAATATCTGCAACTGCTTATGTGCCAGTTGTAACAAAATTCTTGTAGTTTTCTTGGTACACCAAAAATGTAATGTCTTTCTGTTTTTGAATATGTTGTTTCCATTAAGGAAAATACCCTCCCCACTTTCCCTCTTTCCCTAGCTCTTGATCATTCTTTAATATTCAATTTAAGGATTACTTTTGTGTAGTATGACTTCTTTGGCTACCTCCTACCTTGCCACTCAGTGTTTTCATAGCACTCTTGCATACGGCTCCATAGAACTTATATTTGTATTATTGATATTCTGTTTACTCATATGTGTCAATCTAAAATAACAACAGAGAGAATGGCTATCCATAGAAATGAATTTAATCATTTAATCAGGAATAAACAGGGGGTTAAAACACATGCTATGACAAATCATAGGCATGTCTGGAGAGACTGGGGTAAGGAAAAACTCTTAAAGGCAAAAAGAAGAAGTACACATAAGCTGCTTTGAGACAAACCTCATTGGCCACAGGGACCTGTTGCAGGAGCTGATGTTAACTCATCAGTGAAGACAGCCATTGCTAGGCAACTGTTCTTGGGAGGGTGGCTGATCTGAAAAGTTGCAGTCTTGAGGAACTTTTTGCAGTGAGCCAGATGAGCAGGGTGTGTAGGAACTTCTTGGACAGAAACAACTGCTTCACTCATCTTTTTTTTTTTTTTTTTTTTTTTTTGAGACTGGGTCTTGCTCTGTTGCCCAGGCTGGAGTGCAGTGGTGCAATTATAACTCTTGGGCTCAAGCGATCCTCCTGCCTCAGCCTCCCAGCTAGCATGAACTACAGACATGCATCATCACACCAAGCTAATTTTTAAATTGTTTTGTAGAGATGGACTCTCCTTATGTTGCCCAGTCTGGTGCCTCACTTATCTTCGTATCCTCGCTGCTCAGGTCTATGTCATACAACTAGAGATCAATAATGAGCCAATATTAGGCAGTATTGTTTAGTCTGTTGATTCTTAAAGTGTGATCCCTGGATCAGCAGCATCAGCATCACCTGGCTGAACTTGTTGGAGTTATAAATTATGTCCCATCCAGCTTGACTGAATCAGACACTCTGGAGGGGAGACATAGCAATCTGTAGTTTAAAAAGCTCTCCAGGAGACTCTGTTGCCTGATAGAGTTTGAGAGTAATTGGTTGAGTAGCGAGAAAATGACTGTGGAATCAGTGAGACCTGGCTTAAATACTGTCGCTGTCGCCTTTAAACTCTTTGACCTGAAATAACTTACTTAACATTTTTAAAGCCTCAGGTTTTTATATATAAAAAGGGGATAGTAGGAGGTGTTTTATGATTAAGGTTTAAATTAAATAATTTAGCTAAAGCTTTTAGTGTAATAATTGTCCCATCATATGTGCTCAATAAATGAGAACCATAAACAATAGTAAATAATAATAATGATACCCATATATAATAATTTCTACTTGATGGAAGTGGAAGACTGCTTTTGGCAGTCTCTCTGGAGATTGTTTTGAATATACATAGAATTAAAAAGTCACAGGGAAGTATAAAAAATCATCCTTAGAATCAAAATATTCTAAGGAACAGCAAACAGAATCAACAAGGAAAAGGAAAGAAAGAAGAAAAAACATCAAGAGAGATCAATTTATTATGAGAGGATAAAATTCCAATGAAATTATTTGAAAATGTGGTACCTATATTTTGCCACAAAATTCACAAGTTTTTTGCTTGGTTGAAAATAGAGACTTGGTCATATTCAAAGTTTGAGTGGTATTTAATTTGCAAATTATTATCTTTTTTTAGTTATGAGATTATTGTCGAGCACCAGCCACAGAGTAGGCTTGGTGGTAGATACAGAAATACAGAGAGAAAGGACAGAGTATTCCCCACCTAAGCTAAGCTAAGCTCAGAGTCTAGTGGGACTTACCAGACACTACCAGAGTGATACCTAAAACAGGTTAGGTGATCTTTTTTTTTTTTTCTTTCTTTCTTTTTGAGACAGAGTTCAAGTGATTCTCCTGCCTCAGCCTCCCAAGTAGTTGGGACTACAGGCATGTGCCACCATGCCCAGCTAATTTTTTTGTGTTTTTAGTAGAGACGGGATTTCACCGTGCTAGGTAGGATGGTCTCGATCTCCTGACCTCGTGATAAGTGATCATTTCTTTAGGATTTTAAATAATTTGTAATGGGAGGGATACAAAGAGGGAAAGCTAGACGAGCAGCTAAGATGGTCCTCAGTGTTTAGTGTGTCTGTGAACAAAGAGAAAGAGATTGTCTTCAGCATCAACATTCCTTAAGTGGGTATTTCTCCTGGAATTTGTAGCCCTGATTTTGTTGAAGTTTTCACCAAGCCAGATCCATTGAAAAACTGTATTTATTATTTTGGTTTGTCAGGGGAGAATTTCAAATTTTGTTCGATGCTCCAAATGTGTTGGTTATCTATACATTCAAGGCAGTGTGCTAGGTGCTGGGGGTACCAAAGATGAACAAAATGTAATCTTTGTCCTGAAAGAGTTCAGTGTCTACTGAGATAGATCCATATACTCTTAACAGTGGTATATTTTATAGCTCTTTATGGTCAAAAAACACTTTAACATAAATGATCTTAATTGGTCTTCACAATAGCCTAATGAAGTAAGTAGAGTCAGTCTTTTTTTTTTATTTTTTATTTTTATTTTTATTTTTATTTTTTTGAGACGGAGTCTCGCTCTGTCGCCCAGGCTGGAGTGCAGTGGCCGGATCTCAGCTCACTGCAAGCTCCGCCTCCCAGGTTCACGCCATTCTCCTGCCTCAGCCTCCCGAGTAGCTGGGACTACAGGCGCCCGCCACCTCGCCCGGCTAGTTTTTTGTATTTTTTAGTAGAGACGGGGTTTCACCGTGTTAGCCAGGATGGTCTCGATCTCCTGACCTCGTGATCCGCCCGTCTCGGCCTCCCAAAGTGCTGGGATTACAGGCTTGAGCCACCGCGCCCGGCCAGTAGAGTCAGTCTTATTAGCCCATTCTACAGATAGACAATTAGATTAAAAACAATGCCTAATATTTGTCTGGAGATTTACACTATGTTAACTCCATCCTCTATGTTACTGCCCTTAGGCAATCAATCAACAAGGTTTGTTGATTCTATCACCTACATGTCTCTGTAATTCCTCTCACTATTTCCACCACCACTGCCTTAGTTGAAACAAGTTCGTCCTTCCTTGCCCAGGCTATTTCAATAAGCTCCTAATTGGTCTCCCTGCCTACAATTTCTACCCACTCCAATCTGCCACAGAATTATCTTTCAAAAACAGCAATGATCATACCACTCAGCTGAAAAACTCTTGCTGGCTCCTCTCTCCACCAACATATGCATGGCATAAAGGCACTTCACAAGGCTCCCCCGGTCAAAACTTCAAATCTTACCTCTTGATGTTGATCAACCCTGCCCCCTTGCTAAGTACACACAGACTAGATGCTCCAGCTACACTCAACTTATCATATTCTTTCAACCCTCTGTATACCTCTGTCTGATAAAGTTCATACCCCTTCCTTCCTTCCTTCCTTCCTTCCTTCCTTCCTTCCTTCCTTCCTTCTCTCTCTCTCTCTCTCTCTCTCTCTCTCTTTCTTTCTTTCTTTCTTTCTTTCTTTCTTTCTTCTTTTTTTTTTTTTTGAGACAGATTCTCACTCTGACACCCAGGCTGGAGTACAATGGCGAGAGCTCAGCTCACTGCAACCTCCACCTTTCAGATTTAAGGGCTTCTCCTGCCTCAGCCTCCCGAGCAGCTGGGACTACAGGCATGTGCCACCACGCCTGGCTAATTTTTGTATTTTTAGTAGAGATGGGATTTCACCATGTTGGCCAGGCTGGTCTCGAACACCTGACCTCAGGTGATCCACCTACCTCGGCCTCCCAAAGTGCTGGGATTACAGGTGTGAGGCACCGCGCCTGGCAGTACTCTTTCTTTTAAAATTTGATCTTCAGCAAGTTATTGACTTATTTATTCATATAAGTTTTATTCCATTTGCAATTGAAACCTTTATGACCGGGGTGGTCTTGTTTGTTTGTTCCATGCTTTGTGATCCCAGGTGTTTTTGCGTCTTCTGTTACACTATTTAATGCAATGTAGGAGGACTGTTGTGTGCCAGACTGCTTTCTCCTCAGGGGCGGTGCTGAAAACCTTCTGGAGAGAAGGGGCTGCATTTGTATTATCTTTACCTTGGAGACCCTAGTGCTAATGGGAATGACCCTTAACAAGGGTTGCCAGATTGGACGACAGGATTACCTGTTAAACTGGAATTTCAGATAAACAATGAATGATTGTTGAGTATAAGTATGTACCAAATATTGCATAAGACTTGCTTACATTAACATTTTTAAAACCCGAAATTCAAATTTAACTGGCCATCCTGCTTTTTGCTTCATTAAATCTAAGAACTCTACTTCCTACGGACCTAAAATCCAGCTCTTATACCCCCTGGCCATTAAGCACTACCACATTTGCAGTATCTAGTGACAACCAAGGCTGAAATTCCCACCCTGCCTTCATGGAACTTCCAGATGAGCACAGAAGGTACAAAAACTACGTCTACAATTGATATTTAACCCTCGAAGGCTACATGTTTTTGATAAACATTGACATGGTAAATTATAGGCCTAAGGACATACTGTGGACTCATCATATAGGAGAAAATAAATCCAAAACGTTTTTTCAGTTGCCTAATGATAAGAATATATTGAAGGGAGTCTGAAGAGCTTAGTTGAAAGTGTCTTGGTTGCATTTTTACTCAAACTACTACAATATTGAGATCAGCGCAACCTTGGTCAAATTGCTTAACTTTTCTGTACTTCCTTTTAAAGTGTGCACGGGGGAGGGAATGGGGCGAGAGTAGGAGGGTAACCAAACTCTCTTGCCTAATGAAATGACTGTCAAGCTAAACGTGTAACTTCATAATATTAATATGTATCCAGATGAGGGCAGAGGCAAAAGTCAGGCCAGGAGCATTAATTAACGAGTTTTCCATTCTTGTTGCAGAATGCACAAACCTGGAATTGGAGCCAGGAGATTGCAAAAATGATTCCAGATCTGCATGGTAACAATTTAAACTGACTTCCACTCCTGCCTGAAATTTAGCAGCAGAGGAAGTTCTTTCCTTGGCCGTCTGCCTTCGCCCGCCTCCTCCATCCCCTAGTACCTCAGGCTGCTCGCTCCCCACATCTGTTTCCAAGCCAGAGAGCTTAGGGTCACAGCATGGCGCAATAAGCAGCATTAGCAGGCAGCATGAATCAGTGGTAAACCTTTGATTTTAATTCCTTGCCTCTCCTAGAGAGGAAGTGTGGTCTGGTGGTTTACCCACTGAAAAAAGCAGCTAGAAGGCAAAATTCCTGGTCCTCTCCATGCCCCTGTTCTATTCTTATTGGGACACCCTGCCCATCAAACATACTTTTTTTTTTTTTCAACGTCACTATACTACATTATTCCCTTAACTGGCTTTTTCATAAAACACACGTAGGAAACTGGTTAAACAATTCCTTAGCCTTACTCCAGAATCTCACAGGGAAAGGCCTGGGAATCTCCATTTTAAACAGTTACTACAGATAAGTCTTTATAATCAGCCTCAGCTCAACGCTCAACTGTATGCCCGGTTACACATCACACCAGGCAAAGGAGAAGCAAGCTTTAAAGGAAACCTAGCCAGTATTTACAGGATTTGCTTTTACAAGCTCATGTGAGAAAGACTAAAGGGTAGGACAAGGAGATCTGGACTCTAGTTCTGGCTCTGTATTTCCAGAGCTGTGCGAGCATGGACAGGTCAGTGAAACTCCCCTGGTGGCCTTTTCATCATCTTAAAAATAAAAGTGATTAGATCATCTCTTTCAGTTCTGTGATTCAATGAATTATTTCTGTGATTTCACAGAAATGCCAAGATGGGCTCAGAAAATCTATTTTCCTGAAAATGACAGCGGGTGCAGTCACGGAGGTGTGGGTTGACTTGTTTGGGGTTGTGGGAAGACAATGGAGACAAGTGGCAGCCGGGAGGTTTGGGGCCACGGCCGCAAGGAGATTTCTCCCCTCCCTTCTCTCTTGAGGCTCTGCAGCTGGCCTACTTATGCAAAGGCTTTGGTTCCTCTTTCCTTTTTAAAAGCTTTTCTGACTTGTACATTCCCCTGAGGAGCAGAGATTCATCATTTTGCGGAGAACTTGCACACGCTTTCCTGAAAGGAAGAAAGGAGGGAGGGATGGGAGGGGTTGGGTGGATTAGTGAGTAGGCTAGGGTTAGTTGCCAAAGAAATGAGTCTCTGCGTGTGTGATCAACATATAACTATCACATTGTTGGCTCTGAATATGCCCAGCGAAACCCTTTGTCCCACTTCCACAATGCCTAGAAGTGTGTTCTCGTTAGTGGACTGGACATCCGCCTACGCATCTGTCTCTGGAGCATTTGGACATTCTTCCACCCCAGAACAAGTGGGGGTGAGTGAGGAGAAGGAGGAGTGAGTCATGATTGTAGGAAAAGGATGTCTTAGGAAGCCAACGCAGAACTAGCTTCCTAGAAACATCATGACAGGTCCCATAAAGCCCACGTTTGGTTCTAATTATAACATGCCCACATTTGAGCATTTTTACAGTCTTCCCATGGTAACAGCAGGGTTTCTGAGGAAGAGGACTTTGACTCAAATGTGCTCTATATGTCTAATAGTGTGAGCTGGTTGGGCTGACAAAAAAAAAAGCAGTTATTTTTGCTATTTTACAAAGGAGATACTACTGGCTTGTCTATGCCTATTAACACAGCTATAAATGGGCGAAGGGTGTAAGCACATGATATAAAGAAGTCAAAATGAGCCATATAAAATTTAAAAGATATTTTTTAAAGGCCAGGATGAGCAATGTAAACAAAATCAGAAAAAAAATAAAAATCTTAAATAAGTGGAATTTGTTTTCCCCCTCAACTTGAGACAAATGGCAAGCTAAAAATAAACAAATAAGCAAGGCTTTATTTAAAAAGCAACGTTGGAAGGATGCTTTGAACCATTTAATTCTAGCTCCATAGGCTACACGTTCTGATCCCATTAAACCAGGACTGCTGTTTCTGGAGACGATCATAAAGCATAGCACACATCTTTGAAAAATCAAGTTAGGTTCAAGCATGATTTTAGTACCATGCATTATTTTATTTTATTTACAAAATCTTTGAAAATGGCTAATTCTGAGAAAGTTATTCACAATCATTTGAAATTATATCTTAGTCCTTTGCTATTTTAGATAAATGAAAATTTTATTTTTCTGATTAATTCTTTCCTATTTTTTATTACTTAGATACCAGAGATACTAGCCAGAACCTAGGAGGCTGGAGAGGAAACCCTTTCGTCCTTTAGTATGAAGGATTCCAGGCTGGAATAACTAGATCTAGGAGACATCATGAGGCAAGAGGGATTTCCCAGGCTACCCTGGAGACAGAGCTGAGGAATAGTGTGTACTCCTGCGTGAAGCTGGCTTGGAGCTGGTTGGATTTTTTTTTTTTTTTAACTCTCTGCAAAGCTGGCATATGTGGCATTTAGAAAAGGAAGAGAAATTCTGCCTATCCATTTTGCAAGATTATCAAATGAGCCTTTTCTCTGTAAATCTCAGCAGTTATGAAAGTTGGCATGGTTTTTAAACCCCACCACAGGAAGTGGGGATGATCAGAAAACATGTTGGCCATGTTTTGATCCAGAAGTATAAGAGATTCTCTTTCTATATAAATAGTAATGACCTCAGGTTTAGTAACTTCTTAGGACATGATTAAGGCAAAAGATACATACTTTCCTCAATTTTAGTTTCTTCAGATAAATCCTTGGAATTTTGTATGATAAATTCAGGAAGTTTATTATGGTTTATTTTCATGACAAATGAAGAAATATTAACCTGTACTTGTTTTTCCCTATTTTAAGCATATTTACTTGTTTTTACAACAAAATGTCCTCTTACCAAAATTTGGGCTAGAGCAGTAATGTTTTGAGGTGGGACCCCAATATATTGTGGTTATTAAAATTATTGATTAATCAGTTGGCATCTGGCAAAGCAAAATATAATAGCTAATTTTTATATTACATATATAGCTTACTATGTGCCAGGCACTGTTTCCAGTACTTACAAAAATTGCCAGTATTGTAGATAATCCTGAAAACCACCTTGGTTCTCATTTACAGATGGAAAAACAGAGGCACAGATAGGTTATGTAACTTGCCCTGGGTCACCAGATGATAAGAGAAGGAGCTCGGTTGCAACTCTGGTAATATGTTTCATCAGTCCAACCTCTTAATCACCATGTGAAATTACCTCTTTGAAAAACGACCAAGAGCCCATTATAGAAAACAGAGCTGAGAGGAATGCATTTGAAAGACCCAAATTCTTGAAACTTAGTCTCAAACACAGACAAGCACTTTTGGAGAAACAGTAAGAGGAATATACTTCTAGTGTCAAGAAGGAAGAGTTCTTTGGCATGACTGTAGACACCTAAGTTCTTAGATATTGCTTGAATGAGTCATAAGAGGACAAAGGCCATTACTTCACCTTCTTTATCAACTGAAATATCATCCTTATGAAGTATCATAAAAGTGCACTTCCTGTCTATAAGGAACTCGTGGTTTGATAAGATAAAGGTAATTGTTGACATTTGATAAGCCCTTATTGCAAAACTGCTGTAGATAGGGCATGTAAAGGTGAATAAGCCATCATGCTTGTTTTCAAGGTGACTGCAACCTGGATGGGAGATGGACAGTCACCACTGGGTGTGGTAGATGTCATGGCAGGTGGAAGAGAAGGAGTCTGTGAGAGCAGGAGGAGGGGCTCCAGCCCAGGCAAGGGATTCCGGGATGTCTTCCCCAAGGACATAGGGCCTGACTGAAGTCCTTCAGAATGGTTTCCTCCCATTTCCACATCATGCTCCCCTTCTCATCCATATCTGAATTTATAAGTAGTAGCTTTAAAGACATGATTTGTTCTTATTTCCCACTCATATGTCTTCCTTCCCACTTACCTCCCAGGTTAGCTGCTGGGATCAAGCTCAGCAGAAAAGAGCTAAGAAGCGTTGGAGTAGGACAGTTGAAGGCCTGGGAATAGATATTTTTTGCATCTGATGCACCCCATCTGTTTCGAGACCGCACTATCGTAGCATTCTATGCAGATGGATCTCCTGGTTACTGACCACTTACCTGAGCTTCTTTTTCTTCTTTCTTTTTTATATTGCACTTTGTAACTGTACATATTTATGTGGTATATACAATTTAATGTGTGTATATGTATATGTTGTATAATGATCAAATCAGATATTTAGCTTATCCATCACTCATACATTTATCATTTCTTTGCCGTGAGAATATTCAAAAGTCTCTCTTCTAAGCTATTTTGTAATATACAGTGCCTTACTGTTAACCATCATCACCCACCTCTGCAATGAAACACCAGTACTTATTCCTCCTATCTTATTCTAACTTTGTACCCCTGAGCTTTCTTTTAGTGTTGAGCTTTCCTCTAATTTTGCCTTTGTTTGCTTCTCATTTCCCCATATATTTACATGATCTGATTTCTGCTTCCTTGCTTAGTTCCTGTCTCTCTGCTAACTCTAACCTTTGATTTATGTTTTCTTTTGGAGGGCCTTAAATTATATTTCTGCCCCTTGATTTACACACTACCTCCATGCTTCCTGACATGTGCACTCATATATTCCATTATGTCAATTAGGAATTTGAATCTCAGGAGCAGGTAGAACTTAGTGCTAGATGCCCAAGAATAGAATCCAAAGTAAAATAGAAATCTTACTGCTCTCCCTTAACTAGAGAAAACTTCTGGGAGAAAAGAAATCTTGAAAATCTTTGACTGTTAACGGCTGTTATATATTGGAACATAGCCTTTTGATGAAAAAGGAATGCTTTAGACTTAGGTGGGCAATTTTAGTTGACAGTTATGTGTATTCCCTTATTTTTTATTTTATTTAATTTATTTTTTATTTCTTTTTTATTATTATACTTTAATTTCTGGGATACATGTGCACAACGTGCAAGTTTCTACATAGGTATACACGTGCCACGTTAGTTTGCTGCACCCATCAACCCATCATCTACATTAGGTATTTCTCCTAATGCTATCCCTTCCCTAGCCCCCCACACACTGACAGGCCCCAGTGTTGGACGTTCCCCTCCCTGGGTCCATGTGTTCTCATTGCTTACCTCCCACTTATGAGGGAGAACCTGCCGTGTTTGGTTTTCTGTTCCTGTGTTAGTTTGCTGAGGATGATGGTTTCCAGCTTCATCCATGTCCCTGCAAAGAACATGAACTCATCAATTTTTATGGCTGCATAGTATTCCATGGTATATATGTGCCACATTTTCTTTTATTTTCTGTTTTTTTCCAAGACAGTGTCTCTCTCTCTCGCCCAGGCTCGAGTGCAGTGGCACAATCACGGCTCACTGCAACCTCTGCCTCCCAGGTTCAAGCGATTCTCCTGCCTCAGCCTCCCAAGTAGCTGGGACTACAGGCACATGCCACCATGCCAGCTAATTTTTTGTATTTTCAGTAGAGATGGGGTTTCACTGTGTTAGCCAGGATGGCCTCAATCTCCTGACCTCGTGATCCGCCTGCCTCAGGCTCCCAAAGTGCTGGGATTACAGGCGTGAGCCACCGTGCGTGGCCCACATTTTCTTTATCCAGTCAGTCATTGATAGGCATTTGTGTTGGTTCCAGGTCTTTGCTATTGTGAACAGTGCTGCAATAAACATACATGTGCATGTGTCTTTATAATAGAATGATTTATAATCCTTTGGGTATATACCCAGTAATGGGATTGCTGGGTCAAATGGTATTTCTGGTTCTAGATCCTTGAGAAATTGCCACACTGTCTTCCACAATGGTTGAACTAAAGTACACTCCCACCCACAGAGTAGAAGTGTGCCTGTTTCTCTACAGCCTTGCCAGCATCTGTTGTTTCCTGACATTTTAGTGATCGCCATTCTAATTGGTGTGAGATGGTATCTCACTGGGTTTTGATTTGTATTTATCTAATGATCAGTGATGATGAGTTTCTTTTCATATGTTTGTTTGCCACATAAATGCCTTCTGTTGAGAAGTGTCTGTTTATATCCTTTGCCCACTTTTTGATGGGGTTGTTTTTTCCTTGTAACTTTATTTAAGTTCCTTGTAGATTCTGGATGTTAGCTCTTTGTCAGATGGATAGATTGCAAAAATTTTCTCCCATTCTGTAGGTTGCCTGTTCACTCTGATGATAGTTTCTTTTGTTGTGCAAAAGCTCTTTAGTTTAATTGAATCCCATTTGTCAATTTTGGCTTTTGTTGCCATTGCTTTTTGTGTTTTCATCATGAAGTTTTGTCCATGCGTATGTCCTGAATGGTATTGCCTAGGTTTTCTTCTAGGGTTTTTATGGTTTTAGGTCTTATGCTTAAGTCTTTAATCCATCTTGAGTTAATTTTTGTATAAGCTGTAAGGAAGGGTCCACTTTTAGTTTTCTGCATATGGCTAGCCAGTTTTTCCAACACCATTTATTAAACAGGGAATCCTTTCCCCATTGCTTGTTTTTGTTAGGTTTGTGAAAGATCAAATGGTTGCAGATGTGTGGCTTTATTTCTGAGGCCTCTGTTCTGTTCTATACATCTGTTTTGGTACCAGTACCATGCTGTTTTGGCTGGTGTAGCCTTGTAGTATAGTTTGAAGTCAGGTAGTGTGATTCCTCCAGCTTTGTTCTTTTTGCCTGGGATTGTCTTGGCTATAAGGGCTCTTTCTTGGTTCCATGTGAAATTTAAAGTAGTTTTTTTTTTTCCCCAGTTCTGTGAAAGGTATCTTGATGAGAATAGCATGGAATCTATAAATTACTTTGGGCAGTATGACCATTTTCAAGATATTGATTCTTCTTATTCATGAGGATGGAATGTTTTTTCATTTGTTTGCATCCTTTCTTATGTCCTTGAGTAGTGTTTTATAGTTCTCCTTTAAGAGGTCCTTCACATCCCTTTTAAGTTGTATTTGTAGGTATTTTATTCTCTTTGTAGCAATTGTGAATAAGAGTTCACCCATGATTTGGCTCTCTGTCTATTATTGGCATGCAGGAATGCTTGTGATATTTGCACATTGATTTTGTATCCTGAGACTTTGTTGAAGTCGCTTATCAGCTTAAGGAGTTTTCGGGCTGAGATGATGGGGTTTCCTAAATATACAATCATGTCATCTGCAAACAGAGCAATTCGACTTCCCCTCTTCCTGTTTGAATACTTTATTTCTTTCTCTTGCCTGATTGCCCTGGCCAAAGCTTCCAACACTATGTTGAATAGGAGTGGTGAGACAGGGCATCCTTCTTCTGTGCCAGTTTTCAAAGGGAATGCTTCCAGCTTTTGCCCATTTAGTATGATATTGGCTGTGGGTTTGTCATAAATAGCTCTTATTATTTTGAGATACGTTCCATGCATACCTAGTTTATTGAGAATTTTTAGCGTGAAGGGGTGCTGAATTTTATCAATGGCCTTTTCTGCATCTATTGAGATAATCATGTGGTTTTTGTCCTTGGTTCTGTTTATGTGATGGATTACGTTTATTGTTTTGCATATGTTGAACCAGCTTTGCACCTAGAGATGAAGCTGATTTCATTGTGGTGGGTAAACTTTTTGATGTGCTGTTGGGTTTAGTTTGCCAGTATTTTATTGAGGATTTTCAAATCGATGTTCATCAAGATATTGGCCTAAAATTTTCTCTTTTTGTGTGTGACTCTGCCTGTTTTTTTTATCAGGATGATGCTGGCCTCATAAAATGAGTTAGGGAGGAGTCCCTCTTTTTCTATTGTTTGGAATAATTTCAGAAGGAATGGTACCAGCTCCTCTTTGTACCTCTGGTAGAATTCGGCTGTGAATCTGTCTGGTCCTGGGCTTTTTCTGCTTGGTAGGCTATTAATTACTTCCCCAATTTCAGAAATTGTTATTGTCTATTCAGGGATTTGTCTTCTTCCTGGTTTAGTCTGGGGTGGGTGTATGTGTCCAGGAATTGATCCATTTCTTCTAGATTTTCTAGTTTATTTTCTAGTTTCTAGTATTCTCTGATGGTAGTTTGTATTTATGTGGGCTCAGTTGTGATCTCCCCTTGATCATTTTTTATTGTGTCTATTTGATTCTTGTCTCTTTTCTTCTTTATTAGTCTGGTTAGTGGTCTATCTATTTTCTTAATCTTTTCAAAAAAGCAGCTCCTGGATTCATTGACTTTTTGAAGGGTTTTTGTATCCCTATCTCCCTCAGTTCTGCTCTAATCTTAGTTATTTCTTGTCTTCCGCTAGCTTTTGAATTTGTTTGCTCTTGCTTCTCTAGTTCTTTTAATTGTGATGCTAGGGTGTCGATTTTAGATCTTTATCGCTTTCTCCTGTGGGCATTTAGTGATATAAATTTCCCTCTAAACACTGCTTTAGCTGTGTCCCAGATATTCTGGTACATTGTGTCGTCGTTCTCATTGGTTTCAAAGAACTTATTTATGTCTGCCTTAATTTTGTTATTTACCCAGAAGTTATTCAGAAGCAGGTTGTTCAGTTTCCATGTAGTTGTGCAGTTTTGAACGAGTTTCTTAATCCTGAGTTCTAATTTGATTGCACTGTGGTCTGACAGACTGTTATGATTTCAGTTCTTTTGCATTTGCTGAGGAGTGTTTTACTTCCAAGTATGTGGTCAGTTTTAGAATAAGAGTGATGTGGTGCTGAGATGAATGTATATTCTGTTGATTTATGGTGGAAAGTTCTGTAGATGTCTATTAGATTTGCTTGGTCCAGAGCTGAGTTCAAGTCCTGAACATTCTTGTTAATTTTCTGTCTTGTTGATCTGTCTAATATTTACAGTGGGGTGGTAAAGTCTCTCACTATTATTGTATGGGAGTCTAAGTCTCTTTGTAGGTCTCTAAGAACTTGCTTTATGAACCTGAGTGCTGCTGTATTGGGTGCTTATATATTTAGGATAATTAGCTCTTCTTGTTGCACAGATCCCTTTACCATTATGTAATGCCTTTCTGTGTCTTTTTTGATCTTTGTTGGTTTAAAGTCTGTTTTATCAGAGTCTAGGATTGCAACCCCTGCTTTTTTTTTTTTCCTTTCCATTTGCTTGGTAAATAGTCCTCTATCCCTTTATTTTGAGCCTATGTGTGTCTTTGCATGTGAGATGGGTCTCCTGAATACGGCACACTGATGGGTCAACTCTTCATCAAATTTGCCAGTCTGTGCCTTTTAGTTGGGACCTTTAGCCTGTTTACATTTAAAGTTAATATTGTTATGTGTGAATTTGATCCTGTCATTATGATGCTAGCTGGTTATTTTGCCCATTAGTTGAGGCAGTTTCTTCATTGTGTCGATCATCTTTACAATTTGGTATGTTTTTGCAGGGGCTGGTACTAGTTTTTCCTTTGCTTCCTTCAGGAGCTCTTGTAAGGCAGGCCTGGTGGTGGCAAAATCTCTCAGCATTTGCTAGTCTGTAAAGGATTTTATTTCTTCTTTGCTTATGAAGCTTAGTTTGGCTGGATATGAATGTTCAAAATTCTTTTCTTTAAGAATGTTGAATATTGGCCCCCACTCTCTTCTGGCTTGTAGGGTTTCTGCCGAGAGATCTGTGTTAGTCTGATGGGCTTCCCTTTGTGAGTGACCCGACCTTTCTCTCTGGCCACCCTTAACATTTTTTTCTTCATTTCAACCTTGGTGAATGTGACGATTATGTGTCTTGGGGTTACTCTTCTCGAGGAGTATCTTTGTGGCATTCTCTGTATTTCCTGAATTTGAATGTTGGCCTGTCTTGCTAGGTTAGAGAAATTCTCCTGGATAATATCCTGAAGAGTGTTTTCCAACTTGGTTCCATTCTCCCCATTACTTTCAGGTACACCAATCAAACATAGGTTCGGTCTTTTCACATAGTCCCGTATTTCTTGGAGGCTTTGTTCGTTCCTTTTCATTCTTTTTTCTCTAATCTTGTCTTCATGCTTTATTTCATTAAGTTGATCTTCAAGCTCTGATATCCTTTCTTCTGCTTGACTGACTGGACTATTGATACTTGTGTATGCTTCACAAAGTTCTCATGCTGTGTTTTTCAGCTCCATCAGGTCATTTATGTTCTTCTCTAAGGTGGCTATTCTAGTTAGCAATTCTTCTAACCTTTTTTCAAGGTTCTTAGCTTTCTTGCATTGGGTTAGAACATGCTCCTTTAGCTTGGAGGAGTTTGCTATTACCCACCTTCTGAAGCCTACTTCTGTCAATTTGTCAGACTCATTCTCCATCCAGTTTTTTCCCCTTGCTGGTGAGGAGTTGTCATCCTTTGGAGGAGAAGAGGTGTTCTGGTTTTCGAAATTTTCAGTCTCTTTGCGCTGTTTTTTCCTCATCTTCATGGATATATCGACCTTTGGTCTTTGATACTGGTGACCTTTGAATGGGGTTTTTGTGTGGACCTCTTTTTTGCTGATGTTGATGCTATTTATTTCTGTTTGTTAGTTTTTCTTCTAACAGTCAGGTCCCTCTGCTGCAGGTCTGCTGGAGTTTGCTGGAGGTCCACTCCAGACCCTGTTTGCCTGAGTATCACCAGCAGAGGCTGCAGAACAGCAAAGATTCCTGCCTGTTTTTTTCTCTGGAAGCTTTGTCCCAGAGGGGCACCTTCCAGATGCCAGCCAGTTCTCCTGTATGAGGTGTCTGTCGACCCCTGTTGGGAGTTGTCTCCCAATCAGGAGACATGGGGGTCAGGGACCCACTTGAGGAGGCAGTGTGTCCTTTAGCAGAGCTTGAGTGCTGTGCTGGGAGATCCACTGCTGTCTTCAGAGCTGGCAGTCAGGAACATTTAAGTCTGCCGAAGCTGTGCCCACAGCTGCCCCTTCCCCCAGGTGCTCTGTCCCAGGGAGATGGGAGTTTTATCTATAAGCCTGTGACTGGGGCTGCTGCCTTTCTTTCAGAGATGCCCTGCCCAGAGAGGAGGAATCTAAAAAGGCAGTCCAGCTACAGCAGCTTTGCTGAACTGTGGTGGGCTCCGCCCAGTTTGAACTTCCTGGTGGCTTTGTTTACACTGTGAGGGGAAAACCACCTACTCAAGCCTCAGTAATGGCGGACACCTCTTCCCGCACCAAGCTGGAGAGTCCCAGGTCGACTTCAGACTGTTGTGCTTGCAGTGAGAATTTCAAGCCAGTGGATCTTAGCTTGCTCGGCTCTGTGAGGGTTGGATCTGCTGAACTAGACCACTTGGCTCCCTGGCTTCAGCACTCTCTTTCCAGGGGAGCGAACGGTTCTGTCTTGCTGGCATTCCAGGTGCCAGTGGGGTATGAAAAAAAACTCCTGCAACTAGCTCAGTGTCTGCCCAAATGGCTGCCCAGTTTTGTGCTTAAAACCCAGGGCCATGGTAGCGTAGGCACCTGAGGGAGTCTCCTGGTCTGCAGGTTGTAAAGACTGTGGGAAAAGCATAGTATCTGGGTCAGAATGCACCATTCCTCATGGCACAGTCCCTCACGGTTTCCCTTGGCTAGGGGAGGGAGTTCCCAAACCCCTTGCACTTCCTGGGTGAGGGGATGCCCCACCCTGATTTGGCTCACCCTCTGTTGAGCTGCACCCACTGTCTAATCAGTTCCAATGAGATGAGCCAGGTACCTCAGTTGGAAATGCAGAAATCACCCATCTTCTGCATTAATCTCACTGAGAGCTGCAGACCAGAGCTGTTCCCATTTGGCCATCTTACAAGCCACCCATGTTTCCGTATTTTTAAACAAGCTTTATCTCTCTAGAGTCTTTTCTACTGCCACCATCTTCTCATCAAGTAGATTTTACACTGTGTGTGGAGATATTTTACACCATAGGTGGAGAATCAATAAAAATTGGCAACAGAAGAGCATACTAAGAGAGATGCAATAACAAAAACTTGAAGTTTATGTCCCCACCAACTTTATTTTTTCATGGAATACATAAACATTCAAGAAGGACATTTTTGAAATGGCACCTGAGGCAATCTGTAAACCAAAGCTAGTACAGCAGTATTTCTCAGACTCTTCTGATGAATCTCCCGCATCAACACGGGACAAGTGTGCTTGCTTAAGATTCAAATTTCTGGGCTCTACCTCAGACTTACCTAATCAGAGTCAAACCAAGGGAATCTGAACTTTTTTTTTTTTTTTTGACAGGGTTTCACTCTGTTGCCCAGTGTGGAGTGCAGTGATGTGATCACAGCTCACTGCAACCTCTGCCTCCTGGGCTCAAGCCATCCTCCCACCTCAGCCTCCTGAGTAGCTGGGACCATAGGCATGCACCATCATGCCGGGCTGATTTTTGTATTTTTTGTAGAGAAAGAGTTTCACCATGTTGCTGAGGCTGCTCTCGAATTCCTGAGCTCAAGTGATCCACCCGCCTTGGTCTCCCAAAGTGCTGGGATTACAGGCGTGAGCCACCATGCCTGACTGGGAAATCTGCATTTTTAACATGCTTTCTACATGTAGCGTGGATCATTTGGGAGCCATTGCTCTAGGACTGTGCTTGAAATACGTGAGAATCATGGAATTTTAGTCAAATGAAATCACATCTGCCTCCAAGTCAATCAGTTGAAACTCTTGTGACTACTGGATGCATTATAAGAAGAAGGGTGTGATGTGATGCTTAATAAGAATCAAATGGAAAAGGATCTCTTTGTGATAGGGAGCAAGCCTTTTATGGTTTCAGTGGCATCATAGCACCAGGTAGATTGTCCTTCCACTTCTGCCTATGGAAAAAGAGAGCAAAAGCCATGGAAAATAGTCCACCTTTGTTATTACCCAGCAAAGCATCCTCTTCTAAAAGATAAGCAAACCGCACCTATCAATCCACAGCATTTTGTGCTTAGCCAAAAAGGAATTCAGTGTATACTGATGGCAGTTATCGTTTAGTTAAGTATAGAAAATGAGAGTTGATGAAATGGTAATTCTCAACCATTTTCTGTCCTTTGTATGCATTTGAACACTTAAGATTTTGGGCAGCCTGCTTGAAGGGAATAAAAATCTTGGAAGGACCAAAGCCATGTTTCGGTGTTCTAAAATGACCCCACAGCTACCACTGTCTTCTTACCAGACTGACTTCAGTACTCCGCTATTCTATGAGGAGGTCTCATGGCTTGATGCCTTTTCTGAGCTCTCTTATATACTCCCTACACAAACTACGTACACACAATGCTTCTTTGGAAAGAGTTTGACATCATGCCATGCCTCTTACTGACTGCTACACCTTGCTGTGTACCGTGTCACAGGACCTGTTCAGCACAATGGCATCTGACAGACATCACCATAATGCTTAGTAATAGCCAAAATAAAATCTCATTTAAAGTTCCAAAAGGCCAGTCACTAAGAATGAAGTACTGATGGACTCTACAATGTGGATGAACCTTGAAAACATTATGCTGAGTAAAATAATGCAGGCACAAAAGCCACATAGTATATGATTCCATTTAAATGAAATGTCCAGAATAGACAAATCAATAGAAAGAGAAAGATCAGTGGTTGCTAGGGGTTAGAGGAGGAGGGAGCGACTGCTAATGGATATGAGATTTCCTTTTGGAGTGATGAAAATGTTCTAAAATTGGACAGACTTGATGGCTCACAACCTTTGTGGGTATACTGTAAAACATCAAATTATACATTTAAAAATGGTATATTTTATTGTATATAAATTAAATCTCAATAAAAGTGTTCTTAATCATAAAAAATTTTTGAGACACTCCTATGAAAATTTTGGTACATAAGTATTAACTGAGATAGTTAAAATTGGGTTAAGCATTCATTGATCAAGTGATGAAGTTAATAAAGTGCTGAAGTTCTATTTAAATCGAATGCTTTTTTTTCTTTTCTTTTCTTTTCTTTTTTTTTTTTTTTGAGACTGTCTCGCTCTGTCGCCCAGGCTAGAGTGCAGTGGTGCGAACTCAGCTCACTGCCAGCTCCACCTCCCGGGTTCACGCCATTCTCCTGCCTCAGCCTCCTGAGTAGCCGGGACTACAGGCACCCACCCCTACACCCTGCTAATTTTTTTTTTTTGTAGCGATGGAGTTTCACCGTGTTAGCCAGGATGGTCTCGATCTACTGACCTCGTGATCTGCCCGCCCCGGCCTCCCAAAGTGCTGGGATTATAGGCATGAGCCACCGCGCCTGGCCTAAATCTAATGCTTTTAAAAAATCTTATCATATACTGGGTCTCCTTGATTATATCTAGCATGTATAATGGGTAATTAACACTTCTAAAAAAACTTTTCACATATAACACAAGATTTGAGAGTGCTTTGATCCTAAGCAAGATTAGGCATTGTACGAGACAGATTACAATCCATAGTGATGATCAAGGTTGAATTAGAATTAGTGAGAAGGATACTAAATTATCACCAACATTCATTTCTTAAAAAGTTGTTTCACAAGATATGGCTTATTCTGATTAATGGTTAATTGAGTCACATAATTAAAAAGAGATTTTTTTAAAAAAAAGATTAACTGTGAGAAGGAAATATGCTTATCAATATCTCATACACAGTTACGGTTTAAAGTAGATTAACTATAACATATAATCGTTAACTTATGGCAGAGTTAGGGTTTTGGAAGAGGGCACCGAATTTATGTCAAAGATTGACTTGGTAACATCAAGTCTTGAGGTTATAATATCTTAATATACAGTGCTTATGGTCTTGACTAATGCTTATGGTCATTAGCAGTTTTTGTTAGGTACAACATGACATATGACAGTATGAAAGAAGCTATGGGCCCTCCCTCTAAAATGCACATGTGCAGATCCCTACATTGCTTTTCCACAACATTTTTAGGAGGTTGACTCTAAAGTTCATCCATGGACTCTTCACCCAGTGCTGACAACTCCATACCAACCTGGAGAATAGGTGAGTCCATACTAATGCTTGTTTTGGTCAAATCCAAGCTATTGTCAGTAATCCTATATTTGCTGAGATGATAAACTTTTTTTTTTTTTTAATGCACTCCCACAGTGTCTTGGGCAATTGACACTCTGTAGCACCAACTGTGTCAGTTCCAAGATTGAACTTTAATTATCACATCTTTTTGGGATATGACAATTACTTAGAGGAAGTGGGATTGTGTGGGATTGTAAGGTGTTCAATCACCACTTCCTGATGAAACAGGAAGCCTCCCTTAATTGGTGGCCTCTGATGTTCTTTCTACTCATACTTTAATGATCAGCTCTACAAATAAACATTCAAGTAGAAGCTGAGAAATTTTCTAAATGTGAGTGTTCTAACTCTTCAGAGCACACCTGGACCCAACTTACTGCATGAATCCAGGGAATTTGGTCAAACACTAAGCTTTGGTTTGAATGCTCCACAAAGAAGCCTCAATGTTTCCTCTTTGTTGACCATAAGTGATATATTTAGTTATCCAGAAGGGTAGTCAATCTGTCAGGGAAAATATCCTTAAGAAAATGAAGCGGGAAATTATGTTGGGCAGACCTAGGGGTTAGTGTGGATAGGCCCTTTTTCAAAACAGATTCCTAACTCAGTCAGAAAGTCTCACGTCCATGTGTTTTTCTGGGGAGAAACTTCCAAGGCAGCAATGTGAAAACCAACAGACTGGATGAAGGGGTGTGTAGCCATCTGGTTTGCTCACAAGCAGAATTGCTCTTTTTATCAGAATTATTTTCAGATTTCTGTCTAGAGGAGTTGGCCATTTTCAATACCAAGTCAATATTAACCCTCTTCTTAAACAATTCTGTTCAAAATTCTCCTAATAAAGACACTGGGAGATCTTTCTCTTTTTTTGCCTCAAGAGAGGAAACAGAGACCTGGTGAAATTGAGTGACTAATGTCCAGGATGTGGAAGGGGACATTCATCATTGGGATTTCCCGGCGACTCCAAAGGGTTAGGAACTATGCATCCCAATGATTGGCTGCCTGAGGATGCTCTCACCTCAGACTGAGCTTTCCATTCAGGTGGAAACAAAAGTTGAGCTCTAAAAAGGTGACTCTCAGTGTCTTTAGAACTGACTTATTTCGTTGTTGCGGCCAAAGCCTCTTTGTTCTTCCCATCCCCCAGCTGAAGTAGGTGAAGGAGGCTTTTGGACAACGGGTCATACAAATAGCTTTGCCTGTCATAGAGTCAAAGAGAGCACAACAGCTTTGCTCCACTTTTTTGCTCTAATCACTCATAACACTTCCCTCCCAGAATTTTGAATATTTCACATCTACGGAGAACAGATTGCCTGTAGGTTTCTGTTGGGGACAAAAAACAGTGGTGGTGTTGGTGGTAGGAAGCTGAGTTTATTTTTCTTGCCTTTTTTTTTTTTTTTTTCCCTGGGACTCTTCTATATATACTCGTTCTTACTTTGAGCCAAATGGTAGGACAGGTTTCTTTTCATTTCCTGCCTAATTGGAATAAGTTTCCATAGTTGAGTCCTGGTAAGAATGCCCTAGTACTTGGGAAGGGTCACTAGAAAGTGGAAACACTTTCTCATGACCAGGAGAGGAAATTAAAGGCAGTAACTATCAGCAACTATTATGGGTACCAACATTTTTTTTTCCTTCCATGTAAAGGGCAAAATTCAGAGGAAGAAGACAGGGCTCAGATTGTTGTTGTAAAGTAGAATTCTGAGGGAAAACTGTAAGCAAAGAGTAGTGAGTGAAATTTTCACTTTTTTTTCTACCATCGTTGCCCGTGTTGGGCTGTGCCTGATAAACCAGTGGGGTGGTTCCTTTTGAAAGAGCTCGCTTTTAGTTTTCTTGCAGTGTAGAGTGGGGCTTGTTGTTTGAGCAGATATATCAAATTCTGATGCTTCCTTTTAAATGGAGAATAATAATAATATAATTTTAAAAGAAACTTTCTACTTAGAATGATGTGACCTTGGGTTCCAAGGAAAAATGGAGAAAAACAAAGCATATGCTACTTTTACATTTCTGAAATTAATTTGTATTCATGGCCTGTGTATACTCATTTTTCCAAACATAAGGTGATTTTTTTTGTCTCTAAAATTACTTCCCAGAAAAAAAGGAAGTCACCTTTTGTAACACATCCTTATTTATTCATCTTTTGGTGCTCTCTTGATACCAAACTTGGAATAAAAAACTACTGTTAGTGGAAGATGAATTGGGGGTGAAATGATCTAAGTTAATGTCTGTTGTGGATGCTTATGAAGATCATCTATTAGAACTAGTTAAAAAAAGAAGAAAAGAAATTTATCACTGATTTAGTAGTTATTCTTGAAGTTTTTAGCCCTGAAATGCAAGTGTTAGATATTTAAAAAAATAGTCCTTTTAGAGATCAAGTAAAACTGCAATTCAGTAAGTGATACATTATGGGGATTACAAATACAGTCGTACAGGAAATGAAAAAAGACTGCATGTGATGCAAATGGGTGTTGGTGACTTGGGATAACATTTCTAGTGACAGCATTGTGCATGGACTCAGTGTTAAATCTCAAATAACTTGGAAGTGACGATGATGTGCCGGGAAAACTGTTGGATTAGTCACAAAATGACAGTGGTGAGGAATAACATTGTTTTACAAAATGAAAGCAGAAAAATACAGTATTTTAAAAATCAACAGATTATTTTATAAATATGATTTTAAATATGTATGCATAACTAGTTAACACTTTGAGTAGATACAATGTATGTGCCCATATCCCTACATGTGTATATTTTTGTGGCCAAATGGGAGACTTCCTAGGGTTGTCATGTATTTAGTCATATGAAGCAGGTAGATCAATCATAGAACTACAGATTCTTAGGAGATCATGTATTCAAGAGGCATCATGTGGCCAAAACGATACTTTCCCATTTTACAGATGAAGAACTAAATTATTAACTTAAGTTCACAAGGTTACTTGCTGTTTCCCCTATGCTCCCCCTCTCATTGGAGTCTGTCTTTCAAGAAATGATCAAACCCTGGCAAACAGAGAAGAAAGATGAAGAAAAATGGTCTTAAGGTCTTACTTTGTGGTAGAAACTTTTACCTGTGAGAAGCTGCTGTATTTCTCTACTCTCTCTCTCTCTCTCTCTCACACACACACACACACACACACACACACGAGTGAATCCCTTCATTCAAGCCAGGTGCTACCAATTACTGACCTCCCTCTGCAAGACTCAATTTCACAAACTGGAATTGGCTGTAACACAACAGGAAATTTATAAAAGCTCCATGCCCGAGGCAGCTGCCTGCTCCAGTGGAATGTAGGGGTTATTCCCTTAAGAATTGCAGGTATTATTAAATGCATTTGCCCTCCCCGACTCTGCAGGCCGAAGACTAGTGTTTCCTAAAATCGCTGGTGGGACAGTTCTACAATGAATAAAGGATAGTCTCAAAACCATGGCATTGGCCCTTGGGTTATAAAGTCTCTACAAGATTTAACTCACAAAACAGGCGGGTGCTAAAAAGCAATGGGGGAGCCCAAATGAATATGAGAAAGAATCATCCCAAAAGGAAATGAGCCATTCCCTGGGGCTTTGGGTATGGTTGGATACTAATCAGTTGAATAATTGATATGGAAGTTCCAGAGTCCCACTCACACAGAGTGCTCCTAGTTTAGAGTGACTAAAAAGGTCAAAGGATTCCTTACTGAAAGTTTTTCTCCTGCCAGTAACATCCTGTGGCTACCAATCAAGGAGGTGAGAGTGGCAAATGGTTCAGGGATTCAAGGTAAGGACCTCGTGCTGGATGAATGGGAACAGGTCTGATAAGCTGGCGGGAAAAACACACACACACACACATACACACACACAGAGAGAGAGAGAGAGAGAGATGAACAAGTACAAGCTAGGTCGTTGAAGGGGCCCAAATGCTGAAAGCAGGTGGGAGATTTAAGTGGCGATGGTTATTGTTGACTTCAGACAGAAGAAAGGACTTCACAGTCAGCCAGGGTTTCAAAAAGCAGAGGGTGGTCAAATGGAGATTGTATTTAGCCAAAAATGCTTTTTCTGCAATTAGCTGGACTCTAAAGGCAATTTTACCTCTCCAGTACTTTTTTGGCATGTTCCTGTTACGTAGCCCACTTTTATGTGTCAGGAAAAATTTCTCTCTCTTCTCAAATAAATTATACATCCCATCGTGCCAGTTTCTGTAACAATTCTCTTTCCTCAATGTTGGTTATTTCAGTGTACTACCTCTCATGATTGATAACCATTGTTGAAGTAAGCATTTCTAAAATGTGCGTGTATCTGATAATTTGATACTTTTATCAGCCAAAAGAGGCATTTTGAGTCAATATAAATTTGGAATGGAGCATCTGGAGAAAGCTACCCCAGTCAGTATTTCCCTCTCCCCTTTTCCATTTTGTCTTCTGTGACTCTTGACAAAAGCAAATCTCATTCAACCAACCAACTAGATTAAAAAGAAATCTTACCCCTCCCCTTGGGGGGAAAAACACTCACAAAAAAGTTAAGTTTAAGCGAAAACTATGTAAGTATTCATTGTGGCTGAATATATTTCTAGTGTTTCTTATTCTAGGTTTATTTCATGTGAAAAGCACTATTTGCCTATGTAGATAGAGTGTACCTTCTGGGAATTCCAGACACCTGCATTCTTACTCTGTTCTTGATTTACTGAATTTCTAGGTAAATCGCCAAACTTCTTATTCTCCACTTTTTTGTACAAAAAAGAGCCTGGAAATTGTTATTCTCTTCTATCACTGGGTGAGAAATATGGGTGATTATAAAATGCTTCTCCAGTAGTTCCTTTGGGGAAGGAAAAATGCAATGATAACCAGTGGAAAGTCTTACTAGCATTGCTAAGAGCATTGAATTTGCAGAGGTACTGGCATTAGCATTCATGGTAAAGCTTGTATGGAAATCAGGTGATTTCTGTTCTGTTCATTTACTTTCTTTTCATCTGCTGGCTAATGTGAAAGTAAGCTGCTGTGGTCTCTGGTTATCTTTGGACTTTTTATCTGTATAGGATTGCCAAAAAGTTCAAAGCAGGTGTTAAGGAGCATGGCCAGGGACTAGATGGGGAAATAGGCTGAGGGACCCATGCATGGCCCTTGATTTTCAGGGGTCAGAACTCATATATGAGGGATGACTGAATAACAGGTGAGATGTTGACCTGATGTATCCCGGAGTTAATTGTTCCTTATATGCTTCCTGTGCTGGCCTTGAAACTAGCACCAGATGTTCCTCAAAAAGGACTTGTACACACATGTTCATAGCAACTTTATTCATAATAGCTCCAAACTGGAAACAACCCAAATGCTCCTCAACAGCTGACTGGGTAAATACATGGTGGTACATTTATGCAATAGAATACTACAGCAACAATACAAAGGAATGAACAACTTTTCTTAAAGCAAATCAGAGACCTTTGAAAATAGGACTCTGTGTTAGTTTTCTACCGTTGTATAACAAAATACCACAAATAGCAGCTTAAAACAACACTCATATATAACTCATGGTTCTGTAGGTCAAAAGCCCAAACATGGGATGGCTGTGTTCTTCACTCAGGCTTTTAGAAGGCTGAAATAAAGGTGTTGGGCTTTCCGAAGGACACAGAGAAGAATGTGCCTTCAGGCTCATACAGGTTGTAGGCAAATTCAGTTCCTGGCAATTATAGGTCCAAGGTACCTGTTTATTTGCTGTCAGCTGGAGGCCTATTCTCAGCTCCTAGAGCTGCCCACATCCACGGCCATGTGTCCCCCTCTATCATCCAAGCCAGCAATGGAGCATCTCTCTTTCATCAAATCTGTCTCATGCTTCAAGTCTCTTTCTTCAGAATAGCCCTGTCTTTTTTTTTTTTTTTTTTTGAGATGGAGTTTCACCCTTGTCACCCAGGCTGAAGTACAGTGGTTCGATCTCCACTCACTGCAACATCCGCCTTCCTGGTTCAAGTGATTCTCCTGGCTCAGCCTCCTGAGTAGCTGAGATTACAGGCGCCTGCCATCACGCCTGGCTAATTTTTGTATGTTTCAGTAGAAACGGGGTTTCATCATGTTGGCCAGGCTGCTCTCGAACCCCTGGCTTAAGATGATCTGCCCACCTCAGCCTCCTAAAGTGCTGGGACTACAAGTGTGAGCCACCACGCCCGGCCAGCCCTGTCTTTTTTAATGGGTTCATTTGGTCAGGCCAGGCCTATTGAGGAAAATCTCCTTATCTTAAAGTCAACTGATTTGAGACCTTAATTATATCTGCAAAATTCTTTTACAGGAGCACCTGGATTTGCATTTGATTGAATACCTGGGAGATGTGCGTACATCAGGGGCTGGGTATCCTGAGAACCATCTTAGAATTCTGCCTACCACACTCTTAACTTGACTACTTTCTCTGCTCTGTTAAAACATAGACCATACAAAAAAAAACTACTATCAAGGAATAGATCTCACCCACTGGGTCTAGTACCATCACTTTAATTATGGAACCAGAAGATGGCATAGAGGTGGATACAATTGTCAATATAATCTCATCTTTGGTGAAGGGGAGAAAATTTTATAAGGAACAATATATACATAAGTTGACTAGGGGAAAAAAAAGAATCATAATACTTAAAAATATTAATGGTGTTTAAAAAATATTTTCCAAATGTTCTCCAATAAGCATGAGCTACTCTGGCAATCAGATACCAAATGTTATTTTTAAAGTACTCTTATAACTCTATATCACAATTTTCATAGCTACCTATCATGGAATTATTAAGCTTGATTGTATCTAAACCATTGGTAAAATTACCCTTGAGTCTATCTAAGACATTGGTCTAAGAACCTTTTTTCCATAAAGGTGATTCAGAAAATAATGTTTATAAGCTGCATTTTAAAAACTTAACATAATATATTTTTATTACATGAAATGTATAACTGTATTGCCTTATACCTATAATTACCTTTTTTATTGACTACAAAAATATCAATGAGAAAATTTTGTACTTCCTTTTAGACGGAGTCTCGCTCTGTCACCTAGGCTGGAGTGCAGTGGGGCAATTCTCCTGCCTCAGCCTCCAGAAATAGAAATACAGAGCTAAGTTTCTTGTCATTCAACCTTCATTTGTAGAGCACTTTAAAGTTTCTATAATTCATGTCTATGTAACAATTCAACTTTACCTTTGAGGCTTGGTGTTGTGTTACCTGGCCAAAGACACAAAGTGACTTAGAGGCAGAAATGAGGTTAGAAACAATTCTGGTGCTGTGACATGATCCTCCCTCCCTACCTATTTTTAGGGTAGAGGACAAGTATAGTAGAGGCACAGTATATCTATCTTGAATTGGGAAACCCAGACAAGAACTTTAGGTCCTACCCATTCTTACTGTGGAAACCAAGCCTTGATAGAGCTATATACGAGATAAGTCAAAAACTTTCCTCTTTTTCTTATTTGATCACGTATTGGAGACCCTCTATCAAAAAGGTGCTAGAATACACTGGAGTATATTTGACACTGAGTCTCACTCTGTCACCCAGGCTGGAGTGCAGCGGCATGATCTCAGCTCACTGCAAACTCTGCCTCCCAGGTTCAAGTGATTCTCCAGACTCAGCCTCCCAAGTAGCTGGGATTACAGGCGTCCGCCACCACGCCTGCCTAATTTTTGTATTTTTAGTAGAGACGGGGTTTCACCATGTTGGCCAGGCTGGTCTCAAACTCCTGACCTCAAATGATCTGCTCACCTCGGCCTCCCGAAGTGCTGGGATTACAGGCATGAGGCACCACACCTGGGCTTTTTTTTTTCCCCCCCCCCAAAAAAGGAGGTGCTGAAAAAGAAGCTATTTCATGAGTGTTCGATGAATATGTTTGTTTTCACATACATACAAGGCAATACGGGTGAAGAATCACAAATCCCACTCTCTCGTCTTCAGGTGCACCTTATTCTTTGATTCTGGGTGCAGGGGTTAATGTATGCTGCTGCCATTTTATTCCAATAATCCATGGTCAACCAAGCTAACCACATCTGCTTTGTCTATTTTGGCCATGATGTCAAGACCCTTAAAATTGCATGTCTTGATTTGGGACTGTGCCTGGTGGTGAAATCCTATACAGCTTTATTTCTTTTGTTTGCAGTTTATGATCTTTTCTAGGAGAGGCACTGGAACTGAGTGGGGGGAAGTTACATCAGATCCATGGTTTTCTTGATTAGATTATAGGTTCCACAATAAACTGCCCCTTATGAAATATAGCTAAATACTGGCAGATAGTAGGTAGTCTTTCTTCTCCAATCTCTTGAAAAAGAAGAACTGAAATCTTTAGCAACCTTTATTTCCAGAGAGCACACATGGTACAAATTAAATTAAGCCATCCTTTAATTTATGTGAATAATCAAGAAATGGCAACTGACAGTGTTCATAGATCAATTTAAATCTGTTAACATATGTAAACTTTGGGCAACAAAAGTACATCTGCTTCATGAACATACTGTCATCCTCTTTCTGATTTCAAACCCTTGCAGGATTTTGCTCCCTATGTTGTAGTCAAACACGATCAAAAGTACATGGCCTGGAAGGCTTAGGATAATGGGGCAGGTAATGAAGTTTTCCTGAAAATACTCCATTCAACACAGTTAAGTTCAAGGAGGTGGAAATTACTTTAACTTGTAATAGCTCATTAAATTAACTCTCCAATTATAGAGGCCTCTGCAATGTGATTCTTAATTAAAGCTAGTGATTAATTCATGGTACTGATAGCAGAATGATGGTCCTTGTTTTCCTTTTCAATGAAGTAACAGATATATGTAATGGTACTTGTTTATAACCATCTTGGGGAGGATTTCTGGGCAAGGTGGTCACTATATTTGGCAACAAATGAAGTGACTTTGGATCTTGATACTCTGTAAAATCTCAAAGTAACTTTCCTTTTAGAAGTCTAGTAGTATAACACTGATGGAAAATCAAAAGCAGCCATTCTTATATCCTGTGGGAAAAAAATATATCTGCAGTAAGTCCCTCCTGAAAATAAAGATAACAATGATATTTACATCATAGAATTTGTGTGAAGATTAAGTGAGATAATTTTAAATGAGTTTAAATGATGAATTGAGATAAATGAGTTCCATAAAGCAAGTTCTCCATTCATATTAGCTAATAAAAACAATCATAATAATAATATAAATATTTATTGGCTAATGATTAATTATTCTTCTGAAGGAAGCTTAATCCAGAAGAGGAACTTAAATTCGGTCTTCAAGACTGGGTAGCTGAAAAGTATGTTAGCAAGCTCAGATGGTTCAAGTTCCAGATGTTCCTCTTATAAACTGTGTGTCCTTGGACAAGATACTCAAACTTTCAGAGGCTCAGTTGTTTAAACTCAAACTAACCTTTTTCTGACTTCAAAGCTGGAATGTTTTCACTTACTATATTAATAATATTTTAACCTTTTTTCAAGTTTAAGCTTTTTAGATAAAATCTTTTATTAAGAATAGATTTGTGGCCGGGCGAGGTGACTCACGCCTGTAATTCCAGCACTTTGGGATGCCAAGGCAGGCAGATCACGAGGTCAGGAGATAGAGACCATCGTTGCTAATACGGTGAAACCCCGTCTCTAGTAAAAATACAAAAAAAAAAAAAAAAAAAAATTAGTCGGGCGTGGTGGTGTGCGCCTGTGGTCCTAGCTACTCGGGAGGCTAAGGCAGGAGAATGGCTTGAAGCCGGGAGGCGGAGCTTGCAGTGAGCGGAGATCGCACCACCGCACTCCAGCCTGGGCGGGCGACAGAGGGAGACGCTGTCTCAGGAAAAAAAAAAAAAAAAAAAAAAAAGAATAGATTTGTTTCTTGAGTGATTAGCTCTGTCAGTTTCTAGCAGAAAACAGATGGCAGACGCAAAGTAAGATTCCAGGAGAGTTTGTTTACAAAAAGACTGTAAAGGTGTGTGCGCGGTGGGGGGATACAGCATAATGGAATCACAAGATACCACGCAGCCACCTGAGGCTACGGGCTGTGGATGAAGTGTCCCTACACCTAGATCTGGAAGGATCAGAAGAGGGAGCAGTTCCTGGGCCTGAACAAAAAATTGTGTGGAGAAGGTCACCGGGAGAGGCATGTTGACCCTAGATGAAAGGATCTGTCCAACCCAGGGCCACCTCACAGGGAGGAGGCCAGAAGAGTACACACCTTATCTCTCTCTCATCCCACCCTCTGATCTCCCGCCAAGGCTCTCACTGGCTAAAGCCCAGTGGGCGGCCAGAGGGCGGGGTAGTCTTGTTTGTGTGGTCCTCCTAGGTCAGCCCAGCAAGGCACAGAGAACCATGGAGACTGGATCTGGAAGGCCAAGTAGAAGGCATCCAGCACAACACACATGAAAAATGCACTGACGGTAATTACAGACAGTCGGCTTTTTCTGCAAATAGAGATGTAATTTAGGAACACAGTTTCTCTTCAGATGTGAAGAAAGTGACTTCAAATTTGGCTTTCTTGGACCTCTCTCTGGCCACTGTGTGGCATTGAGCCTGCCTTTGGCAACTGCATCTGTTGCTGCTAGTGGAAGAGCTGTACTCCTGCAGCAAGTCTTAGCAGGGATCCGGCAGTCGGTCGCCTCTTAGAAGCAAGGTCCTTCTTACACCCTGATGAAAAAGGCAGCTTCCTTGCAAGGTCACTGGGGAAACACTTACCTATTCTCAGCTTTTCCAGGGAAAAGGCAGGTATCTATACTTTTGGAGAGGTGCCATAGGAGTTTGCTATAAAGGATTTCTTGGTATCTTTCAAAACAAAATAAACAAGAAAACTAAAAGAAAGTGAAAGGAGGAATATCAACCTGTGAATATTGAAGGGTCCTGGAAGGGTCCGGGGTAGGAGAAAGAAGAAGAAAGAAAAGAAAAGGATCAAAACTTGCTAGTGTTCAGATTGATTATCCAGATTTTAGTACATTTTGGAAGATATTGGCATGCCATATACAGTATTTATAATTTCATATATTTACAAATATTTTTCTCCCACTAAATAGCTATAAACCATTCCTGATAATAAATCAATTATATTTTAGTTTCTTATAAATGTACAGTGTTCCAGATTGAATTGTTTTTTCCTGTCTCTTTTTCTTCTTTTGATAGTATGCATTAATACTGTGTTAAGTTATATTCTGAACTCTTCTTTATTGATACATGATAATTGTACAAATTTCTGGGGTTATATGTGATACTTTGATACATGCATACAATGTGCAACAATCAAATCAAGGTAATTGGGATATCTATTACCTCGAACATTTATTATTTATTTGCATTGGGAGCTTTCCAAATCCTAGCTATTTTGAAATACACAATAAATTATTGTTGACTATAGACATCTTTCTGGGCTGTCAAACACTAGAACTTATTTCTTCTAACTGTATTTTTGAAATCTATTAACCAACTTCTTTTCATTCCACTACGCCCCCAACCATTTCCACACCATTTTACCCTCCCCCTCCATGAGATCAACATTTTTTTCAGTCCCACAATGAATGAGAGCATGTGATATTTATCTCTCTATGCCTGGCTTATTTCACTTAACATAATGTCCTCCAGTTCCATCGACGTTGCTGCAAATGACAGGATTTCATTATTTTATATGGATGAATAATATTTCATTGTATATATATATATTTTTTTCTTTCTATGTTTTCTTTATCCATTCATGTGTTGATAGATACTTAAGTTGATTCCATATCCTGGCTATTGTGAATAGTGCTGCAATAGACATAGGAGTGCAAATACTCTACTCTGAACTCTTACGTAGGTACAAACTTCAGCATATTTGCTGTCCCAGAGAATCTTTGATACTGCGTTCACTTTCTCTCTTTCTAAAAGTTCATTATCATGGTCTTTGTAGTTGTAGTCCACCTACGTGCTTTTAGTTTCAGTTTTTTTTTTTTAACTTTTAGTCAGGTTGATACACAAATCTTCTGTATAAAGTATTCAGAAAGCAGGTATTGTAGAATCTGCTAATTCCTTTAGCTGAGGCTAATTGTTGTGCCTGGGAGTTCCACTATAAAGAAGAAAGGGCAGTCCTGTTATATTGAATTCACCAACTATGGGTAGGAACTTGAATGTGAGGCAGTATAAGTGACTCATCCTAATTATAGATCAAGTTCAAGGTCCAGCGAGGACCACAACCTGGAGTCTCAGCACAATGCTTTTTAAAAATTATTCTTTATATTTTTCTTAGCATATTTTTCACCTAAGTGGTGAAATTGATGATAACCAAGTTATAGTTTCCTTGCATGAGTCTTCTGTTCTTGCCAAATTCATTTCTCATTCCCCATGCCTTCTCTATGTTTTCTATATTCTCACCTGGAATTCCCTTCTCTCAAAAGTTTTGCAAATTCTGTGAAATTTAATTCCTACGTGTTTAGTGAAACCTGCCTTCACTTTCTTGGTGAAGGAGATTTTTCTCAATTTTGAATACTTGCAGTGCTTAGCTATATATCACTTCCTTTCACTTAATCATATATAGTACCAAATTAGGACTTCATGATATTTTTAAAATTTGTGCTTATTTGTTTAAGGATTTTCTAATGCACATGTATAGGGGAACTATATATATTATGCCTTCTTGTATTTCTTATTGTCCCCTGGCATATACTCATACTGAGGGAATATTGGTCAAGTACATTAACAAAGCATGGCGGAAAGAGGACTAAGGGATCTGCAGTCAACATGGTGGATGAAACACATGAGTCATCTCACGCAAGTCAACTAAATTGACAGTAAAGAAGTGACAAAGATTTAAACTCATTCAACGAGAAACAAGATTTGAAGTGTAAAAGAGAGATTTCATCAAAATTTAAAAGACATTATGACTTAGTAAAGGAGGGAAGGCCAAAAATGAAAGTGCACCTGTAGGACATGGGATGAAAGGAAACAAGTGGATTCTTGCTGATGAACTTAAGAAAAACTCAGGAATTGGAGGCAAGATACTCCGGAAGTGGGTATGAGTGGAGCTGAAAATTGGGTTCTATAAAGGAAGAATTAGATCTCCTGATTCCTCCTCAAATCAGTTCAGCTGTGACTCCTCCATCTCCTCTGGCAGAAGGTTGAAATAAAGCATATCTTTTAAAGAGGTTTAACCAGCAGGGTTTTGGATTAAAGAACACAAGAAGCATATGAGAATATGTGTGAGAAACAGTATTGAAAATTGAGGGATTAGGCCGGGCATGGTGGCTCACTCCTGTAATCCTAGCACTTTGGGAGGCAGAGGTGGGCGGATCACGAGGTCAGGAGATCGAGACCATCCTGGCTAACACGTGAAACCCCGTCTCTACTAAAAATACAAAAATATTTAGCTGGGTGTGGTAGTGGGCACCTGTGGTCCCAGCTACTTGGGAGGCTGAGGCAGGAGAATGGCGTGAACCCAGGAGGCGGAGCTTGCAGTGAGCTGAGATCGCGCCACTGCACTCCAGGCTGGGTTACAGAGTCAGACTCTGTCTCAAAAAAAAAAAAAAAAAAATAGAGGTATTAATGACAATCTGCTGCCTGAGGAATGTGAACCTCGGCTTCCTTTCCTTACATGGCATATAGAACACTTGCAGCCAGGCAGGCGATAGAGGGATTTATCTGGAAAATCTGACTGGCTTAGGAAAAAAAAAAAACCTACAGTCACTAACAGTTGGTATACCCAGTAAATATTCCTGGTCATACTACAGTAAGGTCAACCAGTTATCAAACTCTAACCAAACATATGAATTACCCCAAATGCTTTTTATCAGCTCTTGGGTGCCTTGTTTAAATATAAACAGACAATAAAGGCTTACCAGATTCTTCTAATATAAAAAAGAGACTAAATCGAACAAATAATTTTTAAAAAGATAATTTAGCAAGTAGAAAATTTCAGGAAAAAAATATCGTCAGAAAAATAAAGAAGAAATTGCATTATGAAACCTGTAAGGCACAAGGAAACTTGTTTGTAAGTTAAAATATGAGAGCAGAAGTAAAAGCATTCAGCATAAGGATTGGAAGATACCTAAAGGTGAAGAAACCTAAAAGAAGTGAAGAAAAATGAGAAGGAAAAGATAAAATGATTAGAGTATTCATCCACAAGATCTAGCCTCAACCAAAATAAATGTCACAAGAAGAGAACAGAAAATGAAGAAGGGATTATCAAAGAAATAATAAGAGAACTTTCCAAAACTGAAAGATACAAATCTCTAGTTTGAAAGGGTCTAACAAGTTCCCAGAACAGTAAATTTTTTCCAACGTTTTTATTTTTAAAATTTATTATTTTTATTATTTTATTTTACTTTAAGTTCTGGGATACAAGTGCAGAATATGTAGGTTTGTTACATAGATATATGTGTGCCATGGTGGTTTGCTGCACCTATCAACCAGTCATCTAGGTTTTAAGCGCCGTATGCATTAGGTATTTGTCATAATGCTCTTCCTCCCCTCACCCCCGACCCACCGACTGGCCCTGGTGTGTGATCTGCCCCGTGTTCACGTGTTCCCATTGTTCAGTTCCCACTTATGAGTGAGAGAACATGTGGTGTTTGGTTTTCTGTTCCTGTGTTAGTTTGCTGAGGATGATGGCTTCCAGCTTCATCCATGTCCCTGCAAAGGAAATGATCTCATTCCTTTTTATGGCTGCATAGTATTCCATGGGGTATATGTACTACATTTTCTTAATCCAGTCTGTCATTGATGGGCATTTGGGTTGGTTCCATGTCTTTGCTATTGTAAATAGTGCTGCAATAAACATGCAGGTGCATGTGTCTTTATAGTAGAATGATTTATATTCCTTTGGGTACATAACTAGTAAGGAGGTTGTTGCATCAAATGGTATTTCTGGTTCTAGATCCTTGAGGAATTGCTGCACTGTCTTCCACAGTGGTTGAACTAATTTACATCCCCACCAACCATGTAAAAGCGTTCCTGTTTCTCCACAGCCTTGCCAGTATCTATTGTTTTCTGCCTTTTTAATAATTGCCATTCTGACTGGGGTGAGATGGTATCTCATTGTGGTTTTGATTCGCATTTCTCTAATGATCAGTGATGGTGAGCTTTTTTTCTTGTTTGTTGGCCTAATAAATGTCTTAGTTTTAGAACTGTCCATATCCTTTGCCCACTTTTTGATGGTGCTTTTTTTTCTTGTAAATTTATTTAAGTTCCTTGTAAATTCCGGATATTAGACCTTTGTCAGATGTGTAAATTGCAAAAAATTTTCTCCCATTCTGTAGGTTGCCTGTTCACTCTGATGATAGTTTCTTTTGTTGTGCAAAAGCTCTTCAGTTTAATTAGGTCCCATTTGTCAATTTGACTTTTGTTGCAATTGCTTTTGACATTTTCATCATGAAGTCTTTGTCCATGCCTATGTCCTGCACGGTATTGCCTAGGTTTTCTTCTAGAGTTTTTATGGTTTTAAGTCTTATGTTTAAGTCTTTAATCCATGTTGAGTTAATTTTTGTATGTGATGTAAGGAAGGGGTCCAGTTTCAGTTTTCTGCATATGGCTAGCCAGTTTTCCCAGCGCCATTTATTAATAGGGAATCCTTTCCCCATTGCTTGTTTTTGTCCAGCTTGTCAAAGATCACATTGTTGTAGATGTGTGGTATTATTTCTGAGGTCTTTGTTCTGTTCCATTGGTCTCTATGTCTGTTTTGATACCAGTACTATGCTGTTTTGGTTACTCTGGCCTTGTAGTATACTTTGAAGTCAGGTAGCATGACGCCTCCAGCTTTGTTCTTTTTGCTTAGGATTGTCTTGGCTGTAGGGGCTCTTTTTTGGTTCCCTGTGAAATTTAAAGTAGGTTTTTCTAATTCTGTGAATAATATCTTGATGAGAATAGCATTGAATCTATAAATTACTTTGGGCAGTATGGCTATTTTCAAGATATTGATTCTTCTTATTCATGAGGATGGAATGTTTAACATTTGTTTGTGTTTTCTCTTATTTCCTTGAGCAGTGGTTTGTAGTTCTCCTTGAAGAGGTCCTTAACATCCCTTGTTAGCTGTATTCCTAGGTGTTTTATTCTCTTTGTAGCAACTGTGAATGAGAGTTCATTCATGATTTGACTCTCTGTTTGTCTACTACTGGTGTATGGAAATACTTGTGATTTTTGCACATTGATTTTGTATACTGAGACTTTGTTGAAGTTGTTTATCAGCTTAAGGAGTTCTGGGGCTGAGATGATGGGGTTTTCTAAGTATACAATCATGTCGTCTGCAATCAGAGACAATTTGGCTTGCTCTCTTCCTATTTGAATACGCTTTATTTCCTTCTCTTGCCTGATTGCCCTGGCCAGAACTTCCAGTACTATGTTGAATAGGAGTGGTGAGAGAGAGCATCCTTGTCTTGCACCAGTTTTCAAAGGGAATGCTTCCAGTTTTTCCCCATTTAGTATGCTATTGGCTGTGGGTGTGTCATAAATAGCTCTTATTATTTTGAGATATGTTCCATGAGTACCTACTTTATTGAGAATTTTTAACATAAAGGGATGTTGATTTATCAGAGGCCTTTTCTACATCTATTGAGATGATCATGTGGTTTTTGTCATTGGTTCTGTTATGTGATGGATTACATTTATTGATTTGTATATGTTGAACCAGCCTTGTATCCCAGGGGTGATGCTGACTTAATCATGGTGGATAAGCTTTTTGATGTGTTACTGAATTTGGTTTGCCAGTATTTTATTGAGGATGTTTGCATAGATGTTCATCAGGGATATTGGCCTGAAGTTTTCTTTTTTTGTATGTCTCTGCCAGGTTTTGGTGTCAGGATGATGCTGGTCTCATAAAATGAGTTAGGAAGGAGTCCCTCCTTTTCAATTGTTTGGAATAATTTCACAAGGAATGGTACGAGCGACTCTTTGTATCTTTGGTAGAATTCAGCAGTGAATCTGTTTGGTCCTGGGCTCTTTTTGTTGGTAGACTATTACTGCCTCAATTTCAGAACTTGTTATTGGTCTATTCAGGGATTCAACTTCTTCCTGGTTCAGTCTTGGGAGGGTGTATGTGTCCAGGAATTTATCCATTTCTTCTAGGTTTTCTAGTTTATTTGTGTAGAGGTGTTTATAGTATTCTCTGATGGTAGTTGGTATTTCTGTGGGGTCAGTAGTGACCCCTTTATCATTTTTTACTGTGTCTATTTGATTCTTCTCTCTTTTCTTCTTTATTAATCTAACTAGCAGTCTATCTATTTTGTTAACCTTTTCAAAAAACCAGCTCCTGGATTCATTGATTTTTTGTTTGTTTGTTTTTTAGATGGAGTCTCACTCTGTCACCAGGCTGGAGTGCAGTGGCACAATCTCAGCTCACTGCAACCTCCAACTCCCTGGTTTAAGCAATTCTCCTGTTTCAGTCTCCCAAGTAGCTGGGATTACAGGCATGCACCACCACGCCCAGCTAATTTTTGTATTTTTAGTAGAGATGGGGTTTTACCATGTTGGCCAGGATTGTCTCGATCTCCTGACCTCATGATCTGCCTGCTTCTGCCTCCCAAAGTGCTGGGATTACAGGTGTGAGCCACAGCGCCCGGCCCCAAACTCTTCTTACACATCAGAATCAGGCCAGATTCATTGATTTCTTGCATGCTTTTTCATGTCTCTATCTCCTTCAGTTATGCTCTGATATTAGTTATTTCTTGTCTTCTCCTAGCTTTTGGATTTGTTTGCACTTTCTTCTCTAGGTCTTTTAATTGTGATGTTAGGGTGTCAGTTTGAAATCTTTCTAGCTTTATTTAATGCTATAAATTTCCCTCTGAACACTGCTGTAGCTGTGTCCCGGAGATTCTGGTACATTGCCTCTCTGTTCTCACTGGTTTCAAAAAACTTCTTGATTTCTGCCTTAATTTCATTATTTACCCAGAAGTCATTGCAGGTTGTTCAATTTCCATGTAGTTGTGTGGTTTTCAGTGAGTTTCTTAATCCTGAGTTCTAATTTGATTGCACTGTTGTCTGAGAGACTGTTATGATTTCTGTTCTTTTGCATTGGCTGAGGAGTGTTTTTCTTTCAATTATGTGGTCAATTTTAGAATAAGTGCCATGTAGCTACTGAGAAGAATGTATATTCTGTTGAAGGTATATTCTGTTGTGGAGAGTTCTATAGATGTCTGTTAGATCCACTTGATCCAGAGGTGAGTTTAAGTCCTAAATATCCTTGTTAATTTTCTGTCTCGTTGATCTGTCTAATATTGACAGTGGGGTGGTAAAGTCTCCCACTATTATTGTGTGGGATTCTAAACCTTTTTGTAGGTCTCTAAGAACTTGTTTTATGAGTCTTGGTGCTCCTGTATTGAGTGCATATATATTTAGGATAGTTAACTCTTCTTGTTTAATTGATCCCTTTACCATTATATAATGCCCTTCTTTGTCTTTTTTTTTTTTTTTTTTTTTTTTTTTTTTTTTATCTTTTTTGGTTTAAAGTCTCTTTTTTCAGATACTAGGATTGCAACCACTGCTTTTTTTTCTTTTTGCTTTCCATTTACTTGGTAAGTTTTTTTTTTTCCATCCCTTTATTTTGAGTTTTGAGTTTAAATTTTTTTTAGTTTAAATACAGCACACTGATGGGTCTTGATTCTTTATCCAGTTTGCCAGTCTGTGTCTTTTAATTGGGGCATTTAGCCCAATTTAAGGTTAATATTGTTATGTGTGAATTTGATCTTGTCATCATGATGCTATCTGGTTATTTTGCACACTAGTTGATGCAGTTTCTTCGTGGTGTCATTGGTCTTTATATTTTGGTGTGTTTTTGCAGTGGCTGGTACCAGTTTTTTCTTTCCATATTTAGTGCTTCTTTCAGGGGCTTTTGCAAGGCAGGTTTGGTGGTGACAAAATCCCTCTGCATTTGCTTGTCTGGAAAGGATTTTATTTCTCCTTCACTTATGAAGCTTAGTTTGGCTGGATATAAAATTCTGGGTTGAAAATTCTTTTCTTTAAGAATGTTGAATATTAGCCTCCACTGTCTTCTGGCTTGTAGGGTTTCTGCTTAGAGGTCCACTGTTAGTCTGATGGGCTTCCCTTGGTAGGTGATCTGGCCCTTCTCTGTGGCTGCCCTTACCATTTTTCCCTTCCTTTCAACTTTGGAGAATCTGACAATTATGTGTCTTAGAGTTGATCTTCTCATGGAGTATCTTAGTGGTGTTCTCTGTGTTTCCTGAATTTGAATGTTGGCCTATCTTGCTAGGTTGGAGATGTTCTGTTGGATAATATCCTGAAGTGTGTTTTCCAACTTGGTTCCATTCTCCCCATCTCTTTCAGGTACTCCATTCAATCATAGGTTTGATCTTTTTACATAGTCCCATATTTCTCGAAGGTTTTAGAACTGTAAAATTTTTTTAAAACCCATATCATTGTGACATTTCTGAACTTTAGTGTCAAAGAGGAAATCTAGACTTTCCAGTGAAAAGGGAACAAAAGTTACAGAAAGGATTGAAAGTTAGATTATTTTAAGACTTCTCAATAACAACATTGTAAACAGAAATCAACGGTGCAATCCTTTCAAATTTCTGCATAAAAACCTTTTCCAGATTAGATGTCTATACCCAGCCAAACTATCAATCAAGTATGTAGATAGAGAAAAACATTTTAGAACCTGCATGTGTCATTTACCTCCCATGCAACCTCTCTGAGAAATGGGAGAAAGGCTCCATTAAAAATAGGTAATACAACTAAGAAAAAGAACACATGGGATTCAGGAAAAAAAAAAAAGGGATTCAACACAGAAGAAAAGTAAAGTGTATTTTCAGAATGATGGTGATGGAAAGTCTCAGGATGGCAGTTTTGCAGCAGGCCTCGAGAGAAAATGGTTCAGATTGGAGTTAGAGGGAAGAGGGCTTCATAAAGGGTTGATTCAAGGGGGAAGGAGGAAGGAATTTATGGACTGTGTGATGGTTAATACTGAGTGTCAACTTGATTGGATTGAAAGATGCAAACCATTGATCCTGGATGTGTCTGTGAGGTTGTCGCCAAAGGAAATTAATATTTGAGTCAGTGGACTGGGGAAGGCAGACCCAACCTTAATCTGGTGGGCACAATCTAATTAGCTGCCAGCAAATATAAACAGCAGAAAAACATAAAAAGGCAAGACGGGCCTAGCCTCCCAGCCTACATCTTTCACCCGTGCTGGATGCTTCCTGCCTTCCTGAGACTTGGACTGGCTCTCCTTGCTCCTTAAGCTTGTAGACAGCCTATTGTGGGACCTTGTGATCGTGTAAATTAATACTTAATATAAAATATATATATATATGTATAAAGTCTGTCCCTCTAGGGAACCCTATTTAATACAGACTACATGGTGTATTTGATTAATTGAAAAAGTTTCATAACTGGTAGAAAGTTGGGCATGGATTAGTGTGATAGGTACACAGAAAATCAAAGTAAGGACAATCATTAGCTCAAGAAAAAACAGAAGTTTTATATGAAAGAAAATGCAATCAAAGTGCATTATGTGTCTTATCTATGAATTATATTCATATAGTTAGAATAACATAAATACTGACAAGTGATTTAATAAAAAGCTCAATATTGGGAAAATGGGAAATATGTGTATGTACTTGGTGAGGAGTTTATGTAAGAGAATTAAATTCTGTGTTGTCCCATAGGAAGGCAGTAGATCAAATACAAAGGAGAAAAACTAAACTAACAAATAACAGTATAAGAGGACTGAGCATGGTGGCTCAAATGCTTGTAATCCCAGCAATTTGGGAGGCCAAAGTGGATGGATCACTTGAGGTCACAAGTTTGAAACCAGCCTGACCAACCTAGTGAAACCCTGTCTCTACTAAACATACAAAAACTAGCTGGGTGTGGTGGCACATGCCTATAATCCCAGGGAGGCTGAGGCAGGAGAATCACTTGAACCTGGAGATGGAGTTTGCAGTGAGCCAAGATAGTGCCACTGCACTCCATCCTGGGTGACAGAGCAAGACTCCATCTCAAAAGAAAGAAAGAAAGAAAGAAAAATAACAGTATAAGAGAATTATCTAGAAATATGAGGTAAGAAACAGAAGAAATAGTTAAAAGGATAGAAAGTGGTTGTCTCTGGACAGAAATGAGACAAGAGACTGCTGTCCTTAATTATAAGACTTTTGGTGCCACTTGATCTTTTATATGACCTCATACATGCACACATATTTTTTAGAAAATGGAATTTGAATTTTTAATCAAAGTTTTAAAAAGAAAAATATGAAGAAGGGTGGCAGTACAGGCACACACACACACACACACGCGCGCACACACACACACACACACACACAGTCTGTAAGGAGTGGGAAAGAAACCAGAGGGCAGTTTTAGTGGATGACTGAAGGCAAAGTATGAATCTCCTCTCCTTCCAGTGCATTGTCACAAGTTCAAGTTCATTGGTATGTACCAGTTCATCAGAGTTTAAGAATACTGGATCCATCTCTGATGTAAACTGCAGCATAAGGAAAGTGAGCATAGGGAAGTCTGAATGGAAAAGGGGAGGTTCTTACTGAAAGGCTTATTCATTTTCATACTCAGGCTTTGGCACTAGGTAGGGTTGCGGTTAAATGGCATCTCCCGGGAACATGATAACAATGCTGGTTGCTGCTATGAATCAGATTTCATGTGATGGGTGTGTGGCAAAAATGTAAAAGATAATAATGATAATAGTCTAACTGCTATAAACTACAGAGTAAAAATCACCCTCCTGCTCATTTTTCCAGACTTGCTGAGTCTCCAAATGACCCCTGAATGCAATTAGAAGCTATAACAGTTTTTCATCTTCTAGATATTACTTTACTGCTTCTGAAGCTATTAAAATTCTATATTATTTCTGCTCAAGCTGAAAAACTCCATCAGAGTTTGTCATGAGGGGCCTAGTCCTGAGATGGGATTGCAATATGAATGGCACACCTTTGATAGAATCTTACTCACTTTTTATATTTAAACTTACCACATTTTTCAGAATTGGAATTCTTCTGTTAAGTAATTTTGGGATATGATTGGCTAATATGTATGTATACGTATTTATGTATACATACACAGAGAGAGAGAAAGAGGGAGAGAGAAAATCTGATTGGCTATTAATTTTTCTTTCTTTTATATGACATTGGTAATTTACCATTTAAAGAATGTAAACGGCCGGGCACGGTGGCTCATGACTGTAATCCCAGCACTTTGGGAGGCCAAGTTGGGCAGATCATGAGGCCAGGAGATCGAGACCATCCTGGCTAACACAGTGAAACCCCGTCTCTACTAAAAAGGCAAAAAAAATTGGCCGGGTGTGGTGGAGGGCACCTATAGTCCCAGCTACTGGGGAGCCTGAGGCAGGAGAATCGCTTGAACCCGGGAGGCAGAGGTTGCGGTGAGCCGAGATCACACCACTGCACTCCTGCCTGGGCAACAGAGCCAGACTCCATCTCAAAAAAAAAAAAAAAGAAGAAAGAATATAAACAAGTCCTCTAAGGAAAACCACACAGCATGCTACACAGGCTTATTGGTATAGGATTTTTTTTTTTTTTCTTTTTGAGATGGAGTCTTGCTCTGTCCCCCAGGCTGGAGTACAATGGTGCGATCTTGGCTCACTGCAAGCTCTGCCTCCCGGATTCAAGCGATTCTCCTGCCTCAGCCTCCCAAGTAGCTGGGACTACAGGCGTCCCCCCACCACATCCAGCTAAGTTTTGTATTTTTAGTAGAGACAGGGTTTCACCGTGTTAGCGAGGATGGTCTCGATCTCCTGACCTCGTGATCCACCCACCTTGGCCTCCCAAAGTACTGGGATTACAGGCGTGAGCCACTGTGCCCGGTCCTGGTATAGGATTCTTAATGAGGGATTATCACCTGGGCAATAAACCAGTGCTAGAGATTCTGGGTTCTAGTCCTACTATTGAGAAAATTTGAGATGGAGTCTTGCTTTGTCACCCAGACTGGAGTGCAGTGGCAGGATCTCAGCTCACTGCAACCTCTGCCTTCCTGCCACAGCAGGTTTCAAATGATTCTCCTGCCTCACTCTCTCGAGTGGCTGGGATTACATGTGTGCACCACCATGCCTGGCTAATTCTTGTAATTTTAGTAGAGACAGGGTTTCATCATGTTGGCCAGGCTATTCTTGGACTCCAGACTTCAAGCCTCAAGTGATCCGCCTGCCTTGGCCTCCCAAAGTGCTGGTATTACAGGCATGAGCCACTGTGCCTGGCCCTCTTGTCCTTTCAATGGTTAAATTACTTTTTATTAAAGATAAAGTTTATAATTATTTAGTTCTGTTTATGTCACATAGTGATTATAAAGGATCAATGATAAATGTGAAAAATACTTTGAGATCATGAGGAAAATTTATAATTAAATTGAATAAAAAGTAAGTTTAATGAACAAATGTTTAAAATTTTTCAGGCATCTGTCTTTCTCTTTCTCTCTCTTCTTTTTCCTTTTTTTGAGACGGAGTCATGCACTGTTGCCCAGGCTGGAGTGCAGTGGTGCGATCTTGGCTCACTGCAAGCTCCGCCTCCTGGGTTCACACCATTCTCCTGTCTCAGCCTCCCGAGTAGCTGGGACTACAGGCATGAGCCACCACGCCTGGCTAATTTTTTGTACTTTTAGTAGAGACGGGGTTTCACTGTGTTAGCCAGGATGGTCTCGATCTCCTGACCTTGTGATCCACCCGCCTCGGCCTCCCAAAGTGCTGGGATTTCAGGTGTGAGCCACCACGCCCGGCCTTTTTTGCACATTTCATTCAACTGAGGAAAAGAAGGAGAAACATACATTCATTGGTTGCTTATTATGTGCCAGGCATGTGTGCTCAATATGTTGTATACATTACAATGGAACATATAAGCAGCCTTGCTTTTTCCTGGTAATCATAGTATTTCTTTGGGTCAGAGGCCATTTGTAAGATAATATTTCTAGTAGTGAAATTCCCTAATTGACTTTTGTAAGTATCTTCAATAGCAAAGTATTGAAGTATTGAAAATGTATTCAAAGTATTGAAAACATATTCAAGAAAAGAAAGTATGGTTGGCCTGGTGGATGTCACACTTCCCTGATTTATTATCAGTCTTGCAAAATAGGAACCCACTTTCCTTTTAGAGCGGAAACTTGTGATAGAGATATCTTCTTTCCTATCTGATTGATCCAGCCCGGTTCAAAAGCCATAGTCAGCAGTTCTAATGGGAAAGGATGTGATGTCTAAGGTGTGGCTGGTCTGCTGAGCAACTGCTTTTTGATAGTGTTGGTGGTGGTGGTCAAAAGCTTATTGATTTCCATCAGAGGAAATGAGTTAGCAGGCTTCAAGATGCTCTCTTTCTATGTTTAATGCTCTTCCACTATCACTCTTGCATAAATTCCCAGAGCAGAGCTTAATAAGGCCTAGGGCACTATCATGGGGATTATTTTGAATGCACGTTGGAATTTAAGTGACACAAAAAAATGCCCCATTTAGCAGGAGTATGTCTGAATGCCCTGGAGGTTAATTTTGTTGGTAAATATAAGGTAAATTAATTCACTTTAAATATTCCAATTCCTTTAGAGACTTCCATAATTGGCACCCAAACAGTTTAAAAGAGTGAATAAAGCTACCAACGGCAAGCAATTTACCCCATGAATTCTAATCTCCAGAGTTCCAGAGCACTAAGTACAAAACCAAACAAGATGTAGACCTGGCTGATCTCTGCATTGAATAAATATTTCTCCAAACGGCACCGCGCAGGTCAGCTGGCCCTTTTTCTACATAGTTGTCATGACAGTAGATGTTAAAACCTCAGAAGAATTAGAACGTCAGTGCTGGAAAGGGCCTTAGAGTTTGGCGTAGGGCAAGGAAAGCCCCAAAGCAGTGGAGAAGGGAGTAAAGTTACTCATTGCTAGTTAGTGGTGGAGCCTGAGTCTCCTGAACCTTCTCAGTCTAGCAGACCAAAAAAAAAAAATTCTTTTCAGTGTTTATATGTATATATTTGTTTTTTCCCCCAAGAAAGAGCACTAAAGGATATTTGATAAATTCTCATGTTCGTGGAAAACAACTAGGGAAAGAATTCCCAAAGGTTTAGGCTAATAGTTTCTCCATTTGTCAATTTGTTGACCTTTATATTTAAAAAATATTTTTCGGTAAGAGGGATAATTAATGTTTTCCCAGCCAAAAAGGACTCTCTTTTCTAGGCGACTTGCCTCTTCCCCTCTGGGAGTGGAGCCCAAGAAGTTGGTGTTTGTAGTATAAGACCCTGACTCTATGTACCTCAATTGACTCAGAGAGAGGGAGAGCTCACCTGGGATGGGCCGATCCAATTGTCTTTCGGAAGCTTGCCACTGAAATTCTGGTCAGACTGTGCTGATTGAGAGGTGGTCTTTTGAAGCTTGTACTGGGAGAAGCAAGAAAGTGCTTCTGTTGAGATATAAAAGGAGGCAAAGCCTCAGAAACAGAGAAGGGAGGGACAGGGAGGGAGAGATAGAAACACAGAGGCAAAGAGAGACAGAAGGAAGGAGGGGTGAGAGAGAGAGAGAGAAAGAAAATGAATTACTGCCTTCGTTCTGGAGAATTTTCTACTGTGTCGTTCTACTCCTTCTAGGCCTGTTCTCCCTGCTCTTGGGATCCATGAGATTGCCTTAATAACCCCTCTTTTCGCTAAGATGGTTCAAGTAGGCTCCTGTTAATTGCAACCAACGAGACTTGTTAAAACAAAAACTGCTGTAAGATATTTGTTAACTTCCTAGCAGACAGTTCAAGGTTACAGTTTTTAAGGGTACCAGAATTTCAAGTGAATTTTACTCTGAGGCTTTGGTCAGCATGTGGATTTCTAATAAATGACTGTAGCTTTTCCTGGTGAAAGGATGTAAGATTCATCTTTTAGATCTCAGACTGGAATTTTAATGTCTGGAATCATTAACTTTCAGCTTTTCGGTGATGAATTTCATAAAAAATGTGATTAGTCTTTTAGACTATTATCTTTTCACTCTATGGAAGATTATTTAGGTTAGTCTGACCCCATGTCTGATTGTTCTAAACCAAAACATTTGCTTGGTAACAATGTCTTTGTAGTTCACTTTTAGGGGTGGTATTTGGCTTTTGTAATAGTGATGCTACTTCCGGTTTTGGTGACAACAAAAACATTGGGAGATTGGGTTAGGGTATATGAGTAGGTCAATATTAACAGTGGAGTTCATTTTCAGTTAGAGGGGCTCAGAAATTGCTATTTTTTAGGTATCCTAGAGAAAGTAAAGTGATCATTCAGATGAAGGCAAACCATTTGCTGTATCGTGGACTCTAACGAGTATTTGAGGGTAGATATTTCCTTGTTTTCTGAGGCTACTGTCATTATGTTTTCCACGTTGGTTTCCAAGATTTTCATCAGAAAAACAGAGCTGGCTATTCTAGGTCAGGTAAACTAGCCACAAGTGTCCTGTCCACAAGGGCAAAATGAAGGTTGTTAGTTCTTAGCATTCCAGACTTAAAATATCATTCTGAGGAGAGAAGCTTATGGAAGTTAGCATTCCTCTGGGTTTCAAGAGTCAATACTGTGTTAAAAACAAAGAGGTGATGGAATGCATAGTTTTCCTCTCTTGCCTTACTTTGGCAAGACCAACCTAATAAGTGGAATTTCAAGTGACCTACTGGGAAGGTTCTCTAAGATTTTTAGCAAATCTTTCACAAAGTTTTGAACAGGACAGCAAGCCCAATGTTAGGTGAGATATTACTCGCTGGTGTATTTGGGGGAAACCCAGGAAGACTCCCTCCTTCCAAAATATCTTCCTGACCAGCAATGTAGCTGTAGTTACATAATTAGAGATTCAATTTTGTTGTTGTCGTCTTGTTTTTGTTTTTGTTTTTGTTTTTTTTTGAGATGGCTTCTCACTCTGTTGCCCATGCTGGAGTGCAATTCTCCTGCCTCAACCTCCCAAGTTGCTGGGACTACAAGTGCACAACACTACGCTCAGCTAATTTTTATATTTTTAGTAGAAACGGGGTTTCACCATGTAGGCCAGAGTGGTCTCGATCTCTTGACCTCGTGATCTGCCCACTTCAGCCTCCCAAAGTGCTGAGATTACATGTGTGAGCCACAGGGCCCAGCCAAGATTCAGTTTTGGTTTAAAAAATTGCCCCATTGACATACAAATCCCCTGGGAAATTGACAATGAAATTAATAGATAGCTTATCAAATGACTCTCAAAAGAAGTCACTCAAAGACTACGTATCAAAATTGAGGATCTTTCAAACTACATGCTTCATCCTCCTTAAAATTCTGAAACAGTCCCCCTTTTCTCCCCCTTTTCTCCTCCTTTTCCCCACTATTCTATGTGTCTTAGCTCCCAGGCATGCTGGTTTGGGACAAGATGGAGAACTACTGATGTAATCCTTGGTGTGATTTTCTGGAATTGCCTTCTTTAATTACAGCTAAATAAGATTGAAATATTAAGGCACTAAACATTTGGATGGGGAAAGGAGGAAGAAGGTATAATTTTGATGCTGGGTGCAGCAAGTTTGAATAGCTTTGTTTTTGTTTTTTTTAGACGGTGTCTCACTTTATTGCCCAGGTTGGAGTGCAGTGGCGTGATCTCAGCTCACTGCAACCTCTACCTCATAGGTTTAAGTGATTCTCCCTTCTCAGACTCCTGAGTAGCTGGGATCACAGGCATATGCCACTATGCCCCGCTAATTTTTTATATATTTTTTAGTAGAGATGGGTTTTCACCATGTTGGCCAGACTGGTTTTGAACTCCCGACCTCATGTGATCCGCCTGCTTGAATAGTTTTGAAGAATCTTCATGGTAGGCACTCATGGGAGGGTGCTACAGAATTCCTGCACCTGTCCAATGTCAATTTTGGGTACTCCAGGGCACAGACATGGAGTTTGATTTCCAGCATAATACCTGGCAGTAAGAGAATGAGAAAGGTTTGGAAAGTGGAGATTAGGAAGACCTGAACACAAGTTTAAGGTACTTAACAATTATGCCTGGGGCTCTTCTTGCTTTTAGGTGAATGAAAAGGATAAGACTATTATAATGCCGACACAGATTTGTTTTGCTCTTGGATATTATTTTCCATCCTGGATGCTAACAGGGCATATTGATCTCTAAAGAGGGAACAAGCAGGACCCTTTTAGACAAATGGTTTTGATATTTGCTAATTGAATTCACCCATGCAAACCGTATTGCTTTTCTCAGTATCATCTTCCTGGATCTGGCCACGCTGCTGCTGAATCAGTGTGGGGAACTGTGGACCTGTTGGTGCAATGGATTTGAGAAGCCTCTGTGTTGCAGAGCTCCATGGCTGGTCCTGGTAGACTGGTGCTACCCCAAGGATATCCCATCCTGAATGCACATATATTCTGAAGCAAGACTTCTAAGGAAGCTACAGAAAACAGTGAACCTGAGAGAATCACAGGGGCAATGAACAAATGTTTAAGCAGTCACTTAATGACTACTAAATTGATAGAAACTAACAACCAGTTCTCTACAGTGTTTCCTAATTTAGGATGACTAGATTCATCTGTGAAACTTAAAAAATACAAAAATATTAAAGGAAGGACTGCTGATGGTGAACAAAAGTATAAAAGTTCATAAATGTAAACAGTTCCTCTCCTCTCTCCCACCCCCAAATATCTTGATCCCTAAATGTAACTATCAAAAATCAAAGTTCCTTTAGAAATTTGCTGTTAATAAACAAAGCAGATAGACAGATACACATCTAGGTAAAATGATATCATGCTCTTCATATTATTCTGCAACTTGTTTTTCACTTTATCAATTTTTATCTGGTGGTCTGAATCAATGGACGCTCACATGGCTGTGACTGTCTTTTCCTGCTGGAAATGTGTGGGAGAGATAAAGGCATAGAAGCCACTGGTCCTCTAAGTTTACCTGGAGGGCCTGTTCAAGTGAGATTACTACTCACATCCTCCCCATTCCACCCAAAGTTCCTGATTTTAGAAACCTGCCGATGGAGAAGTTTTAAACAAGACATATACCTTTTATTTTACACATGTTTCCAGGAAAGCATCACTGTGATGCACTATAAACACGCTGAAACTGCAGTGGGCAGTTTTCCATGGTGGGATATAGAAACACGTTCTCTGCAATGTAATTCTTCCTATGTCTTCTCTTTCTTACAGTTGGTTCTAAGCAAGAACAGATCTACTGAATGGTGAGAAAATGGACAGGGATTCTTCAAACTTCCTCCTTGTCTGTGCTCCTAACCTTTTTCTGTGTCCTTTTGCAATCCCTTCAGTAGCTTCTCCATGTGACTACATTTTACTGCTTGCGTCTTTCTTACCAATCGATCCTCTTGCTACCAAACTCTTCCTCCTCCTCACTTTAAGAAGGCACTCTTAAAAAGTCGAACTTTCTAGTCCACCCAGAAACAAATTGAGATAAGCTTTCTGAGAGGCTGCTTTATAGGCTGTTTCAGTTCAGAGAGATTAAACAGGATGACCTCACTGAAAAAGAAACCACACTTAATAGCTCTAAATGGGACTGCTCTTAACTGGGTCACCCTGAACCATTGCACACACTTCTTGTTTCAAGTGAATGTGGTGGTTTGGGCCAGAATGAGTTGTCAGCGAGATAGTTTAAATGCCTTTGCTTTCAGAGATGAGCCAACACCTTATAATGTAAGCAGAGGGAGGGAATACGTAGGTTTGTCTGATATTCAATCCCAAAGCCTGAATTCTATTCCTGAGACATCTTGGGAAATTGACATTCTCTTTCTCTGCTTCTCTCAATGAGAAATGTGTGGAACACAAGTTCTTCAGAACAGAGACTCCATCCATGTCTCACCCACGTTTATTCTAAATTAGGGATTTCAGATGAATACAGTTTAAGGTAACAGTAAAGAGCATCTCCTTTAAATCAGAAGGACCAGATCTCCACTCCCAGCTTCACTATCAGGACTGTTGTTGGGGTCAAATAAGAAGTTCATACAAGAGCTTATCACAATACTTTGAACATAGTAAACATTTAATACATTTTAATTATTTGTTAGTTTTTATCTTGAAATGGAAGCTACTTCTATCAACAGCCAACATAAAGAACTCTGGGCTGTGTCCCAAAATATGTGTCCCAAATTTTAACTAACCCAAGACTTCTAGAAAGTTTTTCCTAAATCTCTGTGACTTTGTGAGGGATACTCACTTTTAGTAGCTTCTCTCTTAGTCTTCTAAAGGGGAAACAGATTTTGCCAACATTAGGAAGTCTTCATTATTAATAGACACTGCTTTGAGTTCCCCCTGGCCAAGTTGCTGACTCAATACTTCTTGTTTCAGAAAAAGGAAGTAGCTGAAAGGCACCTGTTAATGAGACTAAAGTACCACAGTATCTGTCTGTGTGTGTGGGTGGGTGTGTGCATGCACGCGTGCACACGTGCGAGAGAGGTGGGGAAAGAGAGAGAGAAGAAAGAGAAGGCAGTTAAATCCCATTCTTGGAGTGAATATGAAAACCATCATATAGAAAGATGAGGTTCACGGTATATCAGTTTTCTTGAAATGTCTAACTTTTGTTTTCCCTTAAATATGCTTTTAAATTTTTGCCCTTAAGAAGTGTGCAATAGGCAAGCGAATTGTGACTGTAATGGAAAGATTTTATCTCCTATAGCTTTCTTGATAAATAAAATTAATAAATTGGAATTGTCATCAACTTGGTTATAGAGTTCTGCAGCGCTACATCAAGTTATGTATTAAAGAAATTTAAAGAGGGTTTTGTAAGATGAGTGAAGGATGTGCTTCATTCTAACTCAGACCTATTTCTTAGAACAGCCTTTTCTAATACAGCAGGACAAGACCTGTGGCCTTAAAGAGAGGTTTCAGACAAGGCAGGTTACTTTACTCTTTTATTAGTTGATTCAAGCTTATTATGAAAACCGTTTATTACATGTCTCCTATATGCAAAGATTAGTGCTAGGGGTTGAAGATACAAGCTAGAGAAAAGCAAACATAAAGAGGTAGAACATTGAGACATACAAATTCTGTTGAAAAGAAAATTAAAAAGTAAGAGGTAGAACAGGATAAATTCTCCAGTAGAGGTAAGAACAGAGAGCTGTAGGGATGGAGGAAGCAATGACTAATTGCCTGTGGTCAAGGAAGGCTCAACCAGAGGAACTGACTCCATACCATGTAAAAACAGTACATTTTGTGGTATAACACCAGCCAGCTTCCTGCATTTTGATTTCTGACCGACCCAACTTTTGCTTTTGATCATTTCCTTTGGTTGGTCGGTCTGCCTGAAGCTCATATTCTACTCATATTCTATTTTTCTATATATTTCTAGAATCTAGACAGGATTATGTGTTTGGCATATAATAGGTGCCTAATCCATGTCCAGCTGAAACGATGATGACTCGTGGCTTTAATAAGCATCCCTCCTCATTCCTTTATGCATAGAATGGATCTTCCTTTTTGTATTTAATCCCACATTTCTCCTCAATTTTAACTTTCATGATAAATTATTTGTTGGAGCTTTTGATTCTCCACTTCCAGCGAGAGTTCTGAACATAATCAATTGGTGCTGGTCTCCTGCGGCCTGTTGTCTCCTTATGATATCTGGCATAGTGCCAGAGGACCTTCATTGCCCTGAGGCTGTCGGTTTATCCCTTAAGATGCCAAGTATGTCCTTAGAATATCATTGCAATGTCCAGGGATTTTCAGACTACTTCAGAATTATAATAGATATCTGTTGACTTACCTCCAAAGTGACAGTAAAAAAGACCTGCTGAATTTTAGGGCCCTGGATGTGTAATCTTATACTGTGAGAATTTGCCTAGGTGGAGTTTTCAGCTAAAGGCTGATCACATTACTTTATGAGCTAATCATTTCAAACAGCTGCAGAGACAAGAGTAGGAATACTCCTGCTGAACCCTAATCTGGCTTAATAATGAGACTCTCCATTGAAAACCAAGGTTGAAGGCATATGGCAGGGAAAGGGGGATGAAGTTCCCTAAAGAAGTAAAAATAATCACTGAGGTATTCAGGGTTTTCTTTTTCTAGTCTCACTTTTTTTCAGTTGAGGCAGGGTCTTGCTATGTTGCCCCAGCTAGTTTTGAACTCCTGACCTAAAGTGATCCTCCTGCCTCACCCTTCTAATTGTGTTGAGATTAGAGGTGTGAATCACCATGCCCAGCCATGAGTTTTTAAAATTTATACTGTGTATCTAGCTGGGTGCGGTGGCTCACGCCTGTAATCCCAGCACTTTGGGAGGCCAAGGAGGGCGGATCATCTGAGGTCAGGAGTTTGAGACCAGACAGGCCAACATGGTGAAACCCTGTCTCTACTAAAAATACAAAAATTACCTGGGCGTGGTGGCAGGCACCTATAATCCCAGCTACTCGGGAGGCTGAGGCAGGAGAATTGCTTGAACCTGGGAGGCAGAGGTTGCAGTGAGTCGAGATCGTACCATTGTACTCCAGCCTGGGTGACAAAAGCAAAACTGCATCTCAAAATAAATAAATAAATAAATAAATAAATAAATAAATAAATAAAATAAAATATATACAATGTGTCATGCACTGTGCTATTTTCTAATCGTATTTCCTTTAATCTTGACCAATCAAAACTAAGAATTTTCACAAGATGTATTCAATAGAAGAAATTTCTCAGTAGGCCCACAAGTTCAGTATAAAAGCCCTAATATTGTCCAGGTTTCCTTAACATTTGATGTGTTTACCATTCTTTCTGAAGTTTCCTTTTCTGTCTGCCAGAACATGAGTTTCTTGAAGGCAGGGAAGGCCTTAGTCACTTACTGTTATCAATGGTCAGCATCTAAAAAAGAACCAAGTATACACAGGTGCTCAATAAATACTTGTGTATTGTGTATCTGCCTGCTAAATTGCTGATCTTAGAAATCTGAAATTCTTTATTTCTCCAAAGATAATAAACTCAATTTGGTTGAAGATGTCTTGAATAGATGATGAGGAGTATAGTGATAAAGGTGAAGTTAGTTGAATTTACTAAGTTGTTCACTAGTTTATCACAGCAGTAAAAAGGAGTGACTCCCAATGAGTTGTGAACTTGTATCTACAGCTTGTGTAGTGTACTCTTAGAGTCATGCAGAGCTTGACCATGTGACTTGCTTTGCCTAATAGGACATCAGTAAACATGATGCAAGCAGAAGCCTGACAAAGCTCCTATGCTTTGTCTTCTTGGAATACTGCTACTGGTGAACAAGCCCAGGCTAACCTCCTTTAGAATGAGGTACCACATATATATAAAGAGAGAGCATTTGGAAAATACAAAGAGGCCATTCAGCCATTCTGACCTTTCCAGCTATCCCACCTGAGTCACCAGATATGTGAATAAAGCCATTCAGGACCATCCTGGCCCAGCCAACATGTCAAAAGACTATAATCACATGAGTGAGTCCAGTCATTGCCATCTGGAGACAAACAAGCAAACAAAAAAACAAACAAAAAACCTATGCAGATGAGCCCAGCCCTAATCACCAATCCACAGAATCATAGCAAATAAATGGTTGTTGCTTTACGCCACTAAGTTTTAGAGTGACTTGCCATGCAATAAGTAACTGATGCAGTTACTATGTTTGAGGGACTGAGATAATTAATTTATTGTCTCATTTTACTCACAAGATAGCACTTTAAGGTGTGTACCATTATTATTGCTACCTTACAGAGAGGGAATCTAACATTTAGAAAGGTTAAATAACTTGCACAAGCTGGCAAAGCTGGTAACAATAGGGGAGGGATGCAAACCCAGGTTTGCCTGATTCTGAAGTCTGGTTCTCAACCATTGGTCTATATTGCTTTTGTGATGAACTTTGCCAATCTGACCACATCTGGGGTCTATCATCTTTTGTTTCTTTAGATGGACCTAGCCTACACTTGGTAATTTATGGGGTTTTGCTTACTGCAATAAAAAATTATCAATCTTTGATACTTCGGGGGTCGTTTTTGTATAGATCAAACTGAGACGAAGTATTTATCTTAGAAAAGACCCCAGCATAGTGCCAGAGGGGGAACAAAGAATTTAGTTTTCTCTTATTTTTGTAGTATTTTCTAAAATTGTTCTTAGCAGGTAATATGTATGAAATACCAGAGGCAAATGAAATATTATAAAGTAAATTGAATCATAACAAAACAAATGACAGATTTTACAATTCAGCAAAATATGAAATATTTCTGTCTTAATGTTTTCAATGTGCCTATTAGCAACATAAATTGTGGTCTAAAACGGCCGTGCAGTCTTGCAACATTTGTTTGCTATCAGCATCTTAGAGGAAGTAAAGAAGCTGGGATTGTCCATCTTTCTGAAATGTATTGGGGGTAGGTTGGTATATTCTATCAGCACAAAAATTTTATTTTGAAAACCAGGATGTTGTTTCAAGGACTATGTGGGGGCATATCACCGGCTTCCTTATCAGGGAGGCACACAAATTCTTCTAAGACTCTTACTAATCTTCGAAATAAGATAAGTGTAGTATTTAATTTCAAAATATGGCCTCTTTCAGTGATAAAAGCAAAGCCATCATTTCTAAAACTGTGAAGGCAATGGAAATCTTTGTAAAACTATCTCTCAGTAGGGACGTATAGATCAATAGAAGCAGTTTAGTCCTTGAAAGCTATTATTTGGGGAGTTTCTCAAATGTGGGAAAGGCAAGGTTTCTGGAAGCCATTGGGAAAGGTTTTGGCTTTGGCAATGATTATTAAGAAGAAATAATTATATATGTACTCATTTTCACCCAACTTTTTTTTTTTTTTTTTTTGAGTCAAATCTTGCTCTGTCATCCAGGCTGGAATGCAGTGGCACAATCTCTGCTCACTGCAGCCTCTGCCTCCCAGGTTCAAGCGATCCTCTCACCTCAGCCTCCCAAATAGCTGGGCTTACAAGCTTGTACCACCACACTTGGCTAACTTTTGTATGTATAGTAGAGACGGGGTTTTACCGTGTTGTTGACCTCAGGTGATTTGCCTGCCTTAGCCTCCAAAGTGCTGGGATTACAGGCACAAGCCACCCTTTAATAAGAATGCAGGTTTTTCAGAGAATGACAACAGTGGAAGTCACCTTAAGGGCAACTAAGATTCATGTGATCCTTTGACAATCTGTGTGGGAAGTTGAACTCACATATTCTACCTTGCATTTTGGGTGTCAGGGAATCAGTAGCACCTTAAAAATAACTGCAACAGGATAAAGGATGAGAGGAAAAAATAAACACTGTTAACAAATAGTTTATTAAGGAAGGAAGTAAAATGAAGCACACTGAACTAGTCATGTGCAGAATAAATATAGACAAGCACAGTTCCAGAGATACACTAGAAAAAAAAACCCAACCCAAATACACTGAAAGGAGCCCAAGGGTAGAGATAATAGCTAAGCGGGCTAAGATATTGGCTATTGTTTAGGAGGAAGAACCTCACATAGAAGGATAAATGTTGAAAATAGAACTGAGCATTACTTGGGGGAAGAAACCACTTTGACCAAAATATATATATATATATATATATATATATATATATATAGCATTACACTAGGCTCTTAACATTCTAATGTGGTATGGGAAGGCAAACCATGCTTTTTAAAGATGAATTTTTAAAGAGCATTAGAAAAGGAGTCACTACTTCTTATTACAGCTGTTAGGAACAGACAATTTAAAAGTTTAAGAAACAATTGTTTATTTAAATAAGTTTTGAATTGCTCGTCTTTTTCTGGGTAAAGGTACAGACATTCTTTGAGCCACAGGTCTGAAAGATTTTGTAATTGTTTATGTAATGTTTCCAACAGACATCAGCCCTCATGCTCCTTTAGACCAGCTCCAGAGGACCTTTTCCATAAAGGGCCAGAGAGTAAATATTTTAGGCTTTGCAGGCCATATGGTTGTTGCAGCTCCTCAACTCTGTCATTGTAGCACAAAAGTGGCCATAGAGAATACATAAGTGAATGTGTGTGGCTGCATTCCAATAAAACTTTATTTACAAAAACAGGTGGAAAGATGCACTTAGCCCACGGCTGTAGTGTGCCAACCCCTGGCCCAGCCCATAGGTTGCTTCCAGGTGGTAAAATAATTGATACCTGCTTTCTATTCTGTCCATCTTTTTTCTTATGACCAATTTCATTAAATTTGGCCAAATTCCTTATGCTGTACTGATGTGATGAGTCACATTTGGGTTTTTTATGTTTTCAGAAATGGCAGAGTTGAAGGTTTCTTTGATAGGCTTCTTCTGTTCAGGAATGCTCTGTTTTAAGAAAACATAATATGGAAGACCGAAAATTTCAAAATAGTAAGTAAATAAAGGGAATAGTTATTCACCTAACAAGAATTTTTTTGCTTTGAAAAATAACTCCTTGAAGGGTTTCTCTAAAATGTTTCTGTCCTTCCCTGACACCACACTATTTATTTACAGACAGTATCTTACTAAACAACATAGGAGGAAGCTGGGGAGAGAAAAATTGGCTAAATTATCAAAAAAGACTGTTAATTGAAGATCAACCTAATACAATGTATTTAAAGCAAAAAATGCAATGAAAAGGAAAACAATATTTATGTACTTTTCAGACACACAATTACCATCTGAAAAAAGATGTGATATTTTCAGCTCTCTGCTTCCACTCCAGATTCCATGGCCCCTTCGTTTATCAGTGCCAGTTTGGGTGCTGGTTCTGTGTGAAGTGAAATAATAAATATCTTGTATGTTAGCAACGACGGGCAGTCTACTGTTCACAGCAACAGGAAGCGTTCATTTTTAGATTGTAACATTATCTCTAAAAGATCAAGAATGGATAAAATAAGATTTGCTATTCAAGCTGACTAGACCCTGTATCCTGTAATTTCCTTTGACCACTAGAATTCAGTAGAAAGTTTCATATTTGAAAAGACTTGGGACATTTCATTGCAAAGGATTATTTCATTTTATTATTGTCTTTTCCACTCAAACATCTGTTTTTCGGAAACCAGCATTAATTTTGATTAACTGAAGGAAAAAAGCAACTAATTAATGGAAAAAGTATTATTTCTAATAAGAAATATTTTCATTCTTTTGATTTTATCCATGTTTGGTGAACAGATGTACATTTGTGATAAACCAGTGAATTTTGAAAAAATAAATAATGTAAAATAAGTAAAAAGAAAATGTAACTAAAATCTCAAACACTTCAAAAAGAAAAGAAAAATATAATATTCTCCCTGGTAATGCTCCCCTTTTTCTTCATCAAATAACTTATGGATAACTGGGTTTCTCTCGACGCAGTGATTTGCCGTGCATCTCTGTTTCTTACAACTTTGAGGTCATATCGTTTACGTAATGATCTTGAAGAAGAAAGAAAATGCAAAGGGAAGTATGAAATAGCTATAATCTGTTTCCTTTTAGAGTAGACAAAACTTCATAAATTCTAAATGATCTTTGTTATTTTTTAAAATTCCAGATTTACATAAGACAGGATCTAACATCATCTAATACATCTAATGTCCTGCTAAAACCATGCAAGGTGAAAAGCTGGAAAAGATGAGCTCTTCATACAGGCAGAAACGTTTTGTTTGTGGTTGATAGGGTAAAAATTCCAAGAGGAAACGCTTGTACTAGTTAAATATGTGCTGAATGCCATCCCCTTCCATCTTCCCTATCTTGTATCTTCAACTTCTACCTTGAAATCTTCCTGTCACACTACAAACATATTCATACCTCTCCCACTAGGGAAAATAGCATGAATCCTGAATTCCAACTTAACCTGTTATCCTGCTGTCTTTTCTCTTTTCCTCTCAGCTAAGCTTCTTGAGAGAACAGTGTTTATTTCGTCTCCCTCACCTTACCTTCTCAATTCACTGCATCTTTCATCCCCTAGCCTACGAATTTTTTACTCAATTGCTAAATATAGTGGGCCCTTTAAGTTTCCTTTTATGTTAAGATAGAGGCATGTGTTGCCTTTTTTATTAAAATTTTCATATTGCCAGGCTTGATTCATTATTTGCATGTGTATCTCTTTCAGTAGGATGGGTGTCCCAGGAGGGCTTAAGATGATCGCAATGCCTGGCTTATGAAGGTTCTTAATAAATGTTTCTTAAACAGGTTTTTCCTAATTGGACTGCAATGATTTTTAGAAATGTGGAAGTAGCAGGGTATTTATACAAACTTGTATTCTTGTTGGTTTGTTTAAATGATGTGGCCTATCTTTCCACATGGTTTGGGTTTGAGGGACTTGTTTCCTGTTTCTTTTAAATGGTTTCTTGCTTTGAAACCATTTTGCTCTGAAACACCCCTGCGAGTTTAGTCTGCTCTCTCAGAGGAGGTCTGGGGCCCACAGCGGGCCTCCCAGTCAGGTCTGGTGATGATGCACGACATTGCATTGTTGGCTTAGCCGCCCGGGTGGTTGCCTGTTTGTGGGGAGAGGAAGTAGCTACATGAAAACCCTGGGGAAGCCAAATGCGGCCTCCACATCCAGGCAACTGGGGCTGGCTCCAGTGCAACAATGGCCGGCTACTTCTGAAAGAGCAGCTGTGACACAGCTTTCCCAGCTCACATTCTCATCAGATGTGTCCTTTATGCGACTTATTTTATTTTATTTTTTACATCATTATAAACCAATATCATGATATTCTAAAATTTTGGAAGATTAAAGAAAAAAATCATTCCTATTATCTACACACATTGATACTTTGAGGTTGTCTTTGACAGTCCTTTTTGTCAGCATTAAAAAAAATTGGTTGTCATTGTAGGGTCCACTTTTTTCACTTACTGGATCATAAGCAGTCTGTTGCTATGTGGTCGTATAATCATTTGAAATCAGGCCACTTTTAGGCTACATTTTGTAAGTAAGGGAATCTTGAGGCATATAGACCATCCTGAACAATGTTCCTGAAGAATTGAATTCCACTGTTGTCCATGAAGCACGAAGTCCAGGGAATTCCCATGACTCCAGCTGATGCTGTTTCTCTGCAGCAGTTACTCCCTTTCTGTGGTCTTTCTACAAGTAGAGGTAAAGACTACCATACGGGTGCTTTTCTGGAGCAAAATTCACACAATTTTACTGAGTGATTCCAGTCTCCAGAGATAATTATATATGCAGAGAGAGATTTTATGTACCAGAATATTTATTTTAGTGCTGCTTTTTATATGTATGATTTTTAAAAATTAGTAACAATCTACAATGCCCGACAATCGAGGAATGATCAGATAAGAATGGGATAGGCTAGTCTGCGTCTGAAGTTAAGCAGAAGTCAAAAAAGAGAGAAGCTGACCAGCATTTCTACACAGGTCAGTCAATGAACAAAGTGTGTGTCATATTAACTCCAGATGAGCTTTGAATTGCTCAGAAAACACCAAAACAAAGACAAGTTCGTTTGGGAAATATTGAGGAGAGGTTAAGAATCATTTCCATAAGACACAGGCAAATCCAATGTGGGAGAAAATGACAATGTCAGTGATGTTTCCTGTCACTCCAGCATCTTTCCTACAGACTTTCTTAGTTCTGTGGTCAAAATTTGCTTTTGCTTTTATTTGCATATTTTCTGCTCCCTCCCACAATGATCTCCAAGTTGGGTATGCCAAAGGAGACCATTTTCCTTAAGAGTTTATTTTCATTGTTTCCTCTTCTGGGATGGTGGAGCTCATAAGAAGCAAGAGAACACCTTTGTAGCCCGGTGCAGCCAGAAGCTCTTGTTGAATCTTGTGATGACATGCATGACTCCTGAGATTACACAGCCTTCCACATTAGAGCTGCTCTAAAGTCTCATGGACTAGCTATAAAACGGGAAGTTATAAAAAGTACTGCTATTCGCTATCCGTTGGAAGAAGAGCAGTGTTTATTGAGTGTGATGGTCATCACTAGGGCTGGTTGCCATGCAGTTTTAGTCCACCTTGTCCCCTATTCTGGGCACAGGGCTGGAATTTATTTCCTGGACTTATATTGTAGTTGAGGTGGTATATTAGTTTTGGCTAATGAGTTATGGGGCAAAAGTGATGTGTGTCAATTATAGGCTGCACATTTTATTAGCAGTATAATTAACCACTGTCTTGTCCCCTCTGCCGTGACAACTAGCAAGGTTTGACAAAGTTGTTTACAGAGCATTGTTTAAAAGATAAAATCACAAGACTGCTCAGAACAGGGAGTGACTATGAATTCAAACTCTTGCTTTCTCAAAGGAGAGTTTCAGTGTGAAATTAGTAAGTCCTCACATGGCCTTTTTTTCTTTCCAAGTGGGGTAGGATGAGGCAGATTCTCCCTCCTGTAGCCTTCAGGCATGCCACTGTAGCCCCTCCCTTGCCGAAACACAAAAACCTATGTCTTGGCTGGAGCTTTCTCGGCTTCCAAGTCTAGACCTCTGTGCCCAGTGTGTTCCCATGTACTTGTGCATCAAGATTCACTGAAGCCTTGTGTGAACGAGATCAAGACCAGGAGTCACATTGCTTGGCTTGGCCATTTAACATCTGTGTGACCTTGATAAAGTTAAAATTAACCCCTCTTAGCTTTGGTTTGTTTCCTGTAAAATGGGGTTAGTAATAGTATCTTCCTCATAGGCTATTGCGAGGATTCAATGAGGTAATGCATGTAAAGTGCTTAGTATGGTACTTGGTACGTGACGAGCACTCCTCTCTCTCTATCTGTGTGTATACTGATTCATTTTGTACATTTAGAAATAACCCATGCAAAGTAATCCTATCTCCATTTTAAGATTGTGAAGGTTTTTTCCTGCAAGACGAAAGAAGTCTTGGAGTAGCAAGTAACCAGTTTTTATTTTGTTGTATTTTTTTTAGCCACACCAAGGATACAATACAGTCGGCCCTCTGTATCCATCAGTTCTGCATCCATGGACTCAACCAACCGCAGATAAAAAATATTCAGAAAATAAATTCCACAAAGTTCCAAAAAGCAAACCGTAAATTTGCCCCACACACAAAGTACTACATTGAATCCAGGAGAATTGAGTGATGTGTAGGCATTGTTTAAGGCATTGTAAGTAATTTAGAGACGAAGTAAAGGATAAGGGTGGATGTGCATAGGCTATATGCAAATATGTTGCATTTTACGTAAGGGACTTCAGCACCCAAGGTTTGGGTTATGGGTGGGGGTGTGTCCTGGAACCAATCCCAACGGATACGGGGGAATGACTGTACTTTGAAGAGAGAGAGTAGCAATGTTCAAAATGCAGGAAGTGAAAGAAACACAGAGAGCATTCTTTGGAAAGATACTTGAAGGTTTTTTTCTAATCCTCATTTCAAACCTGGGTTCCCACCCTTTTCCCACCAACTCAGAGACTTTTTCTGACACAAAGGGAGAAAAGAAAACATATTTTTGAACAACACTTTTTTCTTGGAGGTTTTCTTTTTGAAAATGATTTTTAAGTTTGTTTGAGGCAATTTTTACTGGGATGAACCAGCTTCTTTTGGAGGGTGGACAAGTCACTTCCCCTCTTAGATTTTATCTGCTTCTTATCTGTAAAATGAATGCATTAGGGTTGATAAGTCTTCCTATATCTGGTGTTCTTTGATTCTGCCATTCCCTGTTTAAGCCAGAGCCTAGGAATGTAGATCTGGAGGCTGTTTCTGTTTTAGATTGTGGACTAGAAATTAAGCACACACCGCCCCAACTCCCCCAGCTGCCTGAGACTTAAGAAAAAGTGAGACTGTAGCCCTTCGATTTGGCGTTAGAGCTCTCCGTGGCATTAACCTGTTGTTGGTCTAACGTGTGGGGCCGGAGGAAACGTGCTCGCAATCTGTGAACATGGTTGCTGCTGAACAAACGCGTTTTGCTTTCTTTCTTTTCCTTTTTTTCTTTTTCCCAGGAGTGAGGAGGGGGAGGAAAAAACCGGTCTTTGTTGTGAAGCCACGGTCCCAAACTTGAACCTAGAGGAATGTTACAGCTCTGAAAAAAAGTTAGGGAGCAGCCTTGCAATTAAGCACTCAGTCACAACAAGAGGGTAAGAACGTTCAAGGCACTGGATTGAAGAGACACAAAAGTCAGGAAATGACCCTTTCGTCGGGATTTCAGAGGCCGCAGAGGAGAAACAAAGTCCTCTCACAACTTGGGAAACTTCGGACCGTACCATCCCGAGGGGGCAGGGGTGGGGGAGGCCGGGAGAGGGCAGTGGAAATTGACATCTTCGCTCCCAACGAGCCGTGAGTAAACTGAGGATTTCCCGGCTGAAAGGACTCAGTGTCTGCCTGTCCCCGGCCCAGAAATGAAAGCGAGTTTCAGCCGATCCTCATTGTGGAGCCTGCTGAAAAAGCAGCCCGGGTCGCCCCGGCCAGCCCCGGCATCCTGAATCGGAGCCCTGTGCGCGCCAGGCCGGGCCGCGCGCCCGGGTTGCAGGATGGCGTGCCCAGGCCAGCCCATCTGCGGCCGCGGGCCGGCGGGGAGGAAGCGTCCCTGGGGATGAATGGGGCTTTGTTCGTAGGCAGCCGCGGCTACCCTCTGCAGGCCCGGCCCGCACAACAGAGGCTGTATGCGACAGGAATGGAAATGAGCCTCAGGCCCTGCCCAAGGAGCCCCATCCCCTTCCGCGCGCAGGGCTGAGGAATGCTGGCCAGCCGGAAAGGAACCCTCGCTGGGAACGCCGCTCTCGCGCCTCTGAAACCCCATTGAGAAGAACCCTTTGATGCAATTAGAGCGTATTTCATTGCAGGCCTGGGAGGAGGGAACGACCGGCAAGCTTTTTTCTGTCTCGGACGTGTGTGTGCACCTTTGTGGGCCGGGTTACTTCGACAGCAGGCAGGAACTTGAGCTCCCTCTCTCGCAGACGTTCTGTAACATCAGAAAAGCGTACCCAGAAACAGATTGGTTTTCACCAGGGGTGGGACCCAATTTGGACACCATCCAGGCTGACCTGCAGGCCGGGGTTCCTACTTTGAAAGGCTCTTTGGTGCGCCTTACACCCACCTTCCCTGCTGTAAAGGTTTAGGCGGAAAAGAAATTGCGTTTGCAGGAGGAAGTTGTTTCTGAGGTTACCGCTCAGCATTTTCCATTTTCTCAGTGGTGGGGTGGGCTGTGTCGCATATCCAGAAGTGATGTCACAGCCAGACCTGCAAAGTGATGTAACCTGCAAGTGTTGAAGGACGACGAGGGGACAGCTATTTTGATACTCGTATTATTTTATAACATTTCCCTACTTTTTCCATTGAGACAACTGTGTGACCTCAGAAAATCCACACAGCCTCTCTGAGCTTAATATTTGTGGTATGTTAAAGTGAATATCACAAAGCCAGGGAACAAATGTCATGAAGTTCTGAGTGCTTGTGGAATTCTTTCTAAGTTGGAGGTGGACACTTTATATACCTGCACACATGGAAGATAATGTGGGACTGGAACTCCAGTAAACAAAAAGATCCCATTGGGGCCTCTGTTTGGTTGCCTTTGTGTCACTTTTTACTAGGGCTAATTGTCTAATGTGTCTTTCCACTAGTGTATGCCTCCTTGAACGTGAACCTTTAAACAACAACAGCAACAAAACAACAACAACAAACGAAGACAGAGTCCTGCACGCTCTCCCAGGCTAGAGTGTAGTGTGCAATCATCGCAGCCTACAGTATCCCGGCCTCAAGCTATCCTGCCGCCCCACCTTGGCCTCCTGAAGGGCTCCAATTACAGGAGGGAGCCACTGCACCCAGCCAAACCTGTCTTTTTTTCTGTATCTCCTATGCCCAGAGCAGTCCCTGGCCTTGATAAGGGTTCAACAAATACGTCGAATGAATGAATGAATACATTCAGGAGTGTAGGGATTGATACTAACTTGCTGGCTGTTTTCTGTTCCTTATAAATCTAAATAAGAAATAGGGAGAGCATGGTAGGTCTTTGGGGTCCTCGGGCGAGGCATAAGTTCAGGAGAAGTTTGAAGGAAAGGGTTGGAAAACATTTCTGAGAGCACAAACAGGCTACAAGTGTTTCCTGAAATGACCCAAAGGAGAGCGCGGCACTCAGGTGGAGGAGTCACTTTTTCCAAGTGAGTGGATGGTTAATACTGGCAAACATGAATCATGTTTTATATTCGTAAGAAGTGTGCCTAGTCAATCACTGATTCTTTAAACCCCCCAGGGAAGCAGGGAGGGAAGAGTAGTGGCCATGCATGATGGACATCATTGTTTCTTATACGTTGCTCTAATGTGTCTCCATGGTTCCTGTTATTTTGGGCCTGGTTTAGACTTCTATTTCATTGTTTTCCTCTGAGGTCTGGAATACACGAATATGTTTTCCACTGAGAAAATCCAATACACTTTTGCATCCCAATCAGGAAGTTGATAAACATGAGATATTAGAGTACTTGCTACCTTAAATATACCTCCAAGTCTGCAGGAAATACCACTCGAGTAATGCCTCGGTAAGCAAATGCATGCTCCTGTCTTCTTCCCTCACTCTTACATCACACACACACACACACACACACACACACAATCACACTGATCAGATGGTGAGTAATATAAAGTCTCTTTAAAGATGGGACCCCCATGATTCCTTGTTTGTCAGGGGCAGTATGCCAAACACGACTGACCACAACTTTATTTCTTGTCCTGTGGGTCGGTTTGGCTGTTATTCTAGTCATCATTTTGTCTTGATGTGGGCGTCATCCCTGAAAGTGGAGACTCTTTTTCAGACTGTCCCATGCTTGTCTATTTAACCAGGTGAATACACCCCACTTAAAACTCTCACATGGGAGGTGATTCCAGGGTAGAACAAAAGTTGTATAGTAGTAACAGTTGTGGTTCCCTCCCTGTACAGAACTAGTGAGTTTTCATCAAATCATTGAGTATTTCTGTTTCTTTCTGATTTACAATATGCTTTTGTAGAGCACCTTTATCCTCATTTCAGATTTGTCATTACTAGGCAGTGACTTGAGTCGATCTACCTGATGCTAGCAAATAATCAATGATTCAGAAGGGATTAGTGAAAGCAAGGATCAAAGGTTCTTGTCTGATTACCTTCATAAAGTCAAAAATCTCAAGTGATCATGTTTTAAAAATTTTGATTTACTTGTTTTTTTTTAAAAAGACTATACCGGCCGGGCGCGGTGGCTCAAGCCTGTAATCCCAGCACTTTGGGAGGCCGAGACGGGCGGATCACGAGGTCGGGAGATCGAGACCATCCTGGCTAACACGGTGAAACCCCGTCTCTACTAAAAAATACAAAAACAAAAAACAAAAAACAAAAAACTAGCCGGGCGAGGTGGCGGGCGCCTGTAGTCCCAGCTACTCGGGAGGCTGAGGCAGGAGAATGGCGTGAACCCGGGAGGCGGAGCTTGCAGTGAGCTGAGATCCGGCCACTGCACTCCAGTCTGGGCGACAGAGCGAGACTCCGTCTCAAAAAAAAAAAAAAAAAAAAAAAAAGACTATACCTATTTATCTGGAAATACTCACAATTCATTAGCACCTTTTATCTTGAGAACCTAGAACTCCACATGCTTGGGAATTGTGGATGAGGAGAAAGTTTGCAGAGACAGGTCCCAGAAGAGAAAAAAACAAGGATTGTCATTCCATACTGCCAATTAAGAAATTACCTCAGAGAGGTAAAGCGGCTTGTCTGTTGTCACAAGCAGTGGAATTAGAGTTGGATCTCTATTCTCCTGATTTCCAAGACTGTCCTCAAGGCCTCTAGTGCTTTAATGCCAGGGAACCCTGCTATGTAGATAGAGACCAGACTCTGGATCCCAAGGGACACAGGAAAGCTGCCTCGTCAGATTTGATAAGATTGAGATAGCTATATTGCATACTGCTTTTCCATTTTTAGAAGGTATACATTATTAGCTCAACTTCCCTTTTCTTCTGCCTTATTTGTCCAGAAGCCAGAAACGTGAAGAGAAGACCTCGCCTTGATTTGCCAGATGACCCATGGCCCTTTTAGTCAAGTTCCTGGAGAAGTTAGGGTGGAGACTTATTTATCCTGTGTTTGGGGCAATAAAAGGGGAGGGGCCGCCTCCTCCAGCCTGTCCTAAAAAACCAAAAAGCAAGGCTATTTACTCAGCCCTAGGCTACTAAGTGCTGGGGTGGCCCATGTTGACTTAAATGAGCCCTTGCAGTTAGGTGGGGCTCTCTGGAGCTGTTAGTCATGTGAGGTTGCCAGGGCAACTTAATGTCTTATGAGCTGGAATGCTTCAAGAAGTACAAAGAGGAGACTACAAGAGTGCATTGCAACTTACAGTCATATGTTCAATAACATGTCATCTTTCCTAATGGGGCTTTTATTTTTATTTTATTTTGTGGGATTGAAAGATCAGAAGCCGGAAATTATCTGGAGAGGATAAAGAAAAGGAAAAATTAAAGGAGGGGGCTATTTCTGTTCCTTATGTGGGCAATGATTAAACAAGGAGAACATCTGGTCCTGGAGCGGGTCTCTGCGGTGCTGCTTTTAATTACCCCGTCATTTGGTCTCATGCTAAATTAGTGACTGTGGGAGCAGCTCAGATCTCCAAACTGACAGCCCCGAAGAGCTCAACTTAGCCTGCCACATAGTCAGAGGGGAAACACGGAGCTTCCGGTTTCATATTTAAACCAGGGATTGACTCATAATTGTAGCTGTCAGGAGGGTGATGGAGACATTATGTAATCTGGTTCTTATGGCGATGTGTGTTTAAGGTTTCTGCTCTGTAAATTCCAGAGGAAATTTTGTGTCCATTGAGGGAGAGCTTGCTGGCTGCTCTGTGGTGTGCCCTGCAGGGTAATTACAGTGCTATTAAAGGTTCCTAAATCTGCCTGAATCCAAACATGAATGAATTTCCCCCTGAAAGGCCCTCCTGTTTTTCCATAGACTTTTAAATGTGGATGAGGTTAGGCGAAATCTGGCAAACTGCAAAGAGGCAGTATGCTGGCCCAATAGGGAAATGTAATAATGGCAAGCCATTCAGGTCCACAACTATTTTTTTTCTGGACCACATAGCTTCCCTTACTATTTCCCATCATTTCCAGTCTCAGAGATTCTGAAAGCGGACACCAGTTGCTTCTGGAAACAAAGCACTGGGGCTGTGGATCATTAGTTCCATTTTCATGCTGCTTATTACTTGCCTGTCAGAGGTTTCAGGGCCTCTGTGGACTGGTGTAAGTTTGCTGGGCAGCCAAGGAATCTGCTTGAGGCAGATCCAGTGTTTGCTGCCATCAAAAAAAAAAAAAAAAAAGGAAAAAGAAAGAAAGAAAGAAAAAGAAAAAAAAAAGTCAGATGAGGCTGTTTAAGTTTAAACTAAAAAGAATGTACTTTTAACTATTTTGCTGGAAGGAGACTTGTGGTATTATGTGATTGTTCTCTGTACCCAAGTAATACAAGTTTTGGCTGCACGATAAGAAGGATTCATTCATAGAGAATAGTGCTGATATTAGAAGAATAACAGTAAAGATAAAATAGAACTTTAAAGGGTGAATGGGAGTTATGGTGGTGGGAGTGATGAGGACTGAAACCCTCAGACACCCCCTGACTGCTGGTCTGGTTGACCCAGAGTTCCTGCGTCTGTTTCTGTACCTTTCCTCCCTTTCTTAAAAAATCCCCAGTCCACCGGTACTTGGAGTGCTGTACTTGGCCTTTTCATGACATCACAGAAGACAATGGTATATAAAAAGTAGTTTTAGTCAAAATTAATAGCTACATGTGTAAAAATGCATCATCAAAATGCTGGATATCATGGTCATCAATCAATCATCATCATCATCATCTATATTGTAATTGATTGCAGTTGGGTGGTCTCTGTTGTAATCTCTATTTTTCTAGAAAAATGAACAATTGGGAGAATTGGATATTTGCCCGTTGGTCTTTGAAACATGGTACTGGGAGTGAGCAATGTTCACTTAGCAAGAAGATGGAAAAATCAGCACTTGCTTTCCTACCACGCCTGGGAAATTTTTATTTAAGGTCACCCCATAAGTAGAATGGCTTGTCTTACTATGGTGGACCACATTTGCATTTTAGCTTTGCTTACCCGGCTCCAAATATTCAACTGATATGAGAAAGTTATTTTAATGAAAATAATATATTTAATATGCTTGTGTATTTGTACACATAGAAATGTATATTTAAAGGAACGATAAAAAATTACCCCTATTCTTTCACAGTCTCAAGGTGTATAATCTTTATTAGGAAATAGTGATGGTATAACAACTTGATTTATTTTCTCCCACAAGGTTGAAGTTTTATATGAATATTATACAGTCACTATAGCTTGGGACAGTATCATCTGACTGATGGATGATGCAGGGATGGATAATTTCATGAGTTGTCTAGCCAGAGTTTATTCATTTTTCTAGTCACTGAAATGAGAAGACTTGATATGACTCCTATTGAGATACTTTCAAAGGCAACCATCCTTGTAATGGATTTTCTCTGTCAGAAAATTAGGTACTGATTTGCCTATTATTTTTCCCTGTACCAGAACGTACAGATGGACTGGGGATTCCTCTTCCAATTAACCCATTTATGCCTGAGGTTACAATTTTTGGAATTTTTGGAATCAGACCTTGGTGATGACCTTGAGCAGTAGGATATAAACAATTCCCACGTGCTTAGCATTCCAATAATGGAACACTAGGCATAAATAGGTGAAGGGCCATTAGCTTATAGAAAACGATAATCGAAGACAACAAAACAGTATTATCCTAGGGGCTTAAAGAAATTAAAGTGAGCACTGGATGTGCTCATCAATAGGACATTTCCCTTTCTTGTCTTTTCTGATTTCTCTATCCAACCCCAGGCTTTCATCATTGAGAGTGAAGTAGCCAGAAGGGACAATTACCAGAGATAATAACTTATCTTTGATTTTAAAACATTAGGGAATTTTAATTAAGATTTATTAATAAATACATTGAATTTAGTTTGATTAGAATTACAGCTTTAGCCTGGCCTAAAAATGCTCCACCTTTCTGGGATCTTCCCTTCAGTTTTCTGACTCTTGGGCCACATGTGTATTCAGTTCCGTGACAAAGAGCCCTGGCTCCTTCAGGCACGATGCCCACATTATCAAGGTTAGAGGCGATTATAACGGATACGGGTTGCAGTCTGTCTCTGTCCTTGTAAATTCCAGATTGTACTTGCTCACTCCTACTTTATATCTTATCTTCTCTTCCTGAAGACCCATGCTGTAGACTTCAAGCTCCAGCATCGTGCACAAAGACAACAGCCTTACAAGGACTGCTTAACCAGCCCCCATTGTGTCAGGTCAAATCTCCATAATAAACCCCCTCCTTCTGATCAAAATACACACACACACACACACACACACACACACACACACACACTTCCTAATGGTTTTGCTTCTCTGATTGAATTAATATTAGTAATATTAATCTTGTTATGCAGGTATCAAAGAACTAGGTAGGATTGTCTCAAACTCTATTCATTCTCTATAGAAGTTCGAAGTCCTCCCTAAGTTTTCTCCAAATTCTGTGAAGTCCACATTTTCATGGTCACTTTTGGCACATCTAATTTGCACAAAAGACCCTACAAAGCACTTGTGAGTATCATGTATTTATTAAAAATTTTGATGGCATGGGCAGACAGAAGTGCAGTTATGTTGAAACAAAAATAATTTCAAATTTACCTTCACTCATCTTTATTTGTAAAATGTTTCTCCACTATCCCATCCTTAGAGAATAGATACCCTTCCCTCATCCTATAAAATCCCCAGCTTCTTGGTGCCTCTCTCCTTCCGCTTTTTCCCTTCTGCTTTCTTTTTCTCCTAATACCCCCATCCTCTTGTTTTCAAGTGCAGAGAAGCTTAACTATCTTTCTTTTCTTTTATGCTAAGATTATTGTGGACATATGTCCATGTCCTCAGGATCGAACCTTCTATTCCCAATGGCTATTTTTCCAAGCCAAATACTGTTGCAATTGTTAAGAAAACAAAAATGTTACCTGGTTACAATGATAACAGGAGCAGGAAGCATACATTTAGTGCTTACTATGATCCAGACTCCAAGGGCTCTTCGTCTTGTCTCATGAGATTCCCGCTAAAATTCAGTGAAGCCTGGCCTTATGAGTCCCATTTTAACAATCTTGAGATCAGATCATAGAAAGTAAAAAATAAAATAATAAAAAAGCAATTACAAAACCTAATATTTATTGAGTTCTTATACATCAGACACTGTTTTAAGCCCTTAATGTGTTTTGTTTTGTTTTTACATTGACTCTTCACAAGTCTACTAGTTAAAAAAATTATCCCCATTTTACAGATAAAGAAATTGAGACAGAAAATTAGGCAATTTTCTCATAATACATAAGAAGTGGTGCCAGGAAAGAAATGGAAACCAGGCTGCTTGAATCTGGAACTCAGAATACTGTTTGAGAAGGTAAGAAGGTGTTTAAATGTTTCGCATGTAGTCAGTTTCCTAACTCAACTTCATGACACCTTTCCTGGGACCGAATATTTCAACCATCCTTACATTTAATATTTTTTATCCCTGTTTAATTTTTTCTCATGGTACTTAATACTGACACGTATTTTACTTATTTTTTTTTTAAATTTTCTGTCCCCACTACTAAGATGTAAACTGAATGAGGGGAGGGACATTGCTGTCTGTTTTACTCACGATCTCACCTCCAGGGCTGATAGGAATGCCTCGCATGTAGTAGATGCTCAGTAAGTAGTTACAGAATGAATGAATAAATGAACATATGCATGTATGAAGACCTGCTTACACAGAGGAAAGGGCCTTCTTGTTAGGTTTTACAGATACGTCAGGAAAACCCCTTTTGAATGGAATTTGAAAAGGCTCTAAATTGGTGGGCTGTAAATGTGATCAGACTCATGTTGGGAGATCTTCAAATACTGGGCTCATTTTCAGTTCACCTCATGTTCCCTTCTCTTCTCCGCCTCCCCTAGGTGTATATGTTTAACTCTCTCCATCCCGGTTTAACTGCCTTCTCTGTGGGCCTATTCTCTAGGAAATTCTGTGGCCAGTTTACTTTTCCCATGTATAAGATGGAGATAATTGTACTTCTAACAACTTCAGCAGGATTTGGAAGAGATCATGGAGATGATAGGAAACAAAACAAAGTACTGAATCTTAGGAAGACTCTGGCTATGGGAACATAAATGAAAATTAAGATAAAATCCTTTTATCAGTCATCTACCTCTCCATAATTTGAAACTTTCATCTTAACGAAGTAACACATAAGGCTTGGTAGAAATGATGACTTTTGTGACTCGTTGCTATTTTGACCTTTAAACAATTTTTTAAAATTATTGTTAGAAATTACCTAGCATGTATATTTAGAATTCTTTTTGTTTAATGAGGAAGTTACTTTTTCAGTTTGATTTTTCTATTTAGGCTGGTAAAATGTATTAAAATTGTATCATGAGTTAACTACAAAGATAGTATCCACTTATTAGGTCAACAAACATTCTCAAACATTTTTTTTATGGCAGACATCATTTTGGTAATTAAAACAGCAAAAATGTCAGTGAGAAAAACAGAACCCTGGGTTCTTGTATCATTCACAGAGAGATGTTTTTTAGAGATTGGTTATTGTATTAGCTTGTTAGGGTTGTCACAACAAAGTACCACAGACTGGGTGGCTTAAACAATAGACAGTTAATTTCTCACAATTTTAAAGGCCAGCCATCTGAGATCAAGGTGTCATCAGGATTGGTTTCTCCCGAGGCTTCTCTCTTAGGCTCGTAGGCGGCCATCTTCTTTTTCTGTCTTAATGTGATCTTTCCTCCGTGCCCATCTGTGTCCGGATTTCCTCTTCATATAAGTCATTGAATTAGAGCCTCACCTCAATGACTTCGTTTTAACTTCTTTGCCTCTTTAAAGCCCTATCTCTGAATACTGTCACATTCTGAGGTCCTGGTACTGGACATTAGGGCTTCACTATATGAATTTTTGTGAGGACACAGTTTAGCCCATAGCACTTCTTATATTGCCAGTCTCTTTGGGTTTCCTTTTACTTGTTTAAAATAACAGTGGTGCTTGCTATACCTGTTATTAACACATCACTTAGTGGTTTTCTTTCTTTATGAGTATTGCAACTAGGTGGAAATAAACCTCGCTTTGGGAGTGACAGTAATATCAGAGGTCATAGATGGACCAAACTTTGATCAGCATTGCACAAACCCACCTAAATGGACAAGGGAACTGTTTTCTAAGATTTAAGCTTTTTGGAAAGTATCACACAGCTGAGCATTTCTTAAAGGGACTACTAAAATTATTGAACCAGACTAGACTTTTGACTAGATGGAATTCAAAGTTAATTTTCCTCTGGCCAACCAATGTGTAGAAACTTGGAAGACAAGTTACAGGTAAAATAGAGGAGTTTAGATCCCATCACCATCATTATTATTGTCAACATCATTTTTACCATGTCACAGTGGATGCTTTTACACTCTTTTCTTCTCCTTGTTCTATTTTCTTCCCAACAAGTTTGTGAGCTGCTTGTGGGTAGGAAGTCGTTTAAGACTGTTGTCCATGTCCATTTAGGCTTTGCATGATGCTGGGCGCAGAGCTGGGGCTTGGAAAGCACTCATTGACCAACTGCAAACTGGTTGCTGAACATGACAGGCAGAGGGGAATGGTGGTGGAAGAAGGATAGTAGGGAAGGGAATAGTTGACTGGCATGGCATAGCGAAGAGTGAGTCCCCAGGTGATGATGGCACTCTTGCCCTTGATCCAGCTATTGATGGAAGTCGCTGTGGAGTTCTGATGAGAAGAAAGAGATGACTTTGTGGCTGCATGAAAAATGGGCTTCAGAGCAGGATTTCTCCAGTTTTATGAAATATAGACTTGTCATGATCTGCAAAAGAGGTGAATTATTAGTTTCTCCTCAGCTTTAATCCGTACTTCACCATAGAAAACGCAAATGGTGGCAAGTGGGTAGGGAGAGAAGTGGGATCAAAACCGAGTTTCCACTAACTTCCTCTGACAATGGTTATAGTAAAACATTCTGACTAGGAAAAGATTAATCTCCGTTTGCAAAATTAAAAAGAAAACAAAAAACATGTGGAAAATATTATGTTGATGCATGTTTTGCTGAACAGATGGTGACGGTCCACAAACTTCTCAAGGATTTCCCTTCGAGGATGAAAGGAGAACATTTTAATTTGGCTGAGTAACCTAGAGTCACTGAATCTGTTATGATCTTGTCTGTCTCTTCTTACAGAAATCCTTTTTATTGCCAAATTGTGGATTTTTCTTCCAATAATTTTTAACAAATTACTTTAATCTGGAATACCCAATTAGCACACAAATGTGATGTTTCTTTTTCTGCTAGTTTAGTGTTTCTCCACAGGCAACACCTCATCTTTGTATTTTACATATTTATGATTCTTGTTTTGAGTCCCTGAAAGCACCTCAGATATAACGTGGACTGGCCACTTATTCAAATCTATGTTTTACAACTGGGGAAACCGAGGGCTGGAGGCTTCTGTGACCCTCCTCAACATTTCACAATGAGTCACAGCTGAAGAAACATTAGAAATGCATTTCTTGAGTCTGAAGTCATTGACCTTTCACTAGCCTTTTTAGAAACCGTGATTCTTGATGTACTTGAAACCTATTTACTTCTGTATTTTCTTTTTCTGTGCTCTCCTTTTTGAAGAGTCTAAAGAAGACATAGGGAAGAGATTTTCCCATAGAGATCCCCTGATTGTTGGTTTCCTTTGAAATGAAACCACAGCTTTTCAAGTAGAACTTCGCAGAGGTTTATAAGAGGAGCCTGCTACACAGCTGAAGGAGGAAGAGGAATGATTGGTTATTAATTTAGCACTTTCCTTATGTCATCAGTCATTTCTTCTATCAGGGGATATTTTCTTTACTAGAAAAGAAAAAAAAAGTTAAAATTAAGGACAGCAAGCAGTGGCCAACTGTTTACCATTGATTGAGGTCTGGGGACAGGTGTTTAGGATTTTATTTACTCCGCTGCTCCCTAATGACTGCCCTCCTTTTTCTTCTTTTTCAGAAAAAACTTTTTTTCTTTTTCTTTTTTTTTTTTTCTGAGACGGGATCTCGTTCTGTCACCCAGTGCTGGAGTGCAGTGGTGTGATCACGGCTCACTACAGCCTTGCCCTCCTGGGCTCAAGCGATCTTCCCACCTTAGCCTCCTGAGTAGCTGGGACAAGAGGCACACACCACCACACCCATCTAATTTATTTTTATTTTAATTTTTTTGTAGAGACGGAGGTCGCACTGTGTTGCTCAGGCTGGTCTCAAACTCTTGGGCTCAAGCTATCCTCCTGCCTCGGCCTCCCAAAGTGCTGGGATTACAGGCATGAGCCACTGCACTGGGTCTGAAAAACAGAAACAAAAAACAAAAACAAAAACAAAATCTTAACATATCTGTCCTCTATCTAAGACTCATCTAGAGTGCCTCCATGAGATAGGCGGCCTTACAGAGATCCAAGTGAATCTGGGCCCATCTTGTTGATGCTGAGGTTTGGTACCTGGTGCTGATCAGGGAGGGATGACTTGAATCTGCATTGATTTGTAATTCCAATGTACTCCAAACCTCTGAATAGGCCTGGAGACTGTGACCTGGAGCTGCACTAGCTGGCTGATTCTTCTTTCCCTTATTTAATGATCCTTATGGATAATTGGAAAGTTGTCCTGATACAATGGCCACTCTTCAATTATTGTACACATCCCTTTGGTCTTTATTTTCCGTTTCATTCCCTTCTCTCAAATATTCTTGCATACATTCACACTTTACTCCTATAGTCTCTACTGCAATTCATTGCTTAAAGCTGTCTAACACCAGGAGTAAAAGAAGAAAGAGATGTTCTGCTGCTATTAACATGAGTAGCTCAAAATAAATTTGGAGTGTGAGTGTATTAAAATCCAAACACTCTTATGAATTTCTGTTTCCATCTCCAATTTAGAGTGAAATATCAGGAAGAAACAAGGAGAAAAGTAGTTGATTTATTATGTAGTTAAGAAATGCTAGATGGTTTGCACAGATCATCTCATTTAATCCTCACAACAACCCTGTGAACTGATTACTATTATTAGCCTCATTTTGTAGACGGAGGGACTATCAGCTTGGCAGCTCCACTGAGGCAGTACTCTCATCTTCGTATCCCCAGGGCCTGGCATGTGATCCTTAGCACAGCGTTTAATAAGTAATTAATGAATGTGAGTGGCTGAATTCTCCCCAAATTTATCCATTTTGACCCCTGGATCTTTATCACACCTAGCTTTTCTTTTCCATCTTGCCTTTGAAGTCTTTCCTTCCTCCTTGACTATTTTCCATTTCTCACCTCTTTCCAAAAAGAGCTTGAGGTGGTTCACAAATATATACATATGTATAAATACACATGTATTATTCAACACTATAAAAAAATAAATGAGGCAATCAGGGAGAGTTTGCACTTATTTTTTCTTCTCAGATTTATCTTCACTTGCCTTGACAAAGAAATACCACTAAAGGTTTTTACTGCGGATTTTCTTACATTTAAACTAAATATATAAGTTGGTTTTCAAAGGTGCTGGCCACATATACTGTTCCCTTGTGTTGATATTCCAATGTCTATGTCACCTGAGATGGCTTTAGTGAAACATTTGTCGCTGTCCTTCATACTACCCAGTTGTCAGTCAAAAATTAAGCAACTTATATGGGGTTAAAGTTTCAGGTAATTTACGCATCAGATAGTGGTGTATTTTCAAACTATGCTCCAAAGATCTCTGAAAGTTCCATAGAATTAAGTCGGGACAAACTTGGAGGATAAATGAAGCTCAGACAATGAATAGGGCTCTGGGTTCCTTGTCTTTGTTTCAACCAGAAAATCTTTACTTTTATACTTTTTGTATTTGGGTTCTCTTTTGAAAATTTATTTTCAAAATAAGGATAAAAAGCCACAACTCTACCACTTTATTCCATTTTTATTCATGTCTATTTCTCATTAAATGTCCACATCATTAGCCTAAGTCCAACATCATGTATTACCTAGCTCTGCTTTCTTTAGAAGCTTTGAAAAATCCTTTTCATCCTCTTCCCTTTTATCCAGTATTCAAATATATGCTGACTCTGTAATTTTTCTATGTCATCTTTTTAATGCCTGGCTTAAAAAAAGAAGATATGCAAGTGAAATCAAGAAATGACTCAGAGGCCAACATTTATTTAAGGAATTCCTGAGAATGGACTGTGTGGTCTGCAGAGACACATGCACATTATACATAATGCACTTGGGCTCTCTAAGGTAACTAGAGGTCTTAAAGGTGTAAAATCGAAATATCTTGAAATTAAAACAAAACTCCAGGGCTGCTCCACTTTTGGATATCAATAGCTCCTGTATGAAAGGAATTGAATTTGAGTGTTTTTGTGTTGGTCCTGAGGACGAAGGTATTGGTTTCTTAGAAAGTCCATCTATGGTAAAGTATCACCTCTCTCCCACAGGTCGACAGTCTTGTGTCTCAGTCCTCTTTGTCTCAGGTAGTGGATTAGGTTGTCAGTACTTTGCAAATATCTTGCTTAGCCCCAGACACCGATTGCTCTCCACTTGTTTCCTTCCATTTAATTCTCCTGTCTTACAACCAACATAGTTTAATTAACCTCACCTTGACTTGCGATGAACTATAAATAAGCTATATTTTCCATGGGTTCCTAGAATGTCCAGGGCAATAGACTTAGGGACACCCCTGGGAATTTTATAGCAAGATAACATGGAACCTGTGAGGAGAAACATAAAACAAAAACAAAACTCCGTGATGAAAATAACTAGATTCGGGGAAAACAAAAACAACAAAACAAAACTCCAGAGGGATATGAATTTGCAGCCTGTTTGGGCAACAGATTCCTAGTTATACATTTTTCAAAACTGTAAAAAGTAAGCAAGAAACTCCTTCCACATTGTGGAATATATACAGTAGCAAAACCAGCTGTAAAAGCATTCTGAAACTTAGGCTTGGGGTGGAGAGACAGAAGTGCGTGTGTGTATACGTGAGCGTGTGTGCGGGTGTGCGTGTGAGCATGTGTGAGGTGGATTACAAGAGGAGTGAGAGAGAAGATGGTGATGACTTTTAAGAGGATGATTTGCAAAGTGGCCTGCATGTTGATTAATCTTTAGAAAAGTGCTGAGCCCTGGAAAGTCCCAGACAGTGGAATCTAGCTAAGTTTAGCAATTCAAAGGGCAGCCCTGAAAGGGAAAGGGGGTTCCCAAAGGTCAAAATGCAGACTGAGGAATGTGGAGAAAAAGAACCGTCTCCGTTTGTTTCAGGGCTTGGGAAAGGATGAAATATTAAGGTCTATTTAAAATGTACAGATAGCAGCAGGACGCGGTGAGTCACACCTGTAATCCCAGCACTTTGGGAGGCTGACGCAGATGGATCACTTGAGGCCAGGAGCTCGAGACCAGCCTGGCCAACATGGTGAAACCCTGTCTGTACTAAAAATACAAAAATTAGCTCGGCGTGGTGGCACATGCCTGTAATCCCAGCTACTTGGGAGGCTAAGACACAAGAATTGCTTAAACTTGGGAAATCGAGGCTGCAGTGAGCCAAGATCCTGCCACTGCACTCCAGCCTGGGCAACAGAGCAAGACTCTGTCTAAAAAGAAAAAAAAAAAAAAGTACAGATACCCAGGTTGTGTTTAGCTCCTCTTGACTCTCTGGCCCTTTTGGTGACATTCCACTGGTATCTGCCTATCTCTCCACCCCTCATCCCTGTGGTGCTGGATTCATAAAACATAAGGGGCATGGTCACCTCTCGATTCTTGTCTTAGGATGGGCAGCTTAGCCTATATGCCAGGCTTACTTGATCAGTAAGCCACAAATATTTGTTTAGTATATGTATTCATATGCCAGGCCCAGTACAGGAACTATGAAATGCAACCAGCCTCTGCTGCTGACTTTGGACTGATACTCTTTAAATATCTGTTTTAACTATTATTTAACTGGGGCCACTTCTTTAATTGCTTGTGTGATGGGCGGAATTCCAAGGTGGCTCCAAGACGCTTGCCCCCAGTATCACTGTGCTGGTTATATTGGTTTATGTGGCAAAAGAGGTTTTGCAGGTATAATTACGGTTATTAATCAGTGGACCATAGAAGAGATTATCGGGGTGGGTCTAATCTAACCATATTACCACTTAAAGTGTTCTCCAGCTGGTCGTGGGGAAAAAGTCAGAAATTTGAAGCAAAGGAAGGATGTGAATGCCACTGCTGGCTTTGAAGATGAGAAAGGCCAATGCAAGGAGCAGAGATCAGCCTTTAGGAGCTGTGACCAACTCCCCACTGAGAGCAAGGAAAGCAGGGACCTCAGTCCTACCAATCATAAGGAACTAAACTCTGCCAACAACCTGAATGTGCTTGTAAGTGGATTCTTCTCCAGAGCCCAGCTTTGATTTTAACTTCCTGAGACCCTATCTACAGAAACCAGTAGAGGCCCTCTGGACTTTTGACTTACAGACTGTGAGATAGTAAATGAGTATTGTTTTAAGATGCTAACTCTGTGGTAGTTTGTTATGCAGCAATAGAAAATGAATGTAAGGTCGGATGTGGTGGCTCATAGTTGCAATCCTAGAACTTTGGGAGGCCAGGGTGGGCGGATCACCTGGGGCCAGATGTTGAAGACCAGCTTGGGCAACATGGCAAAACCTTGTCTCCAGAAAAAAAAAAAAAAAAAAAAGATGCTAGCCAGGCATGGTGGTACATGCCTGTAGTCTCAGTCTCAGCTACTGGGGAGGCTGAGGTAGGAGGATCACTAGAGCCCAAGAGGTCAAGGCTGCAGTGAGCCAAGATTGTGCCACTGCACTCTAGCCTGGGCAACACAGTGAGACCCTGTGTCAAAAAAAGACAATCAGAAAGAAAGAAAGAGATAATGAGAGAGGGAGAGAGGGAGAGAAGGAGAGAGAGAGAAGGAGAGAAAGGAAGGAAGGGAGGGAGGGAGGGAGGGAGGGAGGGAAGGAAGGAAGGGAAGGAAGGAAGGAAGGGAGGGAGGGAGGGAGGGAGGGAAGGAAGGGAAGGAAGGTGAGTATTGCTCATTTCCAGAGTTTCAGTGCAGCCCGTAGTTGTACTGTGCAATTTGCAGTGTCATAAGAAAAGGTTTATGAGGAGACTTTATTTGTTTTTAGTTTAATTATTATTTTTTTTTTTTGGAGGCAAGATCTTGCTCTGTGACCCAGGCTGGAGTGCAGTGATGTGATCACAGCTCACTGCAGCCTCAATTTCCTGGGCTCAAGTGATCGTCGCACCTCTCAGCCTCTCAAGTAGCTAGGATAACAGGTGTGAGCCACCATGCCTGGCTAAGTTTTTGCTGTGTGTGTGTGTGTGTGTGAGAGAGAGAGAGAGAGAGAGGACGGTGTTTTGTCATGTTGCCCAGACTGGTCTTGAACTCGTGGGATCAAGTGATCCTCCCGCCTTGGCCTCCCAAAGTGCTGGGATGAGAGGAGTGAGCCACCACGCCCAGCCTTAGCTTAAGTTTTAAAAATTCCATTTGGGCTCCTGTCAGTTTTGTTGGGGACAGTCTATGGCAGATACTGTTGACTGACTAATTATTCCTTGCTAAAGGGACCCTAATTTTTTTCCACCAGTGCAGAGCCTTTGATTCCATGGAAGGCATGCCCAAGTCTAAGGTGAGCAGGCTTATGATCCAATTCTGGCCAATGAGATTTAAGTAAAAGGCTGTTGAGGGGCTTTGGGAAAAATTTTACTTCTTGATGTAAGAGACAGAAGCTGAGAAGAAAAGCTCTGCATGGCACTGTCACCTGCTTCCTGCCTTCCAAGGTGATGTGATGATGTGCTGCAACCGTCTTGTGACTATGAGCAGGAGGCCCTGAGAATCACAGAAATGCTGACTAACGGCCTTGATGCCTTGGAACCAATGCTACTACTCACACCTAGATTAGAGAATTATATTTATTTGTTTATAATCTATATAATTATAATTATATAGCTTAGTTAGAGAAAAATAGTTATTTGTTTCAACTGTAGTTCATTGAGTTTTAATGGTTTATAGCTGAAAGCAATACAGAATTTGGGTCCTGGAAGTGGAATACTGCAGGAAACACACTTTTTGATAGGTCAGAGTGGAGGTTGCAGACTCAACTCTCAGGCAGGTAAACCTTCGGTATAGCAAAATATTTAAGCAACCATTGGTTTGATCTGTCTTATAATGCAGAGCACAGGTTGACTGAGGTTGGAGTGGCCTGGGAAATGAAAGGAAAAATTCAGGATGTTCCTTTGTGTTGGGTTATTTTAGTGGCTGTTAGCAAAAAAAGTCCTACTATGAGAGGACCAAGTTAGATAGGTACTCTCTAATCTGAGAGGAAAGAAAGTATGACTGCTTAGAAAGATGCTTTCTAAATGTGACCTACAGTCTAAATGAACAGAATTCCATACTTTGTAGGGCTGGAGAAGGTGTCTTTGATATCTCAAGTTAAAACAAGCAGAGGCAGGAAAGTGGCATCTTTAAGACCAATAAAACTGGGTATTTTTTAGCACAAAAACCTGATTGTGTGAGTTAAACACCAGAGGATTTAGAAGAGTGCAGGATCTAGCTGCAGAGAGACAAGGATTCTTAGCCTCAAAGACTGTCTAGACGAGATCTTTAGCTGTGGTTACTAATGCAAGGAATTGACCAGACACAAATAGACGGAATCTACTAAGTTTTTGAGAGGACCTTTATTGCTAAAGATACTCCAAGCCTCACCAATAACTACATGTAATTATTGAACCCCAAAGGCAATCTTTAGCTGTCTGAATTTGTACAAGCATGCAGGGGTTGCTAACATTCGAGAACTTTCTCTTGAATGCTCATTTTAGAAACAGGCATTAAAAATAGTGATTAAGGAATATCTTTCTAGAGGGAAGAACCAGAGGCTATGGAAGAAAAATCTGGAGATTTTTGTCAAGAATAGAACCAGGAATTGTCAGATTGACTAATCAGAGACTGTCTTCATTGAGAGGGCAGGCATTTCTCACTATGTCTTCCTAACAGAATGAAGTATATGCTGGCAAATATTAAAGATTTAGTCTTTTCCAACAATTGTATATTAGATGTGTTGGAAGCAGGAAACCTGATTTTTGGAGAAAATTTCCAGACCTAAAAGAACTTATCTCTGGACAGAATGAAGATTGAACATTCCCTAGAGATACTACATTTGGAAGTGAATGTAGTAGTTAGAGGAATGTCGTAGTTTTCCTCCCTTGGGGAGAAGGGTAAGTATACCTAAAAACAGCATGTGTAGGAAGAAGGATGTGTGTGGATGTCAGATTGCTAAAGGGCTGGACTGTGGCAGGCACTGTGAGTTGGCTACCTAAAAGCACTACTTACCCAGCTTTCTTCCATATTAATTATCTTAGTCATCCACCTCCACACTCCCTGCTCACCACCCCAGCACTTTTTGGACAGAATTCCCTTGATTTCAGGAACAGTGAACTTAGTCATAAAACTTGGTGTGGGCATGTGATCCAAATCTAACCAATAATACAAAAGAAGATGCCTTCTAGAAGTTTCTGCAGGTAAATGGTCCCACTTTTGACATGTAATTAAATTGCCAAACTTACAACAGCAATAATCTAAGTCTAAATTTGTTATGTGAGATGAAAGAAATTCTTATTTAAGTCATTATTTTTGTTTATTTTTATTTCTTATAGGCAAACATTTCTGTTACAATTAAAAATTTATATTTTTGTCATTATGTAAATCAGGGAGTTGCCAAATTATAGTGTGTGCATCTAATCCAGCCCACTACCTGTTTTTGTAAATGGTTTTAGTAGAATATAGCCACTCCCATTCATCTATATAGTTGATGGCTGCTTTCACATTACCACTCAATAAGTTGAGTAGTTGCAACAGAAACCACACAGCCTGCAGAACCTAAACAAATTCCATCTGACCCATTATAGAAAAATTTGCCAACTCCTGCTCTAAAGAGTCATACGTAGAAGTCAGTTTAAGTGGAATAAAATATCACTTGTTTTAATAATATTTTAGTATAGTCTTTCCCAAACTTGCCAAGCATGTGAATCATCTGTAGCCTTGGTCATACTTACGTGTTTCAAGATCCTGACCTAAGTCTACTGAATCAAAATATTCAGTGGAGAAATCTGGGAATCTGTATTATTAACAGTTTCCCCACAAGAATCTTTTGACCAGGCAGGTTTGGAAAATGCTGTTGTAGATGAGTGTCGTGGGCAGCTGCTTATTTGGCCCACCATTGAATTTATAACTAGCTCCTGCCTGTAATTCACTGCAAGACTCCCAGTATGACCAGGAGACTGAATAAGATTCTCTGAGATCACAGAGACTTGCTTATGAAATGAAATACAGTGAATAGGAAGATTTTGATGTAGTAAAAGTTGCATCAGCTCTGGAAATGAGAAACCCGGGTTCAGGTTCTAAATCAGCCTCTAATTAATTATTTGATCTTGGGCAAGTTTCTCTCTAGAACCTAAGATTCTCAACTGTAAAAACCTCAGTAGGAGGGGATGTCTCCAAGTTGCCTTTTTGGAAATATGAATGTCAGACTCAGAAAGTAGGAAGTGCCTAAGGAAGAAAGACAAATATAGTTTCTCTGTTTCTTGAAATTCTTGTCTTCTTGATCAGGGTTCCTCAATCCTGGCTGAACATTAGAATCACCATAGAGCTTTAAAAACACCAGTGCTGTAGGTCTCACCCAGAAAGTCTAATTTCATCAGCCGGGAGGAGAGCCTAGCCATTAAAATATAAGCTTTCTAGGTGATTCCGTGTGTTCAGTCAGATGGAGAACCACCATCTAGATGGTAATAGATTCTTTTTTTCTATTTCCTAGTCAAGGGTTATATATACATACTAGTTTCACCATTTGTGAAACACAATAAATAAGAAGAGAAAACAAGATCAGTAGTTCTCAAATACTGGTGAGTCAGGAAGGCTGCAAAAAATTATGAGGGAGCCTGTTAAAAAATATAGCTCTGTAGACTCCACCATCAGATTCTGCTATAGTAGCTCCAGGGCCAGGAAATCTATATATTTTTTTTTTCCTCAGGTCCTCCTAATACTCAACTGGTTTGGGAACCATCGGGCCCAGTGATCTCTGATGCTCCTTCCAACTTGTAGGATGTAAATTCCTGTGTTTAGTTATATAAGAGGTAAGTCACAATTTTAAGAATATTTTAAAAAGGCAATTGGTACTTCAAGATTAAGAGATTATAAAAGGGATGTTATCAAGCAACAGGAATGGGCCTGAGTGAGGTACTAGTTGATAAAAATTTGCTTACCTGTTTTACTGTCACAGAAAGAGCCATAAGGATGTGTCCACACAGTTCAATTATTTCCCCTCGGGAGTACTTGAAAAGGTTCTTCCTTTGGCCTCTTTATTTGCAACTGTTAAGTTCTAGTTGAAAAGAACTAAAACGCTTCTCTCAAATGGGTTAGATGTAGTTTATCAAACTATATATTATATACAGCAAATTGCAAATGAAATAAAGTATGGCCATAATCTGGTCTTGTATTTACTACTAATCCCTTTAAATTCTGGCATTAATAATTCCCCGCACTCATTCATTCTTTTGTTCATTTATTCATTCACTCAATAACGATTTTAAAGTTCTAACTATGAGCCAGGAACTGCTCTAGGCCCTGGGGATACAGCAGCAAACATGAGTCTCCTTCCTTTCAAAGCTTACATTCTAGTTAGGGAAGTTGGTAATAAATAATTAAAGTATTACATGGTGTTAATTGTTAAGGAACATAAGACAATGTAAGGCGATAGAAAGTGGCGGGAGCTGGAGGAAAGTGTTATTTTAGATAGGTAATCAGGGAACGCTGCTCTGTTATGGTAATATGTTAGCAGAGACCTAAAGAAAGTTAGAGAAAAGTCATGGTGATATCTGGGGAAAGTATTATACAGAGGAAACAGCCAGTGCAAAAGTCCTGTGGCAGGAAGGTACTGGGCAGGATCTGGGATCAGCAAGTGGCTACAGTGGCTTGCATGGAGTGAGTAAGGGTGGGATGTTGGAGATGAGTCAGAGAGTAGCAAGCCGTCATCATGGGGGCTTGACAGGCCAGTTTTAAAGTCTTTGTATTTAACTCTGAAAATCAAGGATGGATCCTGCATTTGAAGCTTATAATCCTGAGGCTTTCTATAAGTAAAATAATACAAAATTAGCTACAAACCTAATATTTATTTGGAATGAAAAAAATCACAATAATATCAGTTTTAAAAGATATACACACACCACAAAATCCAAAAAACAAAAACAAACCCAAACCATAATAATTTTACTGTGACACCTCTCTGTATTACTTTTTTCTCCTTTTATTTTCTTTAAAGGTATAAACAAAGCTAATTGCATTACTTTTTCCCTCTTCATTAGTTTACACTAAAATATCTTAGATTATTCATATTATTTTCTAACATCATTTTCAATAGGAAGAACTGAAGATAATTCAGTCTTTCCTGTAGCTTGTTGGTATAAAATTTATCTTTTTATTGTTGATTTCATGGAAAAAATTTTCTTTAATTTTATAACTCATTATTGCTAATGATATGTATGTTTTTTAGAATTGTTGTCAATTTGAGAAAACTTTTCTCAACTTTCTTTCTTTATATGACCATAAGATTTGTAGGAATTTTCTGTGTACTAGCTTCTGGCTGCATATATTTCAACCCCCTTTTTTCCTCTACTAGCCACATATTTCTGGTATGATGAAGACAAGTTCCTATCTTATAACCTCAGGCTATGAACTTTAATGTCACAACGTAGATTGGTACAGAGGATGACAGAAGTATTCCTGGAAGCCATTCCAACACCAGGAAAATTTTTACACTGAAGTAACTGTGAACCACAATAATACATCCTACTAACCCAAACTAAATGCTTCTCTAATTCAACTTCTCCTTCCCTGGGCCTGCGAGTGTCTATGTCTGTTCTCACACCACTTGACTTAAAGAGAAATGTGACAGAGGGAAATAAGAAATAAAGAGCTTTGGTAAAAATATCTCCTGTTTGCAAAGTAAAAAAAAAAAAAAAAAAAAGACAACATGAGCACATGGCCAGAGCCCCTTCCAGGGCCTTGGAAGAGCTCTGTGCAATGAGGGACCCTGAATCTGCAGATTTATTAGCTTCAAGAACGATCAATGTCTGGTGAAATGTGAAGTCACTGGAGGGTTTTGAGCAAAGTATTAACGTGACCTAATTTCAGTGGTAAAAGGATAATTGTGTTTGGGGAGTAAAATATAGGGGACCAAGCCCGAAAGCAGAGAGATCAGTCAGGAGCCTGAAGTTTAGGTTGCAAAAGAAAAACAAAAACGCAGACATAACTCATTCTGTGTGTTCTAGGAAAGCTGACTCCATTACTCATTAAGCTATTGATGTGTTTCCTAACAATTCGTGCCTGCCTGTGTCAGCATTGTTTCCTTTCTTAGCTATTGTTGAGTCAGCAATTGTAGAGCATTCTCTTGATCTTTTCTCTTCTCAATGTCTTTAAAGTTCAAGTTTTACCAACAATATTTTTGTTATTATGGCGATTTCTCTCCCTATTTGCTGCTGCATAGATGCCTACGGTGCTGGGTGGGTGACAGGCCTTTACCTACACTATTTCAGTTCATAGTCTCAGTGCAATCTGTGTCTGGGTTGAGAACTTCCCAGGAGAACTCTTTCCTGTTATTTAGAAACCCTTTAGAACCTGGTAATTTATCACTTCATATTATCGTATATCCCTTTGCCTGATGAAGAACTATCCAACTCACATCTTCAAGGCCTTTAGAGTTTAATAATTTTATTACATTTTGGGGGAAGTTGACTTTACGTTGTGTTGCATTAGAACAGGGATTGGCAAAGCTGTTTTGTAAAGGGCCATCCAGAAAATATTTTAGACTTTGTGCACCGTATGGTCTCTGTCAGAACTACTTAACAATGCTATCATAGCAGTAAAGTGACTATAGAAATTATGCAAACAAACGAGAGCATGGCTGTATTCAAGATACTTTTATTTACATAAACAGGCCTCAGGGCTGGATTTGGCTTGCAGGTTGCAGTTTGCTGACTTCTGCTTTAGAAATTTCCTCTAGCTGTTTCATGTTATGTGTCCCAAATCTTTTTTTTTTTTTTTTTGATACGGAATCTCGCTCTGTCGCCCAGGCTGGAGTGCAGTGGCTGGATCTCAGCTCACTGCAAGCTCCGCCTCCCGGGTTTACGCCATTCTCCCGCCTCAGCCTCCCGAGTAGCTGGGACTACAGGCGCCCGCCACCACGCCCGGCTAGTTTTTTTTTTTTGTATTTTTTTAGTAGAGACGGGGTTTCACCATGTTAGCCAGGATGGTCTCGATCTCCTGACCTCGTGATCCGCCCGTCTCGGCCTTCCAAAGTGCTGGGATTACAGGCTTGAGCCACCACGCCCGGCTTGTGTCCCAAATCTTAATCTCACGTCACCCCATGAGTCTAGAGTCTCCATCTTTAAAATGAGGACCCTAATATATGTCCTGTGTATCACATAGCATTGTTATAAGGGTCAAATGAGACATTAGTTATAGAAATCTGCTAAAATTTTAAAGTGGCATATGTCTGTGTATTTCTTTTTTCTTTTACTTTTTTTTTTGAGACGGAGTCTCGCTCGGTCACCCAGGCTGGAGTGCAGTGGTGTGATCTCAGCTCACTACAAGCTCCACCTCCTGGGTTCATGCCATTCTCCTGCCTCAGCCTCCCGAGTAGCTGGGACTACACGCGCCCGCCACCACGCCCGGCTAATTTTTTGTATTTTTAGTAGAGACGGGGTTTCACCGTGGTCTTGATCTCCTGACCTCGTGATCCGCCCGCCTCGGCCTCCCAAAGTGCTGGGATTACAGGAGTGAGCCACCGTGCCCGGCCTGTCTGTGTATTTCTTTCTCTTCCCTACCACTCTACAACACATTTCCCTGCCTCCCACTCCACCTAAAACACATATATAAACATTCAATCACAGAGAAAAATTATGGCTTGTTATCTTATTCTTCTCCTGAGCTTTATGGTGAAAACTGGCTTCCCCAAACATCGCCAAACTACCTGTAATGGCACAAAGCTGAGTTTGTACTTACCATGGTAAGAGAGTCCATAATCTAGATATAGTCTTAATGGAGCCTCAAAAGAGGGAAGGCAAAGTCAGGAAATTTATTGAAATTTTAGAGACTCACCTAGATGAAAGTGGGTCTTTCAATGCAGGTCTTGGTTGGAGTTGGATATGGATTATGATATAACGGGTCAGGGTTAATGGACACAATGAGGTGAGGATTCTGAGGAGGGGTTCAAAGAATCTTGGGGTATATATTATCATTTAATGCTTTCTATTGAAGAATTGATTGATATGTCAGGAAGTTGCTGGAATAAAAAATAAACTTATTTGTAACTTTTATTTTTACGAGCAAATTTCCTGGAATAGTAAAATCATATTTATGAACCCATTGAAGCAGTAAAGTCATGTTAATATAGTCAGTAAGCTGTGTGGATGTAAACGATTTTAATCCTGTCTTAAAAAGAATATTGGAGACCTTCTGTGAGAAAAAGACAAGGAAACATAGATGGGATTGCAGGTTTTACTTAGAAAAGAGCAGAGAATGACTAGTACAAAAGAAGACAATGCTATAGAGAAGAGGGGAAGAGAGGGCCACGATGTAAAGGGTTTCTCAGCCAAAGTTTAAAGAAAATTTTGAAACAGAAGAGAAACTTTGGGGAACTAGAAGCTAGGATGTAAGTTATGTCAATAATGTCAAAAGTCAGAAAAGAGAATACTAAAATCTATCAAATATAAATTGTTTTCAATTAGTTGTTCTGGCTGCACAGTTTTATTTTCATGTGCAAGTCTGTGTGAAGACTGAAAAATATGTGGGCATGCTTTTGAGGAGTTTACTTTTTTATTAAAAGAATACATTTTCTTAGTAGAAAATTTTAAATGTGTACGTAAATAACTAGAAGAAAGACAGATAACTCTTAATTGGGAGGTGAAACTCCAGTGAAAATGAATATTAGTAGTCAAAAGTCCAGAGAAGTAAGAAAACTGACCTTCATTAAAAGTAAATAATAATTTATTGGTGGAAGAGGAGTGGAGTGCAGACATGGGAGAATGACAGAAGAGAAGGGAGAGGATAAATTAAGAGCATGTTTGGAGGCTGTTGGCTGTTTTGTGGGAAATTGTCAAAGGCCATTGCATTTTTAGGAAACAAAATATTGATCTTAAATCTTAAATTTTTTTAGTTGCTGTGATATTTCAGAGTTTAGGCCAACAACAAAGTAGAGGGTGTAGTACCCAGGACTGTTCTCACTTCTGATACCAGCTAAAAGTTCAGGGGGTTCCCAAAACCATCCTCAGTTTTGATAATTTGCAAGAATGACTCACAGAACTCACTAAAGGCTATTCTACTCATAGTTCCGGTTAATTACAAGGAAAGGATACAGATTAAATCAGCCAAGGGAAGAACACATATGGCACAATCTAGGAGCAGTAACAAATATGGCGCTTCTGTTGTTTTCAGCCCATGAAGGGAGGACATATCGCTCTGCAGGCACTGATGTGTGGCAATACCCATGGAGAATTGCCAACCAGAGACTGATGTGTGGCAATACCCATGGAGAATTGCCAACCAGAGAAGCCCATCTGAGCCTCAGTGACCAGAGTTATTATGGGGGCTCTATTTAGTAGACATGATTGAATGATTGCATACATATTTGATCTCAGTCTTCAGGTTGATTGTTACTGTGTTACCCCAAAGCCCCACTTTAATGTCACATTGTTGATCTATTGCCAGTCCTTATCCTAGGACCTTATGGTTGTGGTCACCTCCTGCCCTAAATCCCATTGTTAGACCATCCAGTATGACCTAAGGCCACCAGGCAAACAAACACCCTCCCGTCAGGAGGGCCCATGGCATAGGCCAGATCTTTTCTTTGAGAAAAGCCAAATTCTTTGTTATACAAATACAAATCCCTTTTATTACCCCTCCTTCGATAGTGACTTCTTCACCCATACATAGAAAAAAATCATTCACAATCCCATCAATTTGACGGAAACACTTTGAGATGTTTTGGATTTGTGACCCCACCCAAGTCTCATGTCAAATTATAATCCCATATCGGAAGAGGGACCTGGTGGGAGGTGACTGGATCGTGGGGGTCGATTTTCCCCTTGCTGTTCTCATGATAGTGAGTTCTCATGAGATCTGGTTGTTTAAAAGTGTACAGCACCTCCCCCTTCCCTCTCTTCCTCCTGCTCCAGCCATGTAAGATGGCCTTCTTCCCTTTTGCCTTCCACCATGATTGTACGTTTCCTAAGGCCTCCCCAACCATGCTTCCTGTACAACCTGTGGAACTGTGAGTCAATTAAACCTCTTTTCTTTATAAATTACCCAGTCTCTGGTAGTTCTTTATAGCAGTGTAAGATCAGACTAATACACACTTTAAATATTTTGGCATAGATTCTCCTAGATATATCTTAGGTAGTTTAGGTATAAAATGTTAACTCACCTTTTCTTTATTGCTCTGCAACTTATTGATAAAATGGATAGCTATTTACATGAGTTAGAAAATGAATCAGGAAAATACAATTGTCAAATAGGAGAATTAGATGAGACCTTAGACTTCATCTAGTCTTTTGGAAAGGTGAAGTGGTTTGTTCAAGACCAATGGAGTCAGTGAGACAGAGCTGAATCAAAATTTCAGGTTCAGTGACTTTTCTCTTACAACAAAGGGACGCTCAAGAGACCTTGTTTTGGGACCAAAGGATGTTACTGAACGTTTTGAAAATAGGGTTGCTTTGTTGATAAATGGCAAGAAAACTCTAATGCCTTTTTGATTGATTTGATTTTACCCCAGAATTTAGGATGTTTTCCAGATCCATATGTTAAAGTTTGTCAAGAAGACAGCTACTCAATTGCTTGCATATTTTTCTGATTAGCTGAGTTACATATGCTGCTGAAATAGTCAACTAGATTTCATGTTGTTGATAGAAGCAGCATGGGATCTAAAATTAAACACTATCTGTACCTCTCTAGCACTTTGGAAAAATTTCTCTTCCGTTCGGTGCTTCCTTGTCCTTCTTAGAAAGCTATTAAATTTTATGTTTTTCAGATTCAAATCTGGAACCTAGTTTTCAGCTGCTTTCTTATTCCCCATCTCCAAAATTTCTAAACGCTTAATTGACTCCTTTTTATGTGGGTGTGTGTCAGGGTTGGAGATTGTTAATCAATGAAAAATAGTTTAAAAGGGGGCCAGGACTTACTCTTCTGTCACACAAGCCTGTGAGTTGCGAGGGGAAATAAGTGGATGCACTCATTTTCATGAGCCAGAGCAGCATTGTGGATAGACGTAGTAGGTAAAAGATTGCCAGGTCTCATCTCATCGGATGGAAATGACCTGCTGTTCCAAACCATTTCCACTCTATTGACTAGATTTGCCTTAGCTATGACATGAGCAATGAGCAAATCATTTCAGTTAACTGGAGATCTATTTTAAAAATGCAAAATGCAAGCATCCCTTAGGGGAATTTTTGTACCTTAGAGCACTCTCAGTTTGATTTTGTCTTTTGTATACTTAACTAAAGTCAGCTGCAGTGAAGAGATACAATTCTGATGAAATACACTTGGAACTTGACGTGGGGTCAGGCATAGGGTAGGACATCTCAGGTATTCAGGAATGCCAGAGAAACTGGAGATCAAGGAGGAGGGTTAGGGAAATGGAGATGCGGAGGCCCTTCGTTTCTTCATTTAGTGTAGTTCTGAAGTGTGAGCTTAATGGAGCATCAATATGGAGTATTTGCAGAGGGGTTGACACATGTCTTTTCAACTACTAAGAGGAAAAATGTTGTAAATGTTGGTAAAGTGATAGAAAAGGCCAGAGAGAGAGAAATCAGCTATGTACATTATGATGTACAAGTTTTAATTTTATTGATTCTCTAAATGCATAGAAATAAATTTTAATCTAGAAATACATAAAATACAAAGAAACTTCAATGGTGGAAATTTTCAATGGGAAATTTTGGGGTGCTAGAAATTTCGCTTTACCTCATTGGGGTGTTGGTTACAGGAACGTGTGCATCGTCAATAGTTACTGAAGTGGATCCTTAAGATATGTGTTTTTCTCCATGGAAATTATTCCTCAATACAACTAGTTAACAGCAGCAACAATGACAAAGTAGTTGTGTCAGTCAGGATCTTGGCAGGAAACAGATATCCATTCAGTTGGGTAATTTGAAGAGTTTAATAAAAGGCCAATTTATAAAAGGGTCAGTAGGGTGTAGCACCCCAGGACTGGAAACCTGAGTTCCCAATAGGGAAGGGATCTGTCACCAGAATGTGAAGACAGAGAATACTGCATGAAGAAGACCATTTTGCAGAAGCTGGAACCTTTGGTCAGGGACTCAGCCAGTACCTAATAACCCTATGGTGAGAGAACTGGAGGAATAAAAACCCTAACCTCAGACTCTTTCCTCCTTCCTTCCTACCAATCTCCCCCTTAGATGAACCCAACTAGAAGCCTAAGAGCAAAGAGGCCCAAAGATATAGTCTATACAGATCAGCCCGGCAGGGCACAGAGCAGGGTGGAGAAGGAGATGGAGAGGAGATTAGAGGGACAATCAGAAGATATCCAGCAGAATGTTTTCCATTTTCCTGGAATCACTTCACTCCAAGTGTATATGGTAATTCTCCAAAGTGTAAATAATATAAGTAAGACAAGGTTGCAGTACTTAAAACATTATACTGAAAGTTTGAGGATAACAGGGTTTTCAATGAAGCAAAAGCAAATTTAAAGCCTCACAACAGCTATCAGAGATCCATTAGCCATGCTTCATTCAGGGAGTTCCTCACTGCCTTCCTCTCTCTTCAGTCCCTAGTCATGTCATGGTGAAAGGGCCAGTCTACCTTACCAGTGGTAATTTTCTTGACCTCTTTTCCCAAGTCCAAAATCTGATCCACTGAATGGATCCCCAGTCAACTCCCCAACAGAGAGTGATTCTTTCCCTTTTTCCCCCCTGCCTCTTTTTTTTTTCCCCAGGATGATCAATAGTGGCAATATCCATTTCATTTGTGGAAACCACTATCTTCACTATAGGCAGTGGTCTAGCCATAGTATATATAGCTCTTATCGGCTGTAGCATGGTAGTGTCTTGAGGTCCAAATGAATTGGATCATAAGGAGTCATGTCAAGGTTGAGAACATCAAGAAAGCCAGGCAAGACTAGGGCCTAGAGGAAGGGAACGTGGGCCAGGACTGTTATGCTAAAGGTCTTTGGGTAGGTATCCAGGGGCCTCTCAAAAGTCCCACATGGACTGAATTCCACTTGCCAGCTATGTGGCCTTGGGCAAGTGACTTAATTACTCTGAGCTGTAATTTGTCTCTCTTCCCTTCCTTTCTTCCATCCCCTGCCCTCCTCTTCTTTCTTTCCTCCCTTCCCCTTCCCTCCCTCCCTCCCTTCCTTCCTTTTTCTTTAAAAATAGGGATATGAAATGTACATGAAAACACTTTGTAAAACTATGTGGTCCAAATGAACATGAGTTCTTCCTTTCTAGTAATTGTCCATCTTTTTCTGTTGTCACAACATTCACATGTATAATGCAATGTCATGCAATAATTTCCAAGGGCAAAGCAAGGATTGGGGATTTGGGAATATGTGCCCAGAGATATATTGTAAGTGGGAGCTTGGTTAGTTGAAAAAGCTTCTCATGGAGATTTTAATGAGGCTGCTCACCACATCACCCTCAACTGGGTCATATGGAGTTGAGAGTCGCTTTTGAGACAGAGGTTACAAACTCGTGTGGGTTGAAAGGTCCAGAAGATATAGCTTGTTTGGCTTTCATAGAATAGTAAAGTTGCTGAATTAGTTGTCAAAATTTTAAAATCAGAAGATTTCACATGTACAAATACCTTATCATATTTCTGCCTTCTCTTGTAATACAGAATTTCTGGCAAAACCAAGTCTAGATTCTTCAATGCCAAAATTCTGCTGGAGCTAAATAGTGGCTCTCCCTTTAGATGCAGCATGAATCCTCCAGCTGGTGTCACCTATTTGTGTCACGTGCCCTCTTGGTAATTGGGTTTGCCATCCTTGGTGTACACGATCATGCAATTGTTGATACTGGAACTGAAGGGGACTTCAGAGCGTCACAGGGCCCTGAGTTTGCTTTTAGTCAGGTCGGGATTTAGTTTCTCTAACAGCAAAAGCCTCCAGGCTTAAAGGATCTCCCTGGCGGGGCTGAACGGGGACAAGCAGGCGGTGGAAGAAATGGATCAGATGGAGGTCAATTTTCTCCCAGTGAAGGGCTTTTGCCTACCCTCATGTGTGCTCTCACCAGCAGATTATAATTTCTGAAGGCCCGCCGGTGGATCCATTGTGAGGAAAGGGATTCCCTAGATGAGAGAGGCTCCTGGAACCTCCCTGCAAGGTTCCACCAATGGAACACACACCCGTGCTCTCATGGGTGACCTTGAACCTGGACGCCCAGCCCTGCCCATCAAGCGCTAGCCTCACAGGAAGGACTGTGAGCTGGGAGCCTCCAGCGTCCTTGACCCCCTGGCAGGGATCACAGGCTGAAGAAACCCTCTGTGTTTTGTTGTGGGATGGGGAAGAAAGATAAGGCTGGGGAAGGAGGGAAGAAAGGGAAGAAAAGCAGGGATAGAGAGAATACCTTTTTTCTTTTCCTCCAGAAGTTGAGTTTTTGTGTGTCTGTGCCACATGTGTGCAGTGAGATGTTCATTTTCTTTCTTGTTTTCCAGTTGTGGGATTGGTGTGTTGCCCTAATGCTGCTTGTTTTGGCTGCCAGAGGAAGTAGTGACAAAGGAAGTGGGAGAACAAACCATTTTGTAAGCAGTCCGCCTGAGAGGAACAATAAAGCAGAACTGGAGACAGGGTGTTGGGCTTGAGATTCTCTGAGACTGTTCGGCACCGGCATCCCTGAAGCCCTAGCCTGGGAGAAGGAGTGGGAACGTGGGGGTATTTTAGAGCTAGAAAAGGTTGCAGTGATCACTCGAGAGAGATGTGTCGAGCTATGCTTTGCGATTGTGACTGACCGGCTTTGGTTAGATGCCTTCTCTGGGCTCAGCTTCCCCCCTGCTCCTCCTCTCCCATCCTTCCACTGTGTCAAATACTGGGGCAACAGGCATTTTCCAATGAGGAGATAGTCTACACCAGCAAAATGTCTTTGTTTAGTGGGAGAGGTTAAAAATAAGATCAGGATATATGACTATGAAGAGGACCCCATAATGCGAATGTTCCAGAAACATTGGGTTTTATCCTTGGTCATACCTTTAGGAATTTTAAAAACATACTAGCACCCAAAGATTGTTAAAATTCCTAGTGATTGTTCAGTGGAATCTGAAAAGAATCCTATTTCACTTTACATTTTTCTCAAGACTAGCTAGGAATGAAAGGAGACTTCGCATACATTCAAGGGATGGTGCCAAAGAGCTTGAGCTCAATTGAGAATGGTCACTGCACAGATGGTATCCTAGGGATGTGGTTGGAGAAACCCGCTTTGCCATAGATTTCTTAGAAATTGGGTCAAAACATGTCAGAACTGGCTAAGGTGCAGTCCTTGCTCAAGACAGGACAGAATGGCTTACCCTTTCATTTTTCACCAAAGGGCTAAGAAGATGGATAAAGTCCCTAGTTTAGATGACTGCTGGGAGCCATGAAGCAGTAGGACCTTCACTTAAGCTTAACCTGCTCCCTGGGCCTCTGGGAATGAATGTGCCTAAAATGGTGATTTTTTTTTAAAAGGATATTCTGCAGCTAAGAAAAAGGCCTATCTTTTTCTCTGGTGAAACCTTAGGAAGTCACCCAGATATTAGGTAACAGCACTGAATGAAAAGGTGTATTGTTGTATTTGAAACCCTAGATTGCTTCGAGGGATATAACGCACTTTTATTTTTTTCCTGCTTCCATTAAGTGATAAGGGATGGGAACAGAGCAGGCACCAACTGGAACACTAAAGAAGTTACAGGAAATACCACTGCCTTGTAAAACTGTAGCACGTCTGCAGCAGTTAAATGACTCAGATATGTAAAGCCTCTGGTTAATTACTGTTTCTCGGGATAAAACCTTCTTTCCACGTGGGTCTGGGCAGTGGGGTGGATGGAAGTGCTAGGTAGGTTGGATGGAAAGGGAACTTATAAATGGGCATGCCAATCTATGTGTAAAATACATCTCTATACTAGTATCAGTTTAAATTTATCTGTAAACTGGTATTAGTAGGTGTCCTTGTCTGGCTAAGATTTCTGGCTATATTAGTTCTCTGGATCCCTGCTGAACCAGTATCTGGAGCTGTTGCCTATTACACTACACAGGAGAGGATAGCCTTAGTGCTGTCTGTTAAGCTTTCATATTCTAAAACACAGAGTAATTTTGGAAATTATTCTTTTATCAAACCATACCAGTACCTATTTAATATTTGAATTAATGAGGGAAAAAGAAGAGATCTTCATCAAAAAATGTGGAAATGGATTCCGGTCCATGTTATGGCAAAACTAAATTATTTTTGCTGGGCCGTTGGGAAAACCACTTGTCATCTATGTACAGTACCTGATTTTCACCTCTCCATGTCTGTACTATGAAGAGATCTTATTGCAGTATAGATTTTCTGAGATGATCCCAATTTTGGATATTTATAGTTCTCACACATCATTTAAATGCCAGAGAAATGTGAATATTTCAATATTTTAGTATCTAAGAAATATGTTTTAGATGTAATTTTTTTCATGACAAAACTTGTGGGTCTTTTTTGTTTTTAAATAAAAAATATTTACTGAGATATGATTCACATGCCATAATAGTCACCCATTAAAAATTGTTAGTGTTTTCACAGAATTATGCAACTATCACCACAATCTAAATATGGAACATTTTATTATCCCATAAAGAAAGCTCTTACCCATTAGCATTGTTCCCCACTTTTCCCTTCCCACAGCCCTGGGCAATCACTGTTCTACTTTCAGTCTGTAGATTTGCCTATTCTGGACATTTTGTATAAATGGAATCTTGCAAGCTGTGGTCCTTTGTGACTGGCTTCTTTCTTTTAGCATAATGTATTTGAGGTTCATCCATGTTGTTGCATGTCTCAGCATTCCATTTCTTTTTATTTCTGTTTAATGTTCCATTGTAAGGCTATACCACATTTTATTTCTCCATTCATCAGTTGACAAACATTTGGCTTGTTTCCACCTTTTGGCTATTATGAATAACACTGCTATGAACACCCACATACACGTTTTTGCGTGGACATATATTTTTACTTCTCTAGGGAATGTACCTAAGAGTAAACTTACTGGTTCATATGGCAACTCCCTTTGCTTGCAGAAGAATGGGACTGTGATTCCTAGAGAATGCCAGGACTTGCAGCCTGGTGACCTCTTCAGTGTCTATGGAGCCCTCATGATCAAGACACCATTGTGGAAGTTCTGGCTGGGATAATAAGTATCCCCATTATCCCAGCCTCCTGATGTTTACTTCTTTGTCCTATCTCCTCCCTCTGACCTGGGTGGGAACTATAACTTGCTTCTGACCAGTTGAATATGACAATAGTGATGGGATGTCACTTTGCTGATTATGTTACATTGCATAGGGCTCTGGTAGGTTAGCGACTCTCCTTGTGTCTTGATGAAGTACACAGTTATGCTGGAGAAATACATGTGGCAAGGAACTGTAGGTGGCCCCTGGAACCCGAGGACAGTCAGTGAAGAGCTGAGGCTCCAGTCTTGTAGCTGCAAAGAGATGAATTCTGTCAACAACTGGGATGAACTTGGAAGTGGATTTTTCCCTAGTTGAACCTTTGATGAGAATGTGGCCCAGCTAATGCCTTGATTGCAGCCTTTGAAGCTCTACGCGGAGGACCAGCTAATTCGTGCCCAGACTTCTGGCCCACGAAGACTGAGATAATAATATGTGGTGTTTGTGTAGCTAAGTTTGTGGCAATTTGTTACGCAACATAAGAACAGTCATCCGAAGTCGAGGATTTGGTTCCATTATATAATCTGGGCTGGATGCCACTGGGTTTACTTGTCAAGGCAAATATTCTCTTTACTTATCAGTGTGATTATCACAAAAGATAAACGGCCATAGAAGTTCAGGTATGTGCTTGGTTGCTATAGAGTAATCTATGCCTGTGGGGATGGCAGAAGTAAGAAACAGAGTTCCACTCTGTCTGCTTGACTCATACAGGAATCTCTACAAATCCTGTTCCAAAAAGAGTCCCTAAAAGATCAGAACACAAGAGGAATGATAACTTATATAATGAGAGCTACTGTTTGTTAGAGACTATGGGACTGAGAGGATACGCATGAAATTGAGGCTGCGCCCTGATATAGCTTATGTTATACTGTAGTTATCATTTACCTAGCTCGCTGTGAAGCTATAAGCTTGATCTTGACATTAGTTTTCTCTTACACTTCTTTAGCCAAATAATAGCAAAACAAGCCCAGCCTAGTGAACAACACTTCTGTTTTTGGAATTTAGTTTGGATGATTCCATTTTTCTTAGTCATCCTTTTCTATATTTAACAGCCCTACACTCAGAATTTTAACTTATAACTTATTTACATCTATTAAATTAAATGTATTGTGTTAAAACCTGCATTTTTTTCCACCTGCCTCTAGACAGATGGAAACAGCTGATGATCTGAATCTCTTGACTGTCCTTGTCATATCATTTCGTCTTGTTACATTTAATTCCTGACTGACTTAAGTGAGGAGAGTAAGGTGGATCTTATCCTGTAGCACAGGGATACATGTGGAATGTCGTCCACTTCCTTGGTGATCTGACTTTAATTTCAAGCACTGTAGAGATGACTCAATGTGCAGCAACTAATATGAAAAGTCGTGCTGCTTATCACATACAGTGAGTAACTACCCAGACTCACCTCAGATGACTTGGAAGTCTCCTAGTTGGGAGAATGAAGCAATTTAAAATTGATGGGAAATGAATGTCTGAAACCCAGTAGAGTAAAAGTTTCAAGCATCACTGAAATTTTCATCTTCCGTATCTCATACCAGTAGACATATAACAAAGCAAAATTTTGTTCTACTGAGGATGGAATCAACTGTGGTTCCCCGTATATTTACAGCAGTGCCATCGTCCCATCATAGGAAACAGAGACGAAATGGATTGAGTAACATTTTATGTGATGTTCTTCATAGAACAGTTTTGCCAGGAAACAAGTAAAGATGACTTGGACACAGTAGGAAGAGACATTTCCATGAACAGGGTCTCGTCACTTTTTTTCTATATCTATAAAAGAAAATGTATAATTACACTCTGATGGAGCAAATAGAATGGTGAGGAATGTTTATATTTACATAGCTGATTTCATTTACTTTTAACAATTATTATTTTTTTTATTTTTATTATTTTTTTTGAGACAGAGTCTCACTCTGTTGCCCAGGGTGGAGTGTGATGGTGCTATCTCGGCTCATTGCAACCTCTGCCTTCCGGGTTCAAGTGATTCTTCTGCCTCAGCCTCCAGAGTAGCCTAAACTACAGGCATGCGCCACCATGCCAGGCTAATTTTTGCATTTTTAGTAGAGATGGGGTTTTACCATATTGATCAGACTGGTCTTGAACTTCTAACCTCATGATCCGCCTGCCTTGGCCTCCCAAGGTGCTGGAATTACAGGCGTGAGACACCGTGCCTGGCCAATAATTATTTGTATTTACTGTTGTCAGTAAAGCATTTTCACCTCTCTATGATGTGGGACATTGTGTGGTGATGTTGCCCTACTTCTCCATTCCATTGCCCACATCTCTAGTTCTGCAATAGAAACCTGTGATTCTCTGCTTATTGGTCTGCACTTACTCCTCTTGGCTATTAGTAGGAATTTTCTGGATGGCAAGTACTATCTTGGTTGCTCTTCCTCTTGTCCAGGTCCTTGGCCCCCTTAACTTGGGAATATCACTCTACTTACCCTTGGTTCTACTATCATAATTCCAAATGCTTCGCAGACCCTTTTCATAGAGGCAATATATGCTTGTTAATTTGGACCCAAACAGAAACAAGCTAATTTTACATTACAGCTATCAATTGTAAAATGTTCTGTAGAGCAAGGCTTTAAATAAGTGTAAATGCATACATTGTCATTAAGATTAAACCAACATAGAGCAGATTCTGAGCATTTTGCTGTTTATTTCTTCCTCTTAGGCTGCACTAAGTCGTTTTCGTAGCATTAGCCCCACCTATTCCAGTTCAGTCAGTGCTGTTACTTGTTGTTCATGTGTTAAATACCACATTAACACCTCGTTGGTATTTCCACAAGTAACATCAATGACTGAGCTGATTTTCAGTCTAATTTACTTCTCAGACTTTGACTCTGTTCAGCACTATTTACCTTTTGAATTCCCCCTTTTAAGTGTCTCTGCAAATGCCTCTTAAATGAGAGGTATGTTAGGAGGTACATGCCCCAGTTGTTCTTAGTTTTACTCAGAAGTGCTTATTCTTGCATTCCTTTAACAATCATGTCACCTCGTTTTGTGCCAACCACTGTGGTGGGTACCAAGAATACAAAGATGAATAAAACACTAGTCCCCGACCTGGAGGAGCTTCTAAGGATGGAGAGAGTCGTGCAAACACATAATTATACCATGATATAAGTCCTCTAGCAGGGATAGGAACACTGACTCAGCCTGCAGGAGTAAGAAAAGGTGGTGTGTTAGTTGGGTCTTGATGGATCCATGAGGATTTATCAGATCGTTTAGGTACATATGAGGGGGTGGTGGCTGCAGAAATAATTTCTAGACTGAGAAACAACATGAACAACAGTATGGAGGCATGAAAGGATATGGCTGGTTTGAGAATAGTGAGAAGTTGGGTGTGACTGAAGTGTAGTGTGTAGTGTGTGTGTGTGTGTGAGAGGGAGAGAGAGAGAGAGACAAAAACAGAGAGAAAGACTCTGGGTGATGAGCTTGGAGTGGGAGAAGTTTGGAAAGAGAGAGAAGGATGTTGTAGGCTGGGTGTGGAATTCTGACTTGATTTTGTACCAATAGGGAGTAGTGGAAGCCCTAAAACAGAATAGTTACATGATAAGAGATAGTACACGTAGCAGTGTATGGATGGGACTAGCATTGGAAGAGATGGAGCAGAGGGAGGCTCTATTAAAAGTCAGTTAAGGCTGCCTGCAGGAGACAGTTCCAAGAAATCCTCCACTAGTAGACCTGGGTATGAAGCTCTTGCAATTGAGCTGGAACTTAAACTAAGTCACTTGGAGGGGAATGCAGAGGAAGAGCTCTAGCTGAGAAACATTTCCAAGGTAGAATTGTCAAGAGTTTGTGACTGATTGGGTGATGGAGGGGAAGTGAGGCTGACTCCAGTATTCTCACCTTGGGAGACCCATTGGCTAGTGGCATTATTAATAAAAATTGAATACAGGAGAAGATAGAAGTTTGGCTGGGAGGGAGGAAGGGAAATAGGTGGTACATCAAACATATCTGGTGTCTGATTCATATTCTTTTGGCATCCTCTCTGTTTTTGACCATGGCTGGGGCAAACCATTCTAGGGCAGCTTCAATATACTTTGTTCTGAGAACATCTTGCCTCCTGTGAGTGCCCTGGTCTTCATGCCTTGGGGCTTTCTGAATCCAAGCAAATAAAGTTTGAGGGAGTTAACACTCCCAGTACAACCATCAATCAATAGAAGGAACTAAAGGATAAATGCTACCACTTCCATCCTTTGGGTGGTCAATCTCAAGGCATTCTGTACCTTTGCAGAAACTGGCAGAATCAAGCTCTCTTGCCCACAGTGGAACTTCCATAACACACTCTTATGTTGGCTTTTCTTCTTCCCTGTCTCAGCCTCTCCACTCATGCAGTTCTGCTCCCTAGAATCACCTCTCAAGTTAACTACTTGTGTGTAAGTTCTTATTTTAGGCTCTACTTTTCAAGCACCCTAAGCTAAGACAGGTGGGGAAGAAAAGATTGGTTTGATTTGGGATATGTTAAGTCTGTGGTGTCCAGGATCTCTGCTTATAGTTTAGGCACTTGGTGAAATGGTACATACAGAGGCTCGCATCCTACATGTCTAAATATTAAAAAGTTATAAATCAAGCCAACACATAGTTGAATAAAATGTTATATTCTCCCATGTACTTGCATATGTTTGAATGTGGAATTCTTGGGCTCCTCTGAGCTTCATGCAAGAATGCAGCTATGTGAAAATGCTCCGACCCATGGCCTATCCTCCTTTCCTTTTCATCTCTGTCTCTATCATGCACTATGTATTGATACTCCAGTCCGCAAGCTCTATCCACACTCCCAGCAAAGACCCACTCTCACACCTTGGGATGTGTACAAGGTGGTGCAGCTTGCCCTTAGGAGAATCAACCAAGGAAGGAGGACTGTGTAGGCTCTGGACATGGATCCTGGGTACCTGGAACACGGTTTAGAAGTGGGATCATGGACTCTGGGTGGGCAGGTTCTTTTGTCCCATAAGATCCTCATTATGTGGGGAGGGTCACACCCAGAGGAGAGCCACATGGGGTCACTTTAAAGCATGGAGTCCAGAGGACCCTTTTGGTCATATTTAGGCATGGTGTATCCATTGGGTATCCTGGTGGAGCTGTCTGGCAGGCAATTGGTAACACAGATTTATGGCTTAAAGAAGTTGGAACTTCATATAAATATTTGGGAGTTGGTAGCATGTGGATTGTCATTGAATGATGGGAGTAGATGGATGTAACTGGGAAGATGAGTTGGAATGAATAGAGAAGGTCTAAGGACAGAACTCTGGAGGTGGTTGGGGAGGTGGAGCCAGGGAAAGAGGCTAAGGAGCATTAGCCTCTGGGAGTAAGTTAGAATGCATTGTCTTGATATTTTAAAGGAATGCTATTCTTTATAAGTTAATCCTTAAAGCAGCACAATGAAGCTTATGCATTTTCTCCTCTGCTCACTCAATGTCCCAGGTATACAAATTCTTATTATATAGCTGCTCACAAGCAGTCTGAGACTTTGAGGACAGGGATTTATTTTAGGACTCTGGTGCTCAATATCTTACCTGTTGCTGTGGCCTGAATGTGTCCCTTAAAATAAATATGTTGAAACTTAATTGGCAATGTGATATTAAGAGGTGGGGTCTTTAGGAGGTGATTATGTCATGAGGGTGGAGCTCTCATGAATGTGATTAGTGACTTTATAAAAGAGCTGGAGGGAACTAGACAGGCCATTTTTTGCCCTTCCATCTTTTCTGCCACCTAAGATCACAGTGTTTGTCCTCTGTGGAATATGCAGCAATAAGGCACTATCTCAGAAACAGAGAGCAACTTCCCCCAGACAGTGAATATGATGGTGCCTTCATCTTGGACTTTCAGACTTCAGATCTGTGAGAAATAAATTCTCATTCTTTATAGTAATAAACTACTTAGTCTTGGGTATGCTGTTATATCAACATAAAATGGACTCAAACATGGAGGGGGACCAGGTGCGGTGGCTCATGCCTGTAATACCAGCACTTTGGAAGGCTGAGGTGGGTGGATCACTGAGGTCAGGAGTTCGAGACCAGCCTGGCCAACATGGTGAAACCCTGTCTCTACTAAAAATACAAAAATTTGCTGGGCGTGGTGGTGCACACCTGTAATCCCAGCTACTCAGGAGAATTGCTTGAAAAAGAGGCAGAGGTTGCAGTGAGCTGAGATTTCGCCACTGCACTCTAGTCTAGGTGACAGAGCAAGACTCTCTCTCTCTACAAAAAAAAGAAGAAAAAAACCCAAACAAACCAAACCAACCAACCAACCAAACAAAAACAGACAAAAAAAAAAAAAAAAAACACACACACACAAAAACATGGAAGGATAAATATAGTGCCTTTCTGAAGCATGAATACAGTATTTAGAGAAAGGCTATTTTGTGATTAAGGAGGAAATATCTCAAATCTCAAATTCTCATATGTTTCTAGGTGTCCATTTCTTTAACTGCAATATGAGGTAAATTATATCAGCATTAGTTTATTTTGAGAATCAAGTAAAATAACAGAATAGTACTTAGACAAAATTAAATGTTCTATATAAATGTAATTAGAAAGGCTGATTCTAATGCTTTAATTTTGAAGAATTTTAAATAGAAGCTCAGTGCTCTGGAAGGGCTTTCATAATCATCTTATCTGACTCATTTTCCACCTAAGGAAAGAGAGAGTGCAGAAGGGTAAGAGACCAAATTTCACAGCAATTTTATGACAAAGATCGGCCAACTCAGTCTACTTCCACTATTACAGCTCTTTAAGCATACCACTGAGTGTCCTCAGAGAGAGAAGAGGGAGGAAAAAGATCCACAAAGCATCCAAAATGTGTGGCAAAATAGTCCATTAGGGAAGTAAGACAGAATGAGTTTTGTGACGATATGGTTTCCTAACAGTGCTACCCTTAGTTTGCTGAGCAGTCCTCTGAGAATTACGGACATGGCCTCTGTTGTAGCCAGGTTCTGAATGAATTAATGCCTGGCTACCCACTGGGACACTCATGGAAACAGCAAGGCATTGTCCCCATTGGATTTTATGTCAGTGGAAAAGACAGAAATTAACAAATAATTATGAATTACCAACTGCATGTTATTAAGTGTATGATTAAGTATTAATAACTAAGTGAAGAATTACTCTAGATTATGAACTTTATGAGGGCAGAATAATGCCTGTTTTGCCCCTTTACGTAGCATAGCATTTGCCACACAGTTGGCATTCCACAGCTAGTTACTGAATGATATAACAGATATAAAAAATGCCAGGAAGGAAAAAATGCCTGCTGTCCATAAAGTAGGTGAAAGATGACCTGATCTGGTGGGGCAGATGGAGAAATCTACTGAGGAAATGCTATTTATGCTGATATATAAAAGCAATTGTCTGCCGGGAGTGGTGACTCATGCCTGTAATCCCAGCATTTTGGGAGGCCAAGGCAGGCAGATCACCTGAGGTCGGGAGTTTGAGACCAGACTGACCAACATGGAGAAACTCTGTCTCTACTAAAAATACAAAATTAGCCAGGTGTGGTGGTGCATGCCTGTAACCCCAGCTACTCGGGAAGCTGAGGCAGGAGAATTGCTTGAACCTGGGAAGCAGAGGTTGTGGTGACCCAAGATCACACCATTGCACTCCAGCCTGGGCGACAAGAGCAAAACTCCGTCTCAAAAAAAAAAAGCAATTGTCATGATGAAGAAAGGCAAAGAAACAGCATGTGAGAAGGGCCCCAAGCAAGAGGGAGCCTGGCATAGTTCTGGAATTGAGAAAAGCCTCACAAGGGGCAGTGGGCTATGGCAGGTCTAGAGTGCTATTTATTGCTGGATAATACATTTCTCTAGAGCTCAGCAGCTTAAGACAGTAATCATCTATTATCTCATCATTTCTGGAGTCCGCTATCCTGGAGTGGCTTAGCTGGTGATTTTTTGGCTCAGGGTCTCTCATGGGGTTGCAACCAAAGTATTGGTTGGGGCTGTAGTAATTTGAAGGATTGACTGGGGTTGGAGGATCTGCTTCCACAAAGGTTCCTGTGTATGACTGTTGACCAGAGGCTTCAGTTCTTCACTGCTGTAGAGACTTTGCTTCCTCACCACATGGGTGTCTCCATAGGGTTGCTCATGACATAGCAGCTAACTTCCTGTAGAGTAAGCAGTACTCAAGAGAGAGAGGCAGAAGACATGATGGCTTTTATGACCTGAATGCAGGAGTCGTATGTCATCACTTCTACTATGTGCTGTTGGTCACACAGACTAATACTGATACAATGTGGGAGGGACAAAGATGTGAAGACCAGGAGGCTGGGGTCATTGGGGGCCATCTTGGAGGCTGGCTACCACAAGTGGTAATGGAACAGGGACCCAATGGAATTGAGTTTTTAGGTCATATTAAGGGATTTAGACTTCATTTTATGATTAGAGAGAAGACATGGAAGGATTTTAAACAGAGTCCATCCACAGGACTGGAGATTAGGCAGGACTACTGTCCCTGAAGAGTGCAACGGAAAGCAGAAAGATGGAGTCATGACTTCATTTCTAAAGCCTGGGTGTTTATGTGCAAATTCAACCAGTATTTATGGTGGAGCTTTGATACGGCAGGATATGTATTGGATGTGGGGATGCAGAGGTGATGAGATCTACTTACATATTTACCTTCTGGGGCTTACTGTCCAAGGACAGACAAAGGGAAGTAAGTGGGCAATTACAACCTCAGCACGATTTCCATCATAGGGTAAAGTACAGGTTTCTATGAGGTCATTTCAAAAGGCATATAACTCATTTTGGGCAATCAAAGGGTTCCTTGAAGAGGTGCCATGTAAACAGGGACCCAAAGGATGAGTGGGCTTATGTTCTCCGCATGAACATAGGCCAAGAAGTGAGAAAGAGAAAGCCTTGTTTGGGGGAACTGCAAGTAGTTGAACGTTTCTGGAGTGTAGATTGGAGGTGGGTGTGGGTGGAGGGGTAAGCAGTACAAAGTCAGTGTGGTCATCAGGGTCACATCAGGTTGAGCCCTTTATTCTCGTTAAGGAGTCTGAACTTTATTTGGGGAGCAGGAGGAAGTTACTAAAGGACTTTAAGAAGAGGGTGGATCATTTAGAATGATGATTACTCTGGCTGCAGCACAGAGAATAATTTGAGAGTAGCCAACCTGGAGGCTGGGAGAGGAATTTAGAGGCTGTGATAATAAGACAGCTGTGAACTGATAATGGCTCAAACTGTGGTTAATAAGAATTGGATTCAAGTGAGGTTTAGGAATTAAGGTGAATAGAATCTGGTGATGATTCTCTTGGGAGATGAGGAAGTCTAGGGTAATGCCTAGGATCATGGCTTAATCTTTTTGAGTTCTGGACAGTGACCAGAACTGACACAAAATTTGTTAGACAGGGATAGAACGATCAAACTTGAGGTACAAGGTCTGGGATGAGTCTCTCTGATCCAGTTACTGGGAATCGCCTACAGGGCTAGGAGATCATCAGTAAGGTGGATTTTACTTTTAGTCTCCTGAAAGTTATGTCACAGACACTGGAAAGAAGGGAGCCTAAAATGTAAGACTCCTTTCCATGGAGGCTGGAGAACAGGAAATTAAACATTTCCTAAGACTTATGAACATTTTCTCTATCCACAATAACCCACAGTCTAGAAGGCAGTGGAATGAATCTTATGAGGTTTTATGTGGTGGTGAAATAAGAGTGTATTATCAGCTGCGATTTCTTACCATAACCATTGTGCAACAGCAAGTTTGCTGCCAAAAAAACCCCAGTGCATCCTATTTAATGGTATGAAAGCCTCCTGTTTATAAGTGCACGCCACTTGTGCTATACTTTTTCTCTTCAAATTTCTCAGTTCTGAGAAAGTTGAATTAACAACATAATCCACTTTAAAATACTAATTTTGGTTGGGCATGGTGGCTCACACCTGTAATCCCAGTACTTTGGGAAACCAAGGCAGGTGGATCACTTGAGCCCAGGAGTTTGAGGCAACATAGTGAGACCCTGCTTCTACAAAAATTTAAAAAATTAGCCAAGCATGGTAGTGCATGCCTGTGGTCCCAGCTATTCTGGAGCCTGAAGTGGGAGAATTGCTTGAGCCCAGAAGGTCGAGGTTGCAGTGAGCCATGTTTGTGCCACCGCATTTCAGCCTGGAAGACACAGAGACCCTGTCTCAAGATAAATAAAATAAAATACTGATTTTGTGGATTATGCTTCTTAGGATAATGAACTATCAGCAGTCAAACACAGTGTGTGTGTGTGTGTGTGTGTGTGTGTGTGTATGTGTATGTGTGCGGTATATGCATGCACACGTTTGTGTGAACATGTGCACGTGTGTATGTGTGCCTGTATGTGTGAAAGTGTATATGTGTGTGTGAGTGTGTGTGTGCGTATGTGTGTGTGTGTGTAGACTGTATACTTAATAGCAGCCCTAAATGACACCCAACCAGCACTGGGGGTCAAGAGTTAAAATTATGTTAAACACAGAGAGCCAAATAACTTTCCATGTGCCTCTTTTTACTCTGCACTTTCTCCCAGATCGTCACTACTCCCACTGGCCTTTTTATACACCCAAGCTAGTCTGATTCATCTGCTTCTCTTTCCTCCTTGCCTCCTACAGAAACTGCTAAAATTATTTTCCGTTGAGTTATAACAGCATCTCTCTAGAATCCCAAGCTCCATCTTTAGGTTCCATTGAGTATAGACTCAAAGTTGGGTCTTCATTTTAGATGATTTTTTCTGACTTTCTTGTTTTCTTTTTTTGTTTGTTTCAATGAGGTCCTTTTTGGTCCTTTCTATGATCTCAAGGAAGTAGTTTTTAGAGTCCAGCAGGGCTCACTATTTTGCACCAAGTGCACTGGAGATCCTTTGCAAGCATACACGGTGTTACCTTGAGCTGCTTGCTGCCCTGTCCTCTGCCCCTTACCTACTACCATTGCTGCTTTTCAGACACCATCTGTCCTTGATTGTTAATGCTTGACTCCATGTCCTTTTGGAGGAAGCCCTTTATGCAATTACAATTATCTTGACTTATTTTTTTCTTTCAAAAGTCACCCTGGAAACAGACCCTGTGCTGCATCCTTTCAAAATATTTGTGTTTGAGACATTTCATGGAGAAATTAATCTGTGAACAAAAAGTGAGTTGGCACAGGTAGATGCATTTGCTGAGAATGATTGAATGGAACATCAGCACCAACTGTGCCAGTCATCTAAGGCAGATTCTTATCTCAGGGGCAACTGCCATATAATGAGTCTTGAGATCAGCGGAATTAATGTGGAGCTAGTAACTTACATCTGCACTCTTGAGGTCACTTGCACAGTCTGTCTCCTATGAAACTGGTCACTTGAGCCATCTTTAACAAAGACACAGACAAAACCAATTCTATTAAACACCACATGGTCATAATCACCATCAATCTCAAATATATTTTACGTTGTCTACATATGATCACGTTTTATTCCCATGTTACTGATGAAGAAAGTGAAAACAGGGGGCTAAGTGACTTCATCTAGTTACTACTATGTTATAATAAGGAGCTGAGCTAGGACAAACCAATTTTCTTAATTTGTGGTTTCATATTGTGTCCTCTTAAAACACTCCAAATGTAAAATTTCTCTTTCTTCAACAACACATGTTTATTAAGTACCTATTATATGCAAGACACCATGTGTATTAGTCTGTTTTCGTGCTGCTAATAAAGACATACCCAAGACTGGGTACTTTATAAAGAAAAAGATGCTTAATGTACTTACAGTTCCACATGTTTGGGGAGGCCTCACAATCATGGTGGAAGGTGAGGATGAGCAAAAGCACATCTTACATGGCAGTAGACAGGAGAGAAATGAAAACCAAACAAAGAGGGAAACTCCTTCTGAGCCCCCACAAACTGTTCTAACCCCTGCCTATTATCTAGTACCAAAGTCACTTCCACATTTTTGGGTATCTTTTCAGCAGCACTCCACCCTACCAGTGCCAGTTTAGTGTATTAGTCCGTTTTCATGCTGCTAATAAAGACATATCCAAGACTGGGTAATTTATAAGTAAAAGAGGCTTAATGGACTTACAGTTCCCTATGGCTGCAGAGGCCTCACAATCATGGTGGAAGGTAAAGGAAGAGCAAAAGTATGTCTTACGTGGCAGTAGGCAAGAGAGAAATGAAAACCAAGCAGAGGGAAACCCCTTATAAAACCATCAGATCTGGTGAGAACTCACTCACTATCATGACAAGAGTATGGGGGAAACTGCTCCCATGATTCAATTATTTCCACCTGGTCCTGCCCTTGACCCATGGAAATTATTAAAATTCAAGGTGAGATTTGGGGGGGGGACACAGAGCCAAACCATATCATTCTGCCCCTGGCCCTCCCAAGTCTCATGTCCTTACATTTCAAAACCCAATCACGCCCTTTGAACAGTCCCCCAAAGTATTAACTCATTCCAGCATTAACCCAAAAGTACAAGTCCAAAGTCTTCTCTGAGACAAGGCAAGTCTATGAGATTGTGAAATCAAAAGCAAGTTAGTTACTTCCTAGATACAATGGGGATACAGGTATTGGGTAAATACGCCCATTCCAAATGGGAGAAATTGGCCAAAATTAAGAGGTTACATGTCCCATGCAAGTCGGAAATTCAGTGGGGCAGTCAAATCTTAAAGGTTCAAAATGATCTCCTGTGACTCCAGGTCTCACATCCAGGTCACGCTGATGCAGGAGGTGGACTCCCATGGTCTTGGGCAGCTCCGCCCCTGTGACTTTGCAGGGTATAGCCTCCCTCCTGGCTGCTTTCCTGGGCTGGCATTGAGTGTCTGCAGTTTTTCCAGGCAAGTGGTGCAAGCTGTCAGTGGATCTACCACTCTGGGGTCTGGAGGACGGTGGCCCTCTTCTCACAGCTCCACTAGGCGGTGCCCCAGGAGGGACTCTGTGTGGGGGATCTGACTCCACATTTCCCTTCCTTGCTGCCCTAGTAGAGGTTCTCCATGAACTCCCCACTCCTGCAGCAAACGTCTGCCTGGGCATCCAAGTGTTTCCATATATCTAAAATGTAGGCAGAGGTTCCCAAACCCCAATTCTTGACTTCTGTGCACCCGTAGACTCAACACCACATGGAAGCTGTCAAGGCTTGGAGCTTGATACTCTCTGAAGCCACAGCCTGAGCTCTATGTTGGCCTCTTTCAGCCATGGCTGGAGCAGCTGGGATGCAGGGCACCAAGTCCCTAGGCTGCACACAGCATGGGGACCCTGGGCCTGGCCCATGAAACCATTTTTCTCTCAGGCCTCCAGGCCTGTGATGGCAGAGGCTGTTGTGAAGACCTCTGACATGCCCTGGAGACATTTTCTCCATTGTCTTGGAGATGAACATTTGGCTCCTCATTACTTATGCAAATTTATGAGGCCAGCTTGAATTTCTCCTCAGAAATGAGGTTTTCTTTTCTATCGCATTGTCAGGCTGCAAATTTTTCAAACTTTTATGTTCTGCTTCCCTTATAAAACTGAATGCCTTTAATAGCACCCAAGTCACATCTTGAATGCTTTGCTGCTTAGAAATTTCTTCTTCCAGATACCCTAAATCATCTCTCTCAAGTTCAAAGTTCCACAAATCTCTAGGTCAGGGGCAAAGTGCTGCCAGTCTCTTTGCTAAATCATGACTAGAGTCACCTTTGCTTCCAGTCCCCAACAAGTTCCTCATTTCCATTTGAGACCACCTCGGCCTGGACCTTATTGTCCATATCACTATCAGGGTTTTGGTCAAAGCCATTCAACAAATCTCTAGGAAGTTCCAAACTTTCCCATATTTTCCTTTCTTCTTCTGAACCCTTCGAGGACTCCAGACTGTTCTGGAGTTCCAGCCTCTGCCTGTTATCAAGTTTCAAAGTCTCTTCCATATTTTTGGGTATCTTTTTAGCAATACCCTGCTCTACTGGTACCAGTTTACTGACTGTATTAGTCCATTTTCATGCTGCTGATAAAGACATACCCAAGACTGGGAAGAAAAAGAGGTTCAATTGGACTTACAGTTCCGCATGGCTGGGGAGGCCTCAGAATCATGGTGGAAGCGAAAGACAGTTCTTACATGGCAGTGGCAAGAGAAAATGAGAAAGATGCAAAAGCAGAAACCCCTGATAAAACCATCAGATCTCATGAGACTTATTCACTACCATAAGAACAGTATGGGGGAACCACCCCCATGATTCAAATTGTTTCCCACTGGGTCCCTCCCACAACACGTGGAAATTATGGGAATATAATTAAAGATGAGATTGGGATGGGGACATGTGGAAACTATGGGAGTACAATGAGTTTGGGGTGGGGACACAGAGCCAAACCATATCAGGGCCCTAACCCAAGACTGAGAGATTAGGAAAAACTTCCTGAAGTAACTTATGATTGAAATAAGTCTTTCAAAAAACATGTATTTTATCTGATTTTTAAAAAATACATATTTTAAATATTAAACTGTTGCCAGGATGATAGAGTAGTTGTATTTTTCCCTATTCCTCCTGCTAAGTAAAATTTAAAACTCTAGATAATATATATAAACATAAAAATACCTTGAAAGATGGAGAGAAGAAGGCATACTATGAATTTAAGGAATGATATGGTGGTGACGGCCCAGAGTTATCTTTGTGTACCTTTTTGGAGCTGTAGAAGCCATCGACTTGAAAGCACCAATGGGCACTGTCAAAAAAGACCCAACAAAAGGTTACTCTCGCTAGCCAAAAAACCCCGAAAGGGGTAATCTATTATAATAAGAGAGAAACCATCTAGACAATACATTTTCTGCTTCCACCAAACACCACAGAAACACACACACACACACACACACACACACACACCCCAAAAAACTGTGGCCCTACCTCCACTTCCACCAGAAAAGTCCAAGAAGGGAACCACCTAAACTTACACCCTTGCCAGGATATAATGAGGCACCCTGCCTTAGTCTGTTCAGGTGGCCCATAACAAACTATCATAAACTATGTGGCTTATGAACAACAGACATTTATTTCTTACAGTTTGTGAGGCTGGGAAGTCCAAGATCAAGGTGCCAGTAGGTTCAGTGTCTGGTGAAGGTCCACTTCCCATTTCATAGCTGGCTTTACCTGGCAGGCCTCATGAAGAAAAGCTGTCCTTCCCACACTAGGCTTGGTGCATGGCCTGTGCATTGCAGTGTCTGAAGGGGGTTGCATTCAATGACTCAGGGGCCCTGGCCGGTCATGTTCTTTCACATATTTACATTCCTAGTCCAGGTGCCTTCATTCTTAGGTCTCTCTATGTGAGGCCTTGGGCTGAGGTGCTCTTCACCTTCTCCTTAAGGGGGAAAGAGGGGAAACATTGAAGACATTTTTCCCCCCTCTGACTCAATAACTAGTACTCTTCCCTTAGCCTTTGCCTTCCCTCTGGCCTCAGGATCCATAAATCTGCTGAAATCTTTTGTTTGGGGCTCCCTGAACAGTGAAACAACCCCAACATCTATGCTGATTCACCTGATTCTCCACCAGGGTACTATTCAATGGGGGAAAATGGAACAGGGTGAGTCAACATTTTCTCTGCTTTTAGTCTCTTGCTTACACCATCACAGGGAGTGATTACAGATTCAACTCTTGTTTTTTGCATGTTACTTTAATTAGCTACTCCAACACCTGACAGTTCAGCTCTCTCTTCTAACTCAGCTGAACTCTTGACACATCCAGCACTGAACTTACTGCCATGATGGGGGACATCAGAACAGGTACAACAGCACCAGTCCTTTCTTGTCATCCCTTTTCCTCTTCCTGGAGAAGCTCAGTGGCAGCATAGTGTGTGGCAGTAGAGGAAGTGGAAAGGCAAGAAAGAGGAAACTAAAACAAGAGACCATTGTCCTTTCTCTCCAGCTGATCAGGCCCAAGCTTGGAAAGCAGAAAAGTTGTACATTAGGATGTGAGATTCAAGTTTTGAATTTGATGAGATTGTGGTGTTGAATATCTGAAAATTGACACACTCTTTCCACAGGAGTTCCCATGTCCTAATGTCTGAAAAAGACTGGAAAAGCTCTGAGATCTTTCTGGAGTAGAATACAGAATTGGGAATGGTGATCTGGCAGAACCACTTTGAAGAGTGATAATATGAGGGAACAGGGCTATTTCACTATTTTATATTATGTAGTCCTTTAAACATACTAAATCCTTTTCTGTAAGTTATTTTTTTGTTCACTTTTACTTTAAAAAATTAAACCAGGTGATAGTTATATTTGTGTATGGTGTGAGGTAGGGATCAATCTTTTTCTCTCCTTCATTCGCCAAATGCTTTGCCAATTGTCACCTTGCATTCTCATATGTAGTAAATTAATACAAACTCTTTGCTACTCCTCCCATTGAGAGGTGGGACTTAATTCCTCTCCACTTAAATCTGATTGGCCATAGTGGTCTGCTTGACCATTGAAAGGTGTCAGAAATGACTGAGGCTAGGTCATAAAATGCCTTCAACTTCATCCCAGTCCTCTTAGAATGTTTACCTTTAAAACATTCTTGGATCCCTGATCAGCATGTAACAGGTCAAACTACTCTGAGGTTGCTATGCTAAAAAGATCATGTAAGAAAACATATTGAGAGGTGTTAAGACTAACAAAGAGAGAGATGTCTGGCCAGCTCTACTTGTTAGAGCCCCCAGGGCTCATATGGGCAGAGACTAGTCATCTCTGCTAAGATTGCAGATTCAGGAGTGAAATATTCTTGTATTTTAAGCTACTGTGTTGTAGGGTGATTTATCACTAACTGACACTGCATATGTCTGCTTCTGGACTCTATTTCATATCATGATCAATTTGTCTATTTTTGTTACAGTGCCACACTACTTCAATTACTGTTGTAAAGTTTGAGATGTAAAGATTTTGTTTCCCAAATTTTTCTTATTATTTTTGCACATTACATTTCCAGATGATCTTTAGACTCAAGTTTCAAACAGCATCAACAAAAGCCACTGGGATTTTTATTGGGATTGCATGGAACTTTTACAGTAATTTCAAATGAATTGGTTCCTTTATACAATGGAGTGTTTTCAAGAGGAAATAGAATAATTATATTATTCAAATCTATTTGTATCTAATATAGTTTCATACTTTCTTTATATTGATTTTATATATTATTTGTTATTTATTTCTAAAATATCATAGTTATTTTATTAAAGACTTTAAAAGAACAGTTTTACATTTACAATAAAGAGGAAGGTATAGAGATTTCCCATAGATCCCTGCCTCCACATATGCATAACCTCCCGCATTACCAACATCTCCCACCAAAGTGATACATTTGTTACAATTGATGAACTACATTGACACATCATTATCACCCAAACCCCATAAAACTATGGATTTACATTAGGGTTCACTCTTGGTGTTGTACATTCTATGGGTCTGGACAAATGTATAATGACATGTAGCCACCACTATAGTATCGTATAGCGTCTTTTCAGTGCCCTAAAAATCCTCTGTGATCTGCCTAGTCCTCTCTTCTCCCCCTCAAACCCCTGGCAACTACTGAGATTTTTACTTTTTCCATAGTTTTATATTTTCCAGAATGTCATGTAGTTGGAATCATATCATATATAGCCTTTTCAAATTGGCTCCTTTCACTTAGTGATGTACATTTAGGTTTCCTCCATATCTTTTCATGGCTTGCATTTCTTCTTTGCATTGAATAATATTCCACTATCTGGCTGTGCCAGAGTTTATCCATTTACCTACTGAAGGCCATCTTCGTTGCTTCCAAATTTTGGCAATTAAAAATAAATTCATATGCAGGTTTTTGTGTGGACATCGTTTTCAGCTCCTTTGGGTAAATACTAAGAAATACGACTGCTGAATGGTATGATAAGAGTATGATTAGTTTTGTAAGAAACTGGCCGGGCGCAGTGGCTCATGCCTGTAATCCCAGCACTTTGGGAGGCTGAGGTGGGTGGATCATGAGGTCAGGAGATTGAGACCATCCTGGCCAACATGGTGAAACCCTGTCTCTACTAAAAACACAAAAAAATTAGCTAGGCGTGGTGGCGCTTGCCTCTAGTTCCAGCTACTCGGGAGGATGAGGCAGGAGAATCGCTTGAACCCAGGAGGTGGAGGTAGCAGTGAGCCTCTGCACTCCAGCCTGGTGACAGGATGAGACTCCATCTCAAAAAAAAAAAAAAAAACAAAAAAAAAACTGTCGAACTGCCTTCCAAAGATGTTACAGTTTTTTGCTACATTGAATTAAAAAGTTAATATTATATATTCTAATTGAGTAATCTGTAATAAAACACAACTGATTTTTAAATTTTATCTTTTTAGATTTTTATACTGGTAAGCATTTGGATATTTCAAGTGGTTCTTGTGTGGAACACTGCTATTGTCAATCAAAACCTAGTCTCCCTTTCCTTCTGGACAAATAGCTAAAACATATTACTAAACACCCTGACTATTAGCTCTGGCCATGTGACCAAGTCCAATAATAGATTAAGAACACAAGCAATGGGGGTCACTTCTAAAAAATCCCCCACATACACCCTGCTGTGCATATGATATCAAGTCCCCAGGGAATAATGGAGCCACAAGGTGGAAACATGCTGAGTTTCTGAGTTACGTCATGGAGAGCTGCACGCAGACCTGGAGCACTTTATCTAAATGAAAATAAACTTCTTTTTAAGCAACTGGAAACTTAGTGCTCATTTGTTATAATGGTTTAGCCTACCTTAATGAATGCTTTGGATTTTCTAGGAAGGATGATCATATCATCTGCAAACAGACATATTTTCCATTTATTATGATTTCTAAAACAATGCTGAATCAGGCATCTTAGTCTGTCCTTATTTTAATAGTAGTGTCCCATTAAAAAGTGCTGTTCTGGTAACTACTTAGTTGCTTTGGGTTTCTGATAAGTAGGAAGCATCCATTGTTTTATTGTTTACTAATACATTTTTAAATACCCAGAATGCAAATTTGTCCAACACATTTTTGTTATCCACCTAATCATGTATTTTGTATTTTTTAATCTAGTAAACAACGTGAATATATTAACAGATTTCCTATTGCTGATCCATCCACAGTTTCCTGAAACCAACCTTACTAAATTAAACCAACAAAGTTTACTTTAAAATTGTATTTCTCTTAAACCAAAGAGCAATACTATGATTATATTATTTTTGTTTCTTCAGAATTTACTAGTTAACTTATTTTTATTTATTAATTTATTTTTATTTAAAATTTCCCCCAGCTTTATTGAGGTATAATTGACAAATAAAATTATATATATTTAAGATGTTTAATGTGATGCTTTGGTACACATATAAATTGTGCAATGATTACCATAATCAAGCTAATTAGCATATTCAGCACAAAATTATTTTGAATTTGCTTGGCTTATTACGTATCCATTGCTATCTTTTGCAAGTCCAGCTGTCTGTAGTAGTCTCAATCACTGCCCTTTTTCCCACCTTACCTCTTAGCTCCCCTTGGGTGGTACCAAGTGCTTCTGAGTTGCAGATACTTCAGCGGGCTTGCTTCTTTTCAGGACTGGCTTCTACAGTGGTACTTACATTATATATTTCTCTTCTTTCCCAAGTCCGTAACCGTACTTTCCTATATTTTCTTCCAAGGGTTCATTGAATTTTTCTCTATGAAGCTATTTCTTTCCTCCCCTCTCCCTATTCTTTTACCTCACAGTTTTTCCCTTTTAAAATACTTCCTGTGTTTTGATTGAAATTTAGAAAGAGAGGAGAACAATCTATTATTTAAAACTGAAGCTCTCAAGACCAGACTGGGCAACATAGGGAGACTCCATCTCTACAAAAAATATTAAAAAATTGAAAAAATATATTAGCCAAGCATGGTGGTGCGTCTGTAGTCCTACCTACTCCAGAGGTTGAGGTGGGAGGATCACTTGATCTCAGGAGTTTGAGGCTGCAGTGAGTGATGACTGTGTCACTGCACTCTAAACTGGGTGACAGAGCAAGATCCTGTCTCTAAAAAAAAGAATTTAAAAATTAAATTCAATTTATAAAAAAAAAACCTCAGATGTTGTACATGTCATTATACATTTGTCCAAATCCATAGAACTACAGCTGAGCCATAGTGGCTCAAACCTGTAATGCTAGTGCTTGGGGAGACAAAGCCTAGAGGATTGCATGAAGCCAGGAATCCAAGACCAGCCTGGGTAATAAATCAAGACCCCATCTCTATGAAATAATAATAATAATAAAAATTAGCCAGGCATGGTGGCACTGCCTGTAGTCCCAGCTACTCAGGAGGGTGAGGTGAGAGGACCACTTGAGTCCAGGAGTTCGAGGCTGCAGTGAGCTATTATTTTATCACTGCACTCCAGCCTGGGTGACAGAGTGAGACCCTGTCTCTTAAAAAAATAGTGAACTCTAGTGTAATATACCACTCCAGTGGGGGATGCTTACTGTGGGGGAGGTTATGAATGTGAAGGGGTAGGAGGAATATGTGACTTCTCCGTACTTTCAACTCAATTTTGTTACAAACCTAAACCTGTTCTAAAATGTGAACTCTATTTTTTTTTTTTTTTAAAAAAAAAAAAGCAAAATTGAAACTTCTGATAAACTGACCCATATTTTCCTTAGAAGAATTAACCAGAATTTGTATTATCCCATCCATACAAGATAAATATTCTAGGTAGATTTTACTTCCTTTTTCCTTGTTACTTGAGCTTGAAATTACTAGGAATTTTAGTTCCAGATTGCTTCAGTTTTAGAAGTATTATTAACTTCTATTTTAGTCATCTTCTTCCTAACAGCGCCATTAAGTTTCACAATATTATCTGCAATCATTCTGACTCAAAGATTTTACTGATTTCTTTGCCCGCTAGTATTTTGTTGGTTTAGTTTCACATCTTCCTCTTTCTTGAATTCTTCACTATGATTTATTTTTCACTTTACAGAAGTCATTCTGGGGCTCTTTTATTTCTCTATGAAAATATATAGGTCGTATACGATCTGTGTCATTACACATCTGAAAATATTCTTTACCTCCATACTTAGTGATAATTTTGATTGCATATAGAATTTAAGGTTTAAACTACTTTTCCACAGAACTTCATAAACAGAGCTCCATTGTCTTTTAATATCTACTGTTGTATGTAAGAAGTTCCATGCCCATCTCATTTTCATTTCTTATGCATAAATTGTTGTGTTTCTCTGGAAAATTAAAATATTTTCATTTTAATCCTGGATTTTGAATTTTTAGTAGAGACGGGGTTTCACTATGTTGGTCAGGCTGGCCTCGAACTCCTGACCTCGAGTGAGCCACCTGCTTTGGCCTCCCAAAGTGCTGAGATTACTGGCGCGAGCCACCGCGCCCGGCAGGATTTTGAAATCTGTATTTAAAAAAATTAATATTCCTGCTCTTCACTTACTGAACCCTTTTAATCTGAAGATAGAAAACTTTAGGTCACGGAAATTTTCTTTTATTATTTCTTTGATTATTGCTTTCATTTATTTTCTCTGTTTTTTCCCTTCTTCACCTCCTGTTACTAGATGTGGAATTTTTTAGACCTATCTTCCATATCATTTATCTTTAATCATTTACATCTCTTTTTTTTTTTCCAGTTGTGTAGAATTCTATTACTTGTTTTTACAAGCCAACAATTTTTATTAATCTATTTTCATTCTACTATTTTGCCTCCCACCGAAATTTTACCTTTATAATCATATTTTTAATGTCTAGAATGCACTAGTTCTCTAACGGCTTTCTTTTTTGAAATCTGATTTCTTCATTTTACTAAATCATGGCCACTTAACTCTCTCTGAGGACAATAATTTAAAAAAATTTCTTAAAGTTGTCTCCTATTTCTTGCTTTAACACTCTTTACTTAGCAGTTAAGTCTTCAGCTTAGTTATGTTGGTGCCCTTCTCTTAGCCTGTTGACTTTCTTCTTTGTTGTCTATAACTGTTTACCAGTAAAGACTTGCATTGATTAACAATGGTATCAAGTGTGGGTTTCTTCAGAATTTGTGAATGTCACTGATACACACCCCTAAGCAGGTGTATTAGTCCATTTTCGCACTGGTGTAAATAACTACCTGAGACTGGGTAACTTATGAAGAAAAGAGGTTTGACTTATAGTTCTGCATGGCTGGGGAGGCCTCACGAAACTTACAGTTGTGGCAAAAGGCAAAGGGGAAGCAAGGCACATCTTCCCATGGCAGAGCAAGAGAGAGAGAGAGTGAAGGGGGAAGTGCCACACACTTTCAAACAACCAGATCTCATGGAGCTCACTCACAGTCACAAGAACAGCAAGGGGGAAGTCCACTCCCATGATTCAATCACCTCCCGCCAGGCCCTGCCGCCAACACACAGGGATTACAATTGGAGATAAGATTTGGGTGTGGACACAGAGACAAACCATACTTGCAGGCCTCCTTGCTTTTCGGATGGCTGCCTACAGTGCCCTCTGAGTACCCTTACCCAGATGCAGTCAGTAGGTGGGCACTTCTAAAAGCTGTGTTTTCCTCTAGGATGTTTTGATGGTGACCAGACTGACAGAATAGGAGCCCCTCAACTGAGGAAGCAGGAACTTCTTATGATGAAGACAATGCTTTAAAAGCCTTTCCTGTTGCACTGAGTGTTTTTTTCCTTTTCCTTTTCTTCCATTATACCGATCTAAATTTGAACAAGGCACAGCCATTTCTCTGGCTCCTCTGGCAGGCAGATTCCCATTTTTGTTATTGAGTTGCTTTGCTAACTGCAGTCAGGGGAGAGGCCATAGCCAGGCTTGAGAATGCACAGAGCAGGATTCTGGCCCAGCTCCTGCCATATTTCTAAGACCCCATCCACTCCCATGCTTCCATGACCCACTCCTGCTTCTTGGAGCTTAAACTTTTCTGAATTCTGTTAGGAAACCAAACTATGCACTCCTCCATCACTCCTCCTTCTTTACTTGTATTAGAAGGCAGAAGTTTTGGCAATTAACTTAAAAATTAATTTCATTCTATATGCTTTTATAATATCCAGAAATTCCTCAAGTTTCTGTTCGTTTGCAGAAGCTTTCTTTGCTTTCACAGGTGCTGTATATTTATTAGTATTTTTTTTTATGTCAGTGAAATTTTAGTGGAAGCAATGCAAAGAAAAAAACACGAACTCAGTCCACTATCTTCAGTGGAAGACCCTTGGCCATATAAATACAGCCATATCTTCTCTCTCTCTCTGTCTCTCAGTCTCTCCTTCTGTGTCTCTCTTTCTTACACTCTGTCTTTATGATCCAGGGTTCACAATCTGTTCCTTAGAGGTTTAAATAGTTGGGGGAAAAAAAAAAAGCCTAGGTCAAGGTGTCTAACTCCTATGGTATGACAACAACAGCAACAACAAACTTTATTCTTTTATCCTACAAGTAGTCATTGGTGTATGAATAAACCCAGATAAACTTTTTGATGGTGTTAAGGCAAGGGGCAGAGAACAGGGTGGTCAGAAAGGGAAGATTATAGGGTGATATTTCCAAATATTTAAAGCAGGAATGTTCAATAATTTCCATTATAACTTAGGCCTTATTATATACCTTTCCTTTGTACTTGGGGGCTAGATTTTTTCCAGGCTGAAAGTATAGCTGACCACTGCTTATTTCTGCAGCCCTGGAAGTTCGCATAGGTGCTTGATCTTGAGATGGCTCATGTATTCACTGGCATTTGAACAGAGATTGCACTTCTTTGGCACTTAGTCTTGCACCATCAGCACCCCTCAAATCATCCATCTTTTCGGACTACTGGATTATCTGTCTTAGGCTGGTTAATTTACTTTCAAGTCACCTTGGGAGTTCATGAGGAGTCCCCATTGTCCACAGAGCCTGATGCAGTGGCTACACTGACAGGTTTTCCATCACTCACAAATGGCACATCTATTCTTACTGGTCTTAATCTTCACTTTTAACTGTTATTGGCAATGGGCTAATAAAAATTCCTTTTTCATTTCTTCATAATCCCATTAAAAAATAGACTTTATTTTTTAGAGCAGTTTTAGGTTCACAGTAGAGCAGTTTTAGGTTCACAGCAACATTGAGCAGAAGGTGCAGAGATTTGCCATATAACCCCTGCCTCCGTACACACATAGCCTCCCCCATTATCAACACGCCCCACCATAGGGGTGCATTTGTTACAACTGATGAACCTACATTAACATCTCAGTATCATCTGAAGTCCGTAGTTTACATTTGGGTTAACCCTTGGTGTTGTACATTCTATGGGTTTGGATGAATATATAATGACATACATCTCCTGTTGTAGTATCATGCAGAATCATTTCACTGCCCTAAAAATCCTCTATGCTCTGCCTATTCATTCCTTCCTTCCCCCAACCCTGGGCAGCCACTGATGCTTTTACTATCTTCATAGTTTTACTTTTTCTAGAATGTCATATACTTGAAATCATATAGTATATAGCCTTTTCAGTCAGGCTTCTTGCACTTAATAATATATGTTTAAGATTCATCCATGTCTTTTTATGTCTTGATAGCTCATTTATTTTTGTCACTGAATAATAAATATTCCATTGTCTGAATGTACCATAGTTTATTTATACATTTACCTACCGAAGGCCATCTTGGTTGCTTCCAAGCTTTGGCTGTTAAGAATAATGCTGTGGCAAACATCTATGTGAAAACAGCTTTTGCGTGGACATAAGTGTTCGAATTTTTGAGTAAATACCAAAGAATATGATTTCTAGATTGTATGATTAGGGTATGTTTAGTTTTGTAAGAAACTGCCAAAGTGTCTTCCAGAATGGCTATACCATTTTGCATTCCCACCAGCAATGAATACAATTCCTGTTGTTCCACATCTTTCAGTGCTTGGTGTTGTCAGCGTTTTGAGTTTCGGCAATTTTAATGGTATTAATTTAATATCATTAAATGGTACTTAGTGGGTATTGGTATCTTATTGTTTCCTAGTTGCTTTTGACTTTCTGTCCTCTAATTGAAAAGTGTCTGTGATGGTTAATACTGTCAACTTGATTAGATTGAAGGATGCAAAGCATTGATCCTGGGTGTGTCTATGAGGGTGTTGCCAAAAGAGATTAACATTTGAGTCAGTGAGCTGGGGAAGGCAGATCTACCCTTAATCTGGTGGGCACGATCTAATCAGCTGCCAGCAAATATAAAGCAAGCAGAAAAACATGAAAAGGAGAGACGGGCCTAGCCTCCCAGCCTACATCTTTCTCTCATACTGCGATGCTTCCTGTCCTCAAACATCGGACTCCAAGTTCTTCAGTTTTGGGACTTGGACTGACTGGCTTTCCTTGCTCCTCAGCTTGCAGATGGCCTATTGTGGGACCTTGCAGTTGTGTAAGTTAATACTTCAGAAATTCATATATATATATATCTCCTATTAGTTCTGTCCCTCTAAGAGAACCTTGACTAATACAGTGTCTTTTCCTTTAGGATCTTTACGTGACTTAGAATTAATTATGCATTCCACTTTCTCTCCTGCCATATACTGAGAGGCAGAAGGAGAGTAAAGGGAACATGGAAAGAAAGGGAAACACATTAAACAATTTTAGTCTTGTGGGGTAGAACTTGCAGGGTAGAACATGTGTGCACGCACACACTGAATGCCGTTTTCACCTCTCTCCATCAATTCAGAAATCCCTCTAACTCTTGGAAGACAACTGAAGTGGGTACAGGGAAGCTGGTATACCTAATGGCTTGCAGAAAGCTTATGTCATTAGGTCTAGCAAATTCATAAGCTAAAGTATTTCTGTTTTATTTTTAAAGAAATTAGACGGAGGGTTAAAATTGAGGAAACAAAATTTTCTTGAAATTAAGAATGGGGAGCTGAAGGGAAATCAAGTGTTCGTAATCTATGGTGTCTTGGTGTCTTGAAAGCCAGGGTCAGAGCAGGTAGGTTTTGAGATTCTTTTAAGTAAGAAAATATACACAAAGCAAAACTAGGTGATATCCAAAAGACTAATTTTAGGAAGGAGTGTATGATAGAAAGAATAATGGCCTCCCAAAGATATCTATGCCTTAATATCCAGAACCTATGAATATATTACCTTACATGGCACAAAATATTTTGCAGCTATGATTAAATTAACAATCTTGAGGTGGGGGAATTTTTCTAGATGATCCTCATGGACCAAATGTAATTGCAGCAGTCCTTCTTAGAGGGAGGCAAAATGAACAAAGTCAGATAATGTGAGGACAGAAGCAGGAGTCAGAGAGCAGAGAAGATGATACACTGCTAGCTTTGGAGATGAAAGAAGGATCCATGAGCCAAGAAATGCAGTTCACCTCTAGAAGCTAAAAAGAGAAACGAATTCTTCCCTAGAGACTGCAGAAGGAATGCAGCCCAGCAGACCCATTTTAGATTTCTGACCTCCAGAGCTGTAGGAAAATAAATTTGTATATAGTTTTAAGCCACTAAAGTTATGATAATTTGCTATAGTAACAGTATAAATTGAATCCAGATTATCTTACTTAGTGATTGGTATGAGGAAAAATAAAATAGAAAAAAATTATTTGCTATTTTAAATTATCACATGTTGAAGTAATAGAGTGGCTTATTGGGTCTATCAAACTCAAAATATTCCATAGATTGGATTAAGAAAAGTGAAGCAATACTAAGGTGTGAGGCAGGGAATCATCTGTTTAAAAAGTCCCTAGGTGCTAGCACATTAGCAGAGCTGAGATTAGAGCTCATGTCACATCACTGATGACAGGAATGTGCCTGTTATTGAATTATTGTCTCTCAGCTCCAAATCCACCCTTTAATGTTGTGCTTGATAGCCAAGATGGATCTCGTAAACATTTCTTCTTTACCTCTTGGCAGCACGTCAAGTTTTGTCAGTAGACAGCAATAGAGGAACACTAGAGGGGGAAGGGACTTCTTTTCCTGCTTTAGCTATCCCTTTCCCTCCTTCCCGTGGTGCTTGGCTGGCCTATGCAGGATACCCAGTTGAGATGACCCCTGGCGAGTCTGAATGGTACGAGCCACAGGCAGCTTCCTAAAAAGGTGGCTTCTTTGTGATCTTAGCAACATCTTTGTGGGTGGCTTCTGGGTGAATTCTGTAGGGAACTTCTGACAGCCTTCAGTGAATTCATCAGCAGCCTCTGCTGACAGCTTCCTCGGGACTTTCATTGGCACCCAATGGTGGTTCTCTGCCTGCCACCTTTGGCCTGCAAACGATGGGCCAACTGTGGCTTTTCTGCTGTCCTACAGGTTGAAGCCACACAGTCCCTTTATTGTGATCTGTATCCCAGTCCTGAGGAAGAGGCCCCCTTCCCTTCCAAGTATGTTCCATTTTTGAGTTCTCTCATTTAGACCTCAGGTAATCTTTAGATTTCTCTATTATCCCCTCTTGGTAGCTAATCCCCTATAAATGATTAATAGTTCTTTACATTAACATTTCCTCTTAAAATTACTGTGTTCTTTCTGTCTCCTGACTGTTCTTTGACTGATACTATGAGAGGAAGCCAAAGAAAGAATTAGTGTGCTGCATGGGACCAAGCTCACACATGAACATCCCTTCTCATCACCCTCCTCATAACAATTTTATGATTCTTTTGGATATTATTTTTGTTCTGGCATGGATTTTGATGTTGCTTACAAACATTTCCTGAGTACATATTGTGTATTTGAGGACTAATGATAGCATCTGAAAGCAATGCATAATGAACAACACACATACACATGTGTGTACACACACACACACAACTACTCCTATTAGGAGTTGCTTCAACATCAATAGGCTTCAACATCAACTGTCCTTAACTAGCACCGAGAATATCAGAGAGAAAGCTCTCTGAGCTTTTCTTTTTGAGACTTGATTAGATAAATTGAAGATATTTTGTGCTCCAAAAATCTGTAATATTTGATTTGAGTGGTGTGAATGTCAAATAGCAAAACGTTAGTGAAACGATAGGACAGTTTTGAAGGCTAGGCATGGATTGTGGGGCTGGTGAGCGGCATGGTGAGAGACATATGGGGTGACCATTGAGAACTAGAAAAGATGTTCTGGGCTGGAAGTTGTTCTCCTTGTGCCAAATGCAGGGAAATCTACAAAAACCCTCTCACCATAGAGAAGAAGCCATTTTTTTTTCTTTTTTCTTTTTTCTTTTTTCTTCTGAGATGGAGTCTTGTTCTGTAGCCCAGGCTGGAGTGCAGTGGTGCGATCTCAGCTCATTGCAAGGTCTGCCACCCAGGTTCATGCCATTCTTCTGCCTCAACCTCCTGAGTAACTGGGACTACAGGCACCCCACCACCACACTCGGTGAATTTTTTGTATTTTTAGTAGAGACAGGGTTTCACCGTGTTATCCAGGATGGTCTCAATCTCCTGACCTTGTGGTCTGCCCGCCTTGGCCTCCCAAAGTGCTGGGATTACAGGCATGAGCCACCATGCCTGGCCAGAAGAAGCCATTCTTAGACACTATGTAGCAGACATATTTTTCAGAGCAGAAGAAGATACACAGAAACACATGGAAGCAGATGTAAAACCATAAACCTACATAGACATGGTAGATTTTTACTTTAAAGTCTGAATTTTGGGCATTTGCAGATTGAATGACTGGGAACTTTTTCTATTAACAGTCTTGCATTCTGTAATAAACAGACCAATGTGAATTAGATTAGGTTAGCATTCAAAAAAAGTCAGCCGGTGATAAAGAGCCAGGGCAGCTGTCAAACGAAAAGACTTTGTGCAGGTAACTATTCTGGATAGTTAATGTCCTTAGACCTAGTGACTCACTTCTAACAAAGACACTGCAGCAAAAGTGATGGGCTGTCATTTCTGAGATTGTTTAAAAAGGTGTTGACTTCCACCAACACTCTCTCTCTCTCTCTCTCTCTCTCTCTCGATCACTGTCATGCTCATTCTGATGAAGTCAGCTGCTGTGTTGTAAGCTGTTGTATGAAGGGTCACGTGTGACAAGAAACTGAGAGTAGCTTCTGTCCACACTCAGCAAGATTTGAGGTCCTCAGTCTACTATTATGCAGAACTGAATCTTCCTTAGTTCCTTCTTCACTCAAGCCTTGAGATGAGACCACAGCCTCTGCCAATATCTTGATTCCAACCTTGTGAGACACCTTGAGGCACAGACACCAAACTAAGCTGTGCCCAGGCTCCTGACCCACAGATACTGTGGGATAACACATTTGCTGTTTAAGTAACTAAGTTTTGTTACACTGCAATAATCAGTGCAAATACATAAAAGATGCTGGGTGCAGTGGCTCACACCTGTAATCCCAGCGCTTTGGGAGGATGAGATGGGCAGATCACTTAAGGCCAGGAGTTTGAGACCAGCCTGGCTGACAAGGCAAAACCCTGTCTCTACAAAAATAAAAAAATTAGCTGGGCATGGTGGCACATGCCTATAATCCCAGCTACTTGGGAGGCTGAGGCACAAGAATCACGTGAACCCGGGAGATGGAGGTTGCAGTGAGCCAAGATTGAGCCATTGCACTCTAGCGTGGGTGGCAGAGCCAGACTCTGTCTCAAAAATAAATAAGTAAATAAATAAATAAATAGTATTGTTACACTGGTTTTCTGTGGCCACTGTAACAAACTACCACAAAGTTGGTGAGTTAAAACCACAGAAATTTATTTTCTCATGGTTATGGAGGCCAGATGTCCAAAATCAGTATCACTAGGCTGAAATCACGGTGTTAGCAGGACCACACTCCCTCTGAAGGTTCCCCCTGCCAGCTGCTGACATTCCTTGCCTTGTGATAGCATCATTGTAGCCTTCGTGAATGGCACTTATAAATCTCTGTCTACCCCCATCTTCACATGGCCCCTTCGTGTGTGTGTGTGTGTGTGTGTGTGTGTGATCTCCCTCTGCCTCCCTCTTATAAAGATACCTGCAATTGCATTTAGGGTCCAGTCTATTAATGATCCAGATCATCTCTTCATCTCAAGATCCTTACCTTCATCACATCTGCAGAGGTGCTTGTTCTACATAAGGTGACATTTACAGAGTCCAGGAGTTAGGACATGAATACTTTTGGTGGTGGAGGGCGGCGGGCATTCTCAGCCTACCATACATACCTACTGTTTTAAAGCTCAGTATGCTCCAGATACAATGCTAAACACATATATGCATTTTCACTTATGTGCATTTCACTTACATATGTTACCATGCTTCATTTATACATATAGAAATGGAGTCTCAGAGAGCTTGAGTGACTTGACTCAGGTCACACAGCTATTTAGTGGTGAAGCCAGGGTGAACCCAGGCAATCTGACCTCCGAGTTTGAATATCTAACTGCTCTGCTGTGTTGCTTTCCCATTATATGCTTAAGCTAACTAATTAGCAAAGGGCATATCTATTTTCCTGGATATAATATATTTGGTGAGTTCTTACTAATGGTGTGACTTTTGGTATCTTTATAGTTTCCAAATTGAAAGGTCTTTTTAAGGAGAGGCACTTGAACTGGGAGGACCTTATCTAACATTTAGAATAAAAATTACTGTTGCCTAGAGAAGATAGACCAAGTAAATAACATTTCTCACATAATGGATCCTAGACAAGCACATCACATTTACATAAACCCAATCTCTGTTGTTGAGGGTCTAAAGAACTAGAATAGGCAAGCTGTGCTCTTTTGTGCAAAGCTCTTCAGGGGAACTGATTGCTTTGAGCACTTAGAGGCACTTCTCTATAATTAGTTTTGGATGGATTTATTTGGCTTTCCTGGGAAAAGTAGATCTAGAGGTGAAATCCGAATGAGGTTAGAGAAGAGGTGATTCTTGTGTTGATCAAAGTTCAAAATGAGAAGATACGTAATGGATTCCAGATTAGGATCTGTTCAGCATTTGCTATGCTATTCCTTTAACAGCTTGCTGATTTTCCACATATGACCCGGTAGTCTAAAAATTCAGATCACACAGAAACTTCAGTCTTGTTTAGATTTAGGCTTTAGGCTTATGAATCTCTTTTTCCATATGTTTCTTCTTGGGGGCAGATTCTAAATTTAGGAAAGTAATGGTGTCGGAGGCCTAAGAGTGATTTCTTGAGCTTTTGTTTTTATTGCTGTCGCATTATGATGGCATGGCCATCCCTTCCTCAATGTGACATGCCTGCACAGGTGTGCAGGTGGCTAAAGGATTCAAGAGATGGGACTTGGATGGCAGATGGTCATGCCTTGTCCTGATTCCAACCACACTTTGAACATTCTGTCCCTCCTCTGACATGCCTCACTTCAGATGGCAACCTCATTTGGAGGTAAATTGTTTTTCACTGTGCTTTTCGTGTTGGAGTTGACCTCGTACCTGGCACTGTGTGAAATGAATTGGCCTACTTTGTGCCCCACGGATATCAGAGGCTTATTGGTATTTAGTGAATGCTTTGTCATTTTGATCCTAGAAAATAGAGCCTGAAGAGATCTTCTAATTTTACTAAGATCATCCCATCTACCTTATTGCAGTATCTCCCTAAAGACAGATGCTTTATGAATGAAGGAGTTCTAGAGTCAACTAAGTTGGGATGCTTCACAGAAAGAAGTGTTTTCAGGCCAAATGACTTTAGAAAATGTTGATTTTCCCCTTCCTTCTATCATCCCTGTAGCTGAAATATTGACAACCACACCTTATCTCTTTAGCTCCCCTCTGAGTACCATGGTAGGTATTTCTGGCATTTTTATAGTTTCTCACTTTCATCCAGGTTCTTTCCTTCTTTGCCTGAGGAATTTCTTCAGCAATCTGGGAGAGTCTGTTCTCCTGCTGGTAAAACCTGAAAGTGGGTGAGTTTAGCCGGGCGCGGTGGCTCACGCCTATAATCCCAGCACTTTGGGAGGCCGAGGCGGGCAGATCACGAGGTCCGGAGATCGAGACCATCCTGGCTAACACCGTGAAACCCTGTCTCTACTAAAAATACAAAAAATTAGCCGGGCGTGGTGGCGGGCACCTGTAGTCCCAGCTACTCGGGAGGCTGAGGCAGGAGAATGGCATGAACCTCGGAGGCAGAGCTTGCCGTGAGCCAAGACTGCAGCACTGCACTCCAGCCTGGGCGACAGAGCGAGACTCCATCTGGGGAAAAAAAAAAAAAGAAAGTATGGGTGAGTTTACACCCTCAGAGCAACCCGCAATCATGGAAAAATTGGACTTGATAGATAAATGCCTAGGCCTCCCCACCCTCTGTGAAACAATTCCAAAGTCATGTCATAGTTTCTTAGACAGTTTCCAGCAGAACTGAGCTCTACTTACTCATGGCACTAACTTGTTCATTAACGCAATCTTACTGTTTCCTCATTTCCCTATCAATCTTCCCTGTCTCATTTGTGTCTCTTATTTTTGCCTTTGACGTTAACTACCTGCACCCAAGTCTTTGTCTAAGAGTGTGTTTTAGGGGACGTCGTTCTCCAATTCTTTGGATAATCCTAATTTATAGTAGCTTTGAGAAGTACAGAAATGTCTCTTATCCTGTTTCCTAAACATCCTCCCACAGACCTTTTTGAACTTTAACATTCTGTGCATCTGATGTTTTTCACTGTAGCTCCTGAATTGCTGTGGTTCCTGGAGATATTTTAGGTAGAAGTATTCTAAAGAGCTTCCCATAAAAGAGAGCCTACAGCCCATTTTTGTGTTTGACTATCCTTTGCAAAAACCTCAAGGCCACAGGTCCACAAGGGACCTTATAGTGTATTTATCTCATTTTAGTAATGGAGAAATAAAGACCTGGAGTGTTGAACTCTCATTTGGCTCAGTCATCTGAGATTATATAGGAAGTGTACATACAAATTCTTTAGCCCAAGGGTCAGTAAACTATGGTTCATGGGCAAAACTCAGCCTGCTGTCTTTGTGTATAGCCCACAAGCTAAGAATAGTTATGGCATTTTTTAATGATTGAAAAGAAATTTTAAAATAATATTTTATGACATATGAAAATTAATATGAAACTTAAATTTTAGCATTGCTGAATAAAGTTTTAGTGGGACATGGCCACACTCATTTTTTTAATCCATTGTCTACAGCTGCTTTAGTGCTAAAATGGCAGATTTGAGTTGTGACAGAGACGGTATGACTTGCAAATATTTACTAGGTGATCTGCTACAAAAACATAAATATAAATATAAATATTAGTATTAATAGAAAATATTTACTAGGTGATTTTTTACAAAAAAAATTTGCTAATCCCCACTTTAGATTTCCAATACATGATGAATGGAATTGCATTATCTGCATAAGTCAATATAGTGTAGCCAAGAGATCATAGAATTGGGAATAGTGCATAGGGATTTTATTTTATGCAGCACTGCTAGCAAGCTTCATTGGATTTTGGACAAATGAGGTCACATCTTTAAATATCAACTTCCTTATTTGTAAAATGAAGTGACTGGACTGAATGCTTCTCAGTGTTCACTCATGTTCTATGTTTTCTTCGATTCTGTATTTGTCTATTTGGCATTCATTAATCACAGGGCCAAACCAGTGGGTAAAGTTGTTTACATATCCCCTGTGAACAAAATCCTATTACAAATTCTCCAACCAATCCTGAGTCCATAAGCTCAACCACCTCATTTCTCTAACTCCCACACACCATTTCAATACTTCCCCTGCTCTAAATCATACCAGGCAACTAGACACCACTCCTATGCTATATCAGAGCCCACAGACATTATTCCAAGTAGCCAGTACTAAGCTGTTTCTCCTCTCCTGCCTTGCCTCTCACGAAGAAAATACCACAAAGGCTCTAGGCCATGCTCCTTCCTGCTTCTCCCTCCTGATCTACTCTGCTGCTTCCGCATGTGGCCTCGCATGGTGTGCTGGGCCTCTTGTTTCTAGGGGAACTGTGAGTAACAACAAATTGTTCTTTCAATGGCCTTGACCTCTTCATATCATCACTCACTCCCCTGCAATAAATTAAGACTGGACACAAATCACTTAAGTGCAAATAATTTATCATTCTGCGCAGTTATCTCAGATTTAACATACATAATACTGGAATGGGGTTTGTTCCTAATGTTCAGCCTAAGCCAAACGTCTGTTATTGCCGTTCAATTCCTTCAGTCTTCATCCATGAACTGTGAGAAAGAAAGTACTTAAGGCTGCATCCCTGCTGCACAGGGAGACTTTTCCTATTTCTAAAGTTCATATGACCTGTAAAGAAGACTCCTGGTTTGCCTTCTTATAAATCAAAAACTGAGATTCAGGAAAACTTTTTCATCATACAGTTTTTCAATTGTCTTTTTTCTTCACACTGCTCTAAATCACCGAACTACTTGTACTTTCTACTTAGTCCAATATGAGCTGTACTGTATTAACTTTTCTCCAAGTTGTTTCCTTTTTAAATTTTTTTATTTTTTAATTAATTAGTTAATTAATTAATTAATTTTTAGAGACAGGGTCTTACTCTGTCACCCAGGTTAGAGTGCAGTGGTGTGATCATAGCTCACTATAGCCTCAAACTCCTGGGCTCGAGGGATCCTCCCCTGACTCCTGTCTCAGCCTCTTAAATAACGGACCTAGGTGTGCTGTGCCTAGCTTTTTTTTTGGTAGAGATGGGGTCTTGCTCTGGTACTCAGGCTATTCTCAAACACCTAGGCTCAGCTTTTCGAAGAACTGGGATCATAAGAATAAGCCATTAAGCCCGATGCAGGTGTTTCCTTTTTTTTTTTCCTGTTAAGTACAACTATACTTTTTTTCCAAAAGTTTTCTGTCTTTCAGCACCTCCCCACACAACTGGCACTGTCATTTCCCTTTTAAGGATCCCATCTCTAGATGCCCTTAGGAATAAAGGTTGATTAGGACCTACAGGGGCATACTGGTGACACAAATGAGTGAAATAGACTGGGCATAATGCAGTAGGGGTGATGGAAGCCATTGTAAAGAAACAGACCTATACTCTGTTAATAGCTATTATTTCTGTTTGAGCAATTATTGTCACATGAGAATTCTGTCCAATGTTGACAAATCTTTTAACTTTTCAACAGAAGGGAGAGCAAGATGGCCAAATAGAAGCCTCCAGCAATCATACCCCCAAAAGGAACAACAAATTAAGCAACACAAACAAGAAAATCACCTTCATAAAATTGAGAAATCAGGTGAGCAATCACAATACCTGGCTTTAACTTCATATCACTGGAAGAGGTCGTGAAGAGTGTAAGAAAGACAGCTTTGAATTGCCTACCTCACTTCTTCCTTAACCCATGTGGCTCAGAGAGAATCTGTGCACTTTGGAGAGGGTGAATGCAGTAACTGTGGAATTTTGCATATGACCTCAGGGCTGCCCTATCACAGTGGAAAGCAACAGAGGGCAGAAACTCAGATGGCACCTGCAGAGGGAGCATTTAGTCCAGCCCTAGCCAGAGGAGAATCACTTATCCCGGCTGTTGGAACCTGAGTTCCAGCAAGCCTCACCACCACCACTGTTGGCTAAAGTGCTGTGGGGTTACAAATAAACTTGAAAGGCAGTCTAAGCCACAAGCACTGCAATTCCTGGGCAAATCTCAGTGCTGTGCTTGGCTCAGAGCCAGTGGACTTGGGGCACACATGACCCAGTGAGCCACCAGCTGGGATGGCCAGGGGAGTGTCACCTCTCCCCCAACCCCAGGCAGCACAGAGAGAAACTTCTTTGTTCTGCTTGAGGAGAGGAGAGGGAAGAGTAAAGAGGACTTTGTCTTGGAACTTGGATATCCACTCAGCAACAGTAGAATGGGGCACAAGGCAGAGTCCTGAGGCCTCTTTTCTAGGCCCTAGCTCGCAGATGACTTTTCTAGACACACTCTGGGCTAAAAGGAAACCTGCTGTCTTGAAGGGAAGGACTCAGTCCTGGAAGAAATTTTCACCTACTGATTAAGGAGTCCTTGGGTCCTGAATAATCAGCAGTAGCAACCAAGCAGTATTCACCTTGGGCCTTGGATGAGTCTCAGAGCCATGCTGGCTTCGTGTGTGACCCAGCACATTCCCAGCTGTGGGTCTTACAAAAGAGACTTCTTTTGCTTAAGGAAAGAAGAGGTAAGAAGAGTAAGGGGACTCTTTTGAAGCTTGGGTACCACCAGCTCTACCCAGCGATGTAGAGTACCAAGTGGGCTCCTGGGGTTCCTGATTCCAGGCTTTGGCTCCTGGACAGCATTTCTCGATCCTTCCTGGGCCATAGAGGAGCCTACTTCCATGAAAAGAGAATCCCAGGCTTGGTAGCATGCACACAAGCTGACTGAAGAGCCTTTGGGCCTTGAGTGAACATGGCGGTAGCCAGGTAGTGCTTACTGTGGGCCTGGGGCAGTGGTGGCCATGGGGAGAGACTCATCTGCTTGAGAAAAGGGGAGGGAAGAGTGAGAAGGACTTTGCCTTAAGGCTTGGGTGCCAGCCCAGCAGTAGTAGAACAAAGCAGCGAGTAGATCCCTAAGGTTCTTGACTCCAGGTCCTGGCTCCTGGATGACATCTCTGGACCCACACCCACTATGGGCCAAGAAGAACTCACTGCACTAAAAGGAAGGACGTGAGCTTGGCTGTATTTGCCACATGCTGGTTATAGAGGCCTTGATGAACATAGGTGATAGCCAAGCAGTGGTAACTGCGGGTCTTGAGTGAGACCCCAGTGCTGGCTTTGGGTCTGACCCAGCACAGTCCCAGTTGTGGTGGCCACAGGAGTGCTTCAGTCACTCCTCCCTTAGCTTCAAGTGGAGACAGAGAGATGGAGAGAGAGACAGACAGAGAGAGAGAGAGAGAGAGAGAGAGAGAGAGAGTTTGTTTGGGAGAAAGTCAGGGAAGAGAACAAGGGTCTCTGCTGGATAATCCAGATAATTCTCTCAGGTCTTACTCAAGACATCAAGGAAGTACTTCTACAAGCCTACAAGAGCCATGGCATCATTGGGCTTAGGGTGCCCCCTAATGCACATACAACTGCAGTGACCAAAGACATAGATCACAGTGCCCAAATCTCTTTGAAAAGGGACTCGGAAAGCCTTCCCAAGAAGGATGGGCACAGACAAGCTCAGACTGAGAAGACTATAATAAATACCTAACTCTTCAACACCCAGAAACTCACAAACATCTACAAGCATCAAGACTACCCAGAAAATGGCTTCACCAAATGAATGAAATAAGCACCTGTGACCAGTACCAAAGAGACAGAGATATGTGAACTTTCAGACAGAAAACACAAAATAACTGTTTTGAGGAAGCTCAACAAAATTTGAGATAACACAGAGAAAGAATTCAGAATCCTGTCAGATGAAATTAATGAAGAGATTGAAATAATTAAAAAAAAATCAAGCAGAAATTCTGGAGCTGAAAAATACAACTGCCATACTAAAGAACACATCAGAGCCTCTTAACAGTAGACTTGATCAAGCAGAAGAATTAGTGAGCTTGAAGACAGTCTATTTGAAAATACACAGCCAGAGGAGAAAAAAGAGAAAAAGAATAAAAAAGAATGAAGCATAAATGTAAGATCTAGAAAATAGCCTCGAAAGGGCAAACCTAGTTATTGGCCTTAAAGAGGAGGGAGAGAGAGAGCGAGAGAGCGAGAGAGAGAGAGAGAGAGAGAGAGATCAGGGTGGAAAGTATATTTAAAGAGAAAATAACAGAGAACTTCCCAAACCTAGGGAAAGATATCAATATTTAAGTACAAGAAGGTGATAGGACACCAAGCAGATATAATCCAAATGAGACTACCTCAAGACATTTAATAATCAAACTCTCAAAGGTCAATGATAAAGCAGCAAGAGAAAAGAAATAAAAACATGCGGAAGGAAAAAAAAAAAACCTTTTATCCTAAATTAGCATATCCTGTGAAAATATCCTTCAAACATGAAGGAGAAATAGACTTTCCCAGACAAACAAAAGTTGAGGGGTTTCATCAATACTAGACCTGTCCTACAAGAAATTCTAAAGCCAGTTCTTTGGTCTGAAAGAAAAGGACATTAGTGAGCATTAGGAAATCATCTGAAGGTACAAAACTCACTAGTAATAGTGGGTACACAGAAAGACACAGAAAATTATAACACTATAATTGTGGTGTGTAAACTACTCATATCTTGAGTACAAATACTAAAAGATGAACCTATCAAAAATAGTAACTACAACAATTTTTCAAAACATAGACAATATAATAAGATATAAATAGGAACAACAAAAAGTTAAAAAGTGGGGGATGAATTTAAAGTGTAGAGTTTGTATGAGTGTTCTCTTTGCTTGCTTGTTAGTTTGTTTAAGCAATCAGTGTTAAGTTGCACTTAGTCTAAAATAAGGAGTTATAAGATATTATTTGTAAGCTTCATGGTAACCTCAAATCAAAAAACATGCAACAGATATACACAAAATAAAAAGCAAGAAATTGAAACATACCACCAGAGAAAATTGCCTTCATGAAAAGGAAGACAGGAAAGAAGGAAGAGAAGACCACAAAACAATCAGGATACAAATTTTAAAATGACAGGAGTAAGTCTTTACTTATCAATAATAACATTGAATGTAAATGGACTAAAGTCTCCAACCAAAAGACATAGAGTGGCTAATTCATTTTAAAAAAATCCAATGATCTATTGCCTATAAAAAATGCTCATCACCTATAAAGTGATGTAGACTGAACATAAAGGGATGGACAATTATATTCCATGCAAATGGAAATGAAATGAGCAGGAGTAGCCATACTTATATCATACAAAATAGATTTCAAGACAAAAACTATGAGAAGAGACAAAGAAGGTCACTATATATTGATGAAGGGGTCAATGCAGCAAGAGGATATATAAGAAGTTTAAATGTATTTAAATTTAATACACTGGGGCACCCAGATATATATATAACAAATATCATTAGAGCTAAAGAGAGAGATAGACCCCAATACAATAATAGCCAGAGACTTCAACATCCAACTTTCAACATTGGACATATCTCCCAGACAGAAAATCAACAAAGAAATATCTGACTTAATTTGCACTATAGACCAAGTGCACCTAATAGATATTTACAGAACATTTCATCCAATGGCTACAGAATACACATTCTTTTACTCAGCATATGAATTATTTTCAAGGATAGGCCATATGTTAGGCCACAGAATGTCTTAAAAAAAAAAAAAATTGAAATAATATCAAGTATCTTATCTAACTACAATGGAATAAAACTAGAAAACAATAACAAGAGGAATGTTGGAAACTTTACAAACACTGGTAAACAATATGCTCCTGAATGACCAGCGAGTCAATGAAGAAATTAAGAAGGAAACTGAAAGATTTCTTGAAACATATGATAATGGAAACACAACATAAAACTTTTGGGATACAGCAAAAGCAGTACTAAGAGGAAAGGATATGACAATAGGCACCTTCATCAGAAAAGTAGAAAAACTTCAAATAAATAACACAATTATACATCTTAAAGAACTGGAAAAACGAGCAAATCAAATTCAAAATTAGTATAAGAAAAGAAGTAATAAAAATCTTAACAGAAACTAATGAAATTTAAATAAAAATACACATAAGATCAATGAAATGAAAAGTTTGTTTTTTGAAAAGTTAAACAAAACCAAGAAACTTATAGCCAGACTAAGAAAAAAAGACAGAAGACCCTAATAAAAAAAAATTCTGAGATGAAAAAGGACACATTACAACCAATACCACAGAAATTCAAAGGATAATTACAGGCTACCATGAGCAACTTTATGCCAATAAATTGGAAAACCTAGAAGAAATGGGTAAATTCTTAGACAAATACAACCTACCCAGATTGAATCATGAAGAAATTCAAAACCTGAACAGACCAATAACAAGTAACAAGATCAAAACCATAATCAAAAATCTTCCAGCAAAGAAAAGTCTTGGACCTGATGCCATCATTGCTGAATTCTACCAAGCATTTAAAACCAATTCTACTCAAACTATTCTGAAAAATTGAGGAGGTGGGAATACTTCCAAACTCATTCTACAAGGCCAGTATTACCCTGATACCAAAATCAAAGACACATCAAAAAAAGAAAACTACAGGCCAATATCACTGATGAACAGTGATGTAAAAATCCTCAGCAAAATAGTAGCCAACCAAATTCAATAACACATTAGACAGATCATTCATTACGACCAAGTGGGATTTATCCCAGGGATGCAAAGATGATTCAACATATGCAAATCAATCAGCATGATACATTATATCAACAGAATGAAGGACAAAGTGATGATCATTTCAATTGATGCTGAAAAAGCATTTGATAAAATTCAACATCCCTTTATGAAAAAGACCTTTAAAAAAACTGGGTATAGAAGAAAATACCTCAACACAATAAAAGCTGTATGTGATAGATCCACAGCTAGTATAACACTGAATGAGGAAAAACTGAAATCTTCCTCTAAGATCTGGAACATGACAAGGATGTCGCATTCACTATTGTTATTCAACATAGTACTAGAAGTTCCTAGTTAGAGCCATCAGACAAGAGAAAGAAAGAAAAGGGCCTGCAAATTCGAAGGAAGAAGTCAAATTCTGCTTGTTTGTGGATGATGTAATCTCATATTTGGAAAAACCTAAAAAATCTATTAGAACTGGAACAAATTCATTAAAAGTACAGACTACAAAATCAACATACAAGAATCAGTAACATCTCTATATGCCAACAGTGAACAATCTGAAAAGGAAATCAAGAAAACAATCCCATTTACAATAGCTATAAATAAAATACCTAAATATAAACTTAACCACAGAAGTGAAAGATCTTAATAATGAAAACTATACAATACTGATTGGGTTGGGCATGGTGGCTCATGCGTGTAATTCCAGCACTTTGCGAGGCCGAGGCAGGCAGATCACCTGAGGTCAAGACCAGCCTGACCAACATGGAGAAACCCTGTCTCTACTAAAAATACAAAATTAGCTGGGCGTGGTGGTGCATGCCTGTAATTCCAGGTACTAGGGAGCTTGAGACAGGAGAATCACTTGAACCTGGTAGGTGGAGGTTGCGGTGAGCTGAGATCACACCATTGCACTCCATTCTGGGCAACAACAGCAAAACTCCATCTAAAAAAAACACACACACAAAAAAACAAAAAACTGTACAATACTGATTAAATTGAAGAGGACACAAAAAAATAGAAAGGTATTCCATGTTCATGGATTGGAAGAATCAATATTGTTAAAATGTCCATACTACCTAAAGCAATCTACAGATTCAATGCAATCTCTATCAAAATACCAATGACATTCACCACAGGGAAAAAAAAAAAAAAACAAACCTAAAATTTGTATGGAACCACAAAAGACCCAGAATGGTCAAAGCCATCCTGAGCAAAAAGAACAAAACTGGAGGAATCCGATTGCTTGACTTCAAATTAGAGCTATAGTAACCAAAACTGTATGATACTGGCATAAAAACAGACACACAGAGCAATGGAACCAAATAGAGAACCCAGAAATATATCCATACCTCTACAGTGAACTCATTTTTGACAAAGGTGCCAAGAACATACACGGGGGAAGAGACAGTCTTTTCATAAATGGTGCTGGAAAAACTGGATATCCATATTCAGAAGAATAAAACTAGATCCCTATCTCTTGCTATATGCAAAAATCAAATCAAAATGGATTAAGTCTTAAATCTAAAACCCTAAACTATGAAACTACTAAAAGAAAACAGTAGGGAACTCTCCAGGACATATGTCTGGGCAAAAATTTCTTGAGTAATATCTCAGAAGCACATGCAACTAAAGCAAAAGTGGACAAATGGGATCACATCAAGTTAAAAAGCTTCTACAGAGCAAAGGAAAAATTCAACAAAGTGAAGAGACAACCCACAGAATGGGGGAAAACATTTGCAAACTACTCATGTGACAAGCGATTAACAGCTGGAATATATAAGGAGCTCAAACAACTCTATAGGAAAACATTTTAACAATCCAATTAAAAATGGGCAAAATATATGAATAAACATTTCTTAAAAGAAGACGTACAAATGGCAAACAGGCATATGAAAATGTACTAAACATAACTGATCATCAGAGAACTGCAAATCAAAACTACAATGAAATATAATCTCACCCCTGTTATCCAAATGACAGACAATAACAAATGCTGGCGACAATATGGAGAAAAAAGAACCCTTGTACACTGTTGGTGGGAATGTATATTAGTATATCCACTATGGAGAACAGTTTGGAAGTTTCTCAAAACACTAAAAATAGAACTACCATATGACCCAGTAATCCCACTGCTAGGTATATACCAAAAAGAAAAGGAATGAGTGTATTGAAGAAATGTCTACACTCTTATGTTTATTGAACACTATTCACAATAGCCAAGATTTGGAAGCAGCCTAGGTGTCCATCCACAGACAAACTGATAAAGAAAGTGTGATACATATATACTATGGAGTACTATTCAGCCATTAAAAGAATGAGATCCTGTCATTTTTAACAACATGGGTGAAACTCAAAGACATTAAGTGAAATAAGACAAATAGAGAAAGACAACCACATTTTCACTTATTTTGGGAGTTAAAAATTAAACCAATCGAACTTATAGGAAAAAAACCTTTTTACTTTTTAAAGAGAAGCCCTATATCTGGGCTTTAAATGACATTTTCAGAATTTAAAATATTTGCAACAACTGCACATCAAAACAGAAAACACGGTGTGAGCTAAAGTGAGTGCGTCTGTAAATTTTTTTGAACATGTGAATCATCATTTTTATGTCTGATCTGTGATAAATAGAAAAGTCCTTTCAAACTCATTGTTGCCGTCTCCCAGGTCATTTTTCTCCCAGAACTTGACTGTCAAACTGTTTGTTCTTTGTTGACATTTAGTTCTCCTACATGCCATCTCCTCACGTTCCACCTCCTTGTTATTCTGATAAATGAGCGAATCTAATGAATTCATTCATCCTAATAAGAATTTTTTCCTTCAGTCGTTTCTTCCTTCTCAGTTAGAATGTATACTTTACGACAGAAGTTATAGAAATAATATTCTTAGCAGCTGGTCTAAAGTTGGAGGGTTTAAACATGTAAAAGCGTCAAAAGTACATGGCAGGCCAGAGGGGGATGTTTGGGTGTAACGGTAAGTGGTGCCTTGTGCTAGTTCCCAAATCACAGGCGTCATCAAGCTGCCAGTGTCCAGGGCCAGATCTGAAGACATTTTGGACCCATATCACTGCTCATGGCTATCATTGTTATTAGTATCAGCTTCAGGTAAGGGCTTACTTGGAGCCATTAAAGAGCTTCAGTTGGTTCTCCCTTTCTAAAGTTGAGAGTCCTTTTTGGTTTTGACAGGTTTCAGGCTTTTAAAAATTGTTTGTTTATACACCTGGTAATTGGTTCCATTTGGCATCTTAATGTTACCTAAGCACTATTTAGCATGCCTAACAAGATTACCCTGAGCTTTTAAAACATTTAAGTGAAAGATTTAAATTCCATAAAAAGAAGAGGCGGCTGGTGAAACTTGGTCATTAGACAGGTGGAGAGCATAATTTTGAGTGGAGAAGCCCAAAACAGACTTCCTAGTTTTCTTTGCCCATTAGCCTGGAAGCCGCCCACGTTGAATCCACTTTTTTCATTCAGTGACCCCAGTGAAATGTCTGGTGCTCCCATCTTCTTTCATTCCCAGCAGCACTTATTAGAACCCAATGAGGAGCCTTAGACTGCTGGTTGACTAGTGCTCCCCCACACACTCCCAAGTCACTCAGCTCCCTCTGAGGCATAGTAAGGGTCTGTGCCAAGATTGCACACATCCAAAAGCCCAGCATGAATCACTCTTACGCCCCAGGGTTGCTAAAATGATTGAATCAGTGAGTTGAAAAGAACAGTGATTTTGTTCTGTTTTATCTCCCTGGGAAGTGGGGTGGGGAAGGGGATTAGGATGAACCCATCTATTTTAGGTGCTTACTTACAGAATTAACGTCCCCCTAGAAAAGTGATGCCTTGGCTACAGTATACAGCTTTGCCATTAATGAGAGGAAAGGGGAACTGTTTTCATTTTTCTTGCAAGACTGAGAAGGGCAATTTTTTTGAGGCTAGCACCATCGTGTGGATAAAGTGAATACAGGTCTTTTTTCTTTTTTGGAGGAGATTGCATAACAGGCCACTATAATATACCTCTGGAAACACAATTTTGTTATCTTCTCATCTATGCCTTATATATTTTCTGAGTCATCACAGAGCAGCCAGAGATAAAAATATTTTTTGCAGCAGTGCCATATACTGCTGGGATCCTAAGGATCATGTGCTTCTACAAAATGACTGAACTGCAGGAACATGACAGTGGGAAATTCACAGAGCAGTTTTGGATCAGACAGAGCATAAATTAGAGAGCACATTTGGGATTAGCCACTGGGCTCTTCAGTGGAAGTTACCAATTTGGACTTCGTGAGAAATGCCAAGGCTTGTTACTGAGGCAACTTTCTAACCATTATTGTCCAAGAAATGAAAGCTAAATCAGAGGAAAAGAGGAGAAGTAGAAATCTGATTGCAGGATGCAAAAGAATTTTACCAAACTGCATGGTTCATCTCCTGTGGAGTGAGAAGGTGATGTGGAGTTTCTCTGATTATTTTGGAATCCGAATGAAAAGGGAAAAAGAACAATGTGGAGAAGCTCTGTTGACTTGTGGCTTCAAGTCTTAAGAGCATAATGGGGGAGTGGATGGCAAAGTTAGGAGAAAGATTTTTTTTTACCTCTGTAGTGGCCTTTCCTTTGTAGCTGGCACCAAGGTCCCTAAAGAGGGGCTGAGTCTGCTTCTCCTCTTTCGTAGTGTTTTTCCTCATTTCCAGATTGGCTGGTATGTGGGCGTTGGGAGGGCACAAATAGGTGGAGGTAGGGAGAGCTGTTGCTTATAAAGATGTAGCACCATTGAACACCTAACAAATCACTCTTCCAGTATTATTCTTTCCTTTGCACATTTCCCTAGCCCCAAGGGAAAAGGTTTTACCAGGACTTAAAACAAGAATCTGTAATTGTAGAAATTTGGGGTAGTCAAAACCAAATCAAGAAGTGCTGACGTTTGCTCTCTTTGATGAGCTACTAAAGTGATAGGAACATATACAGAACAGTCCTCCCCACCCACCACTCACTCTTGTCTTCACACATTCCCTTCCTTCCTTCCTTCCCAGAACTGGGCTGGCTTGTACAGCTGTAGATATTAATATATCTGGAGTTTCAGATTGAAAGACCTTCTTGTGATTGAATACGGGCTGATGACGATCTGGAGGGAGTTTTTAGGCACATGTGAAGCTTTCCTCTGTAGGCAGCCATTTATGGAACTGAAGTGTGACAGCAAGCTGTGTGGACCGGCTGACACTATAAGTGCAGATGTAGGATCCCAGAGATTATCAAGCAGCTGGAATGAGAGGTTGAATCAAGAGCGCAACTAATTGCAATGACTATCAAGTCGTATATTTAGTATCCTTTTAGCATAATCTTTTAAAACTCTTTCCTTACATCCATATCTGAGGGTAGGGGCACCAGGTAAAAAGCCATGAGAATAGTGAGACTCCAGCTCAGGGAATATTTGAGCCTTGTTTCCTACTAGCCACTGGAAAATCTTGTCATGCTTCTCCTTCTCTAGCTCCTTACTCCCTTAGCCGGGTCTTGCATTATCCTTTTTAACTGAGCACTGTTTTAATTTGGAAGCCTGTTAATGGTGGCCTGGGAGCCTCTTGGGCTCTTTTCTCTGGGGTCACTACTCTTTCACTGTAGACTTCTCCCTCTCTGTCACTGTATTACTTCCCTCACCTTCCAGCTGGGCCACAGGGACACCCACAGTGGATCCTCTGCTCTGCAGAGGAAGACTCGATGGAGGAGAGGTTAAAATTCTTTTTTTGGGTTAGGGTTGGTTCCCCAGTTTTATAAAACTGGATTATGTTGAGGATTCTGGGAAGATGGTAGAGCAGGAAGCACCAGGAATCTGTCTTCCTACCCAGACAACAACTGCACTGGCAAAACCTATCTGATCTAACTTTTGGAACTTTAGAATCTATTTGAAGGCTTACAACTTCCAGGGGAAGGTTTGGATGACAAACTGTGGGTAAGTTCAGCTTTTAGCAGAGAAGCAGCTACCCATCTTCCACGCTCCACCCCAAGGGCAGGCAACACCTCCATACCCATTGTGGGAGCCAGGTAAGCCTCAAAGCCCTGCCCTTCATATATTGAAGATCTATGATCTGATCCATGATTGCTATTTTCGATCTTGGAGATGCAGACACATACGTAGGCAGCCATTGTTACACCCTCCCCACTCCATTGCAAGGCTCTCCCCCAAAGATGAATCAACTTTCAGAGGATTTAAAGGGTCAACACTCTTTTGATATTCTACCCTCAATGTGCTGTCCCTTCATTGTAATCTGGTTTGGGGAGCCAGATATTAAAAATCTGAGACATTCAAAAGTAACCACATATACAGAGAAATTCAGAGAGTTACTGTCATGCCTAGGGACAGGTGCAGGCTCAAAAGACCTGAGAAAACACTAACACCTCAGGCTCATCCCTCGCAGATAGTCTATAACAATCAAAAATAAAATAATAATAATTTTTAAAAAACCCAAATTAGCAAACCCTGGGAAAGGAGGAGAAACTTCTTTTCAGAATTACTTCATTATAATCCAGATGTTCATTTTTCAACAAAAAACATCACCAAGCGTATTAAAAAATGGGAAAATGTAGCTCCTATTTTAAGAAAAAAGAAACCCCAAGAAAATCCAGATGGTGAACTTGCTAGACAAATACTTTAAAGCAACTCTGATAAAGATGCTCAAGGACTTAAAAGAAGATCTAGGAAAAGTAAACACAACAATGTATGAACAGAATGAAAACATTGATAAATAGAAAATGTAAAACAAAAACTAAAAAATTTTGGAGCTAAAAAGTATCATAGCTGAAATCTAAATAATTCTTAAAACACTTCTATTTTAGGTTCAGGGGCACATGTACAAGTTTGTTATATAGGTAAATTCGTCTCATTGTGGTTTGTTGTACAGATTATGTTATCACCCAGGTAATAAATCTAGTACAAAATAGTTATTTTTTTCTGCTCCTCTCCCTCTTCCCATCCTCCATTCTCAGGTAGTCCCCAGTGTCTGATGTTCCCCTCTTTTGTGTCTATCTGTTCTCATAATTTAGCTCCCAGTTATAAGTGAGAACAATCAATATCTGGGTTTCTGTTCTTATGTTAGTTTGCCAAGGATAATGGCCTCTAACTCCATCCATGTTCCTCCGAAGAAAATGGCCTAGTTCTTTTTTATGGCTGCATAATATTCCACAGTGTTTATATACCACATCTTAAAAATCTAATCTACCATTGATAGGCATTTAGATTGATTCCATGTCTTTGCTATTGTGAATAGTACTGCAGTGAACATATACGTGCATGTGTCCTTATGATAGAATGATTTATATTTCTTTGGGTATATACCCAGTAATGGGATTTCTGGGTCAAATGATAGTTTTGTTTTTAGTTCTTTGAAGAATCACCACTCTGATTTCTACAATGGCTGAACTAATTTACACTCCCACCACTAGTGTATAAGTTCCTTTTCCTTTACAACCTCTGCAGCATCTGTTATTTTTTGACTTTTAATAATAACCATTCTGACTGGTGTGAGATGGTACTTTACTGTGGTTTTGATTTGCATTTCTCTAATGATCAGTGATAATGAACTTTTTAAAAATATACTTGTTGGCCGCATGTATGTCTTCTTTAAAAAAGTATCTGTTCATGTCCTTTCCCACTTTTTAATGAGGTTGTTTTTTTCTTGTAAATTTGTTTAAGTTCTTCATAGATGCTAGATATTAGACCTTTGTCAGATGCATAGTTTGCAAATAATTTCTCCCATTCTGTAGGCTGTCTGTTTATTGATAGTTTTTTTTGATGTGCAGAAACTCTTTACTTAAATCCCATTTGTCAAGTTTTGCTTTTGCTGCAATGGCTTTTGGAGTCTTCATCATGAAATCTTTGCCAGTTCCTATGGCCAAAATACTATTGCCTAGGTTGTTTTCCAGGTTTCTTTATATATATATATATACATATATATATATATTTGGGTTTTACATTTAAGTCTTTAATCCATCTTAAGTTGGTTTTTGTACATGGTATAAGCAAGGGGCTCAGTTTCAATCTTCTGCATATGGCTAGCCAGTTATCCCAGCACCATTTATTGAATAGGGAGTCCTTTCCCCATTGCTTGTTTTTTGTCAGGTTTGTCAAAGATTGGATGAAATAAAAAATGTATTGAAGGGATTCAAAAACAGATTTGAGCAAGCCTAAGAAATAATCAAGGAACTTGAAGATAAGACTATTGGAAGAAAAGTGAAAAGGTCCTAAGGGATCTGTGGGACACCATCAGACCAGCATACATGTTGTGGAAGTCCTAGAAGGAGAGAAAGATAAGCAGAGAATATTCAGAGAAAGAATAGCTGAAAACTTTCCAAATTTGATAAAAGACATAAATGTAAACATTTATCAAGCTCAAAAATGTTACTAGTAGGAACTCAAAGAGACCCACACTGAGACACATTATAATCAAACCATGAGAAGCCAAAGTCCTTCAGAAACATTTAAAACTGTTCTTCAAAAGTGAGAGAGAAATGAAGATGTTTCCAGATAAACAAAAGCTGAGAGAATTCATTACCACTAGACATGTCCCACAAGAAAAACTAAAAGGAGTCCTGCAGGTTGAAATGAAATGCTCCATGTGCACTTGAGAATATTCAAGACAGTAACTGGAAGCTGTACGGAGAAACAAAGATCTCAGTAAAGGTAAATATCTGGGCAATTATAAAAGTCAGTATTATCTTAACTTTGGTTTGTAACTCTACTTTTTGTTTTCTACATGATTTAAGAGACTAACATTTTAAAAAATTACTAGTCTAAAAGCTAGTATTATGGAAACTTTGATTTGTAGTTCCACATTTTGTTTTTTATGTAGTTTATAAAATTGATGCATAAAACAATTATGCTTTCGGACACACAATGTATAAAGATGTAATTGCATCAATACATTTATTCATCAATACAGTTATTCAGTGCATCAGTAACTGAAAGGATGTGAGGATGGAGCTGTATAGGAGCAGAGGTTTTGTATGTTAGTAAAGTTAGGCTGATATAAATTCAAATGAGAGCATTATAACTTGAGGATGTTAAATGTAATCCCCACAGCAATCATAAAAATGGCTATAGAATATATACAGAAGGAAATTAGAAGGAAATTACAGCGTTTCAATATAAAAATCAACTAGACACAAAAGAAGACAGTAATGCAGGAAATGAGGGTGAAAAAAGCTATAAGGTATATAGAAAAATATAGCAAAATGACTAAAATCAGTTTATTGTTATCAGTAAGTGCTTTAAATATAAATAGATTAAACTATCCAATGAAAAGACAGAGATTGGCAGAATAAATTTTAAAAAAACCCACACATGATCCAACTATATGCTATCATCAAGTGATTCACTTTAGATCCAGAGATATGAATAGGTTAACAGTAAAATGATGGGAAAAGATAGTCCATGCAACTTGTGACCACAAGAGAGCAGGAGTGGCTATACTTACATCTGGCAAAATTGACTTCAGATTAAAACAATTACAAGGAACAAAGAAGGACATTATATTTTAATAGAAATTTCTATACAGCCAAAAGATACAATAATTTTACACCTACTAACAGACCATCAAAATATATGAAACAAAAACAGAATTGGAGGGAGAAGTAGATTTACAATAATGGTTGAAGACTTTAATAGCTCACTGTCAATAATGGATAGAACAACCAGATAGAAGATGAATAAGAAAATAGAAGACTTGAACAACACAATTAGCAACCAGATCTAACAGACATATACAGAGCACTTTATTCAACAACAGCAGAATTAACCTTCTTCTCAGGTTCATATGGAACATTCTTCAGGAGAGACCTATGATAGATCAGAAATTAAGTCTCAATAGATTTCAAAATAGAGATATAATATAAAGTATCTTCTATGGTCTGAATATGTTCTCCAAATTTATGTGTTAAGAACTTGTGGCCGTGTTGAGAAGTGGGGCTTTTGGGAGAACTCTCCCCTCATGCTGTTACAAAATGCTGTTACAAAAATGGCACGCAGGAGTGGGTTTTCTTCTGCTCTTACGCCGTGTGAGGACAGTGTTCATCCACCTTTTGCGGTTCCCTCTTCCACAATGTTAGAATGTAGCAAGAAGACATTCATAAGATTCTGGCACCTGATATTGGACTTCCCACCTTCCAAAACCGTTCTTTGTAAATTACCCAGTCTGTGGTATTCTGTTATAGCAGCACGAATGTGTTAAGAGAGCCTCTTTCCTAACCATAGTGGGATGAAGGAAGAAATCAATAACAGAGAGAAAAATTGGAAAATTCATGAATTTGTGGAAAAACATACTTAACCAATGCATCCAAGAAGAAATTACAAGGGAAATTAGAAAATATCTTGAGACAAATGAAAATGAAAACACAACATACCAAAACTTATTGAATGCAGCAAAAACAGTGCTGAGGGGGAAATTTGTAGATATAAACACTTACATTTGAGAAAAATCTCAAATAAACAATTTAAATCTATAATAATTTAAGAAAGTAAGAAAATAACACACTGAACCCAAAGCTAGCAGGAAGAAACAAATAATAAAGATTAGAGCAGAAAATTTTTTTAATAATAGAGAAAATTAGCATAACCAAAAATTGGTTCTTCAAAAGTATCAACAAACTGACAAACCTTTGGCTAGATAAACTAAGAAAAAGAAGACTCAAATTACTAAAATCAGAAATTAAAGGATTATTATTGATGTTACAGAAATTAAAAGGATTATAAGAGAGTACTATGAATAATTTTAACACATTAAATAACCTGGAAGAAATTTATAAATTCTTAGAAACACAAAACCTACCAAGACTGAAGCATGAAGAATTAGAAAACCCGAATATGCGTATAACTAGTAAGAAGACTGACTTAGCAATAAAAAATCCCAATAAAGAAAACCCTGGGCCTGATGGCATCACTGGGGAAATGTACCAAACATTTAGAGAAGAAGTAATACCAATTCTCAAACTTTTGAAAAATATCATATAGGAGGAATTACATCCTAACTAATTCTATGAGGCCAGCATTGTCCTGATACAAAAGCCAGACAAAAACACTGCAAGAAAAGAAAACTACAAAGCAATATCCTTTATGAACGTCGATGCAAAATCTTTAACAAAATACTAGCAAACTAAATTTAACAGCATACTTAAAGAGATTATACACCATGATCAAATGGAATTTATTCCTGGAATGCAAGGATGGTCCAACATGTGAAAATTGATCAATGTAATATACCACATTAACAGAATAAAGGAAAAATTACATAGTTATCTCAATTGACACAGAAAGGGCCTTTAACAAAATTTAACACCATTTTGTGATTTTAAAAACAATCAACAAACTAGAAATATAACAAAACTACCTCAACATAATAAAAATCATATTTGAAAAAACTCACAGCAAACATCATACTCAATGGTGAAAGACTAAAAGCTTTTCCTCATAGATCAGAAACAAGGAAAGGATGCCTATGTTTGCCATTTCTATTCAACATAGTACTGGAAGTTCTAGCCAGAGCAATAAGGCAAGAAAAAGAAGTAAAAAGACATTTAACTTGGAAAGGAAGAAGTAAAAGTATCTCTGTTTACAGATGGCATGATTTTATACGTGGAAAACTCTAAAGATTTCACCTAATAAAATTGTTAAAATAAGAAATGAATTCAGCAAAGTAGCAGGAAACAAAATAAACAAAAATCACTTGCATTTCTACACACTAACAATAAACAATCTGAAGAGGAAATTAATAAAATTTCATTTACAATAGCTTCAAAAATTATAAAATGCTTAAGTATTAACCTAGGAAGTAAAAGAGAGAGAAAATTATGAAACATTGCTGAAATAAATTAAAGAATAAATAAATAGAAAGACATTTTACATTCACGGATTAAAAGACTTAAAATTGATAAGATGTCAATGTTACCCAAAGTGGTATACAAATTCAATACAATCCCTATCAAAATCCCAATGACTTTTTTTTGGGCAGAAAGAGAAAAGCTTATTCTAAAATTTACATGGAATCTTAAGAGATGATAAATAGCTAAAATAATCTTTAAAAAGAAAGTGGGAGGCTTATACTTCCTGATTTCAAAACTTACTAAAAAGCCATAGTAATCAAACCAGAGTGGTGCTGGCATAAAGACAGACATATAGGCCAATGGAACAGAATAGAGAGCCCAGAAATAAATCCTCACATATATGGTAAATGACTTTTGATAAGGGTGCCAAGACAATTCAGTGGGGGAAAGGTTAGTATTTTCAACATAGAGTCCTGGGAAAACTATATGACTACATTGCAAAATAATGAATTTTGACCTTTACATAACACTGTATGCAAAAATTAACTCAAAATGGATCAAAAGCCTAAACATAAAAGATGACACAGGACAAAGTCTTTATAACACTGAGTTTGGCAATTTTTTAGATATAACGCCAAAGGCCTAAGCAACAAAACAAAAACAACAGCAAATTGATCTTCATAAAAATTAAAAACTTTTGGCCTCAAAAGACGTAATTAACAGAGGAAAAAGGCAACCCACAAAACGAGAGAAAATATTTGCAAAGTATATGTCTGATAAGGGATTAATATCCAGAATATAGAGAGAACTCAACAATAACAACAAACAACTTGATTAAAAATAGGCAAATGACTTTAACAGACATTGCTCCAAAGACGATACAAACAAATGGTCAGTAAGCACATGAAAGGATGCCGAACATCATTAATTATTAGAAAAGTGAAAATAAAAAACATAGTGAGATATCACCTTACACCCATTAGGATGACTACTATCAAAAATACAAAAAACATACATTGATGAAGATGTGGAGATATTGGAACTCTTGTGCACTATTGGTCAAAATGTAAAGTGGGGCTGGTACCGTGTGGAAAACAGTGTGGTAGTTCCTTAAAAAATTCAAAACAGAATTATCATGTGATTCAACAATTCTCCTTCTGGATATTTAGCCAGAATTGAACGCAAAATCTTGAAGAGATATCTGTACCCCCATGTTCATAGCAGCATTATTCACGATAGCCAAAATGTGGAATTAATAGATGAATCATTCAGTCTTAAAAAGAAAGGGAATCTTGTTGTATGCTGCAATGTGGATGAACCTTGAAGACATATAAAGTGAAATAAGCCAATCATGAAAAGACCAATACTGTGTAATTCCATTTATCTGAGGTACCTAAAGTAGTCAAATTCATAGACAGAAAGTTAATTAGTGTTTTCCAGGGACTGGGAGAAAGGGAAATGGGGTGTTATTGTTTAATGGGTACAGAGTTTCAGCTTTGCAAGATAAAAAGAGTTCTGGAGATGGATGGCAGTGATGGTTACACAAAAGTGTGAATGTACTTAATGCTGCTGAGCTGCATACTTAAAAATGATTAAGACAAAAAATTTTGTATGCGTTTTTTACCACAATAAAAAATGTTTTATTTACACACACACACACACACACACACACACACACACACACACACACCCTATTCCTTACCCCCTTGGCTCTTTTTTTGCTTCTATCAGAAAGATTTTTACTCAGTTATATTTCAAATTTAGAAAATGCTTTTATTGGGAGTTTTCCTTATGGCTTCTAAGCAGAAGCTGAGTAATTACAAGGCTGGTCAGTATGTCCATTTCTACATTCATTTAATTTCTATTTGTTAAATGTTCACTATGTGCAAGCCTCTCTTTAAAAATGTATTTGAGAGACTGGACTGCCCTTCAAAATCTCATAAACCCAAGTTTTTATGATACTGTGTGTTCTGCCTTCTATTACTAGTTGTCTGTGTAACCCAAGGTAAGTCACTTAACTTCTCTAGAACTCAGTTGTCTCAGTTGTTTTTTCTAGTTCCAAAATTCTACAGATTTTCAAAGCATAAGGATGATAATGGCATATTACTTTCTTCACTGGACCATTTATTTCTTGAGTGGAAAGGTTCCAACCAAGATATTAACTCTACGGAGAATATGGTACAAGTTCATTTAAAAAAAGCGAATATGAATTAGTAAGAAATTGAGTTTCAGAATTTTTAAAAAATAAATACAATCTCAAGAACGTAACTTGATTTTAGAAAAGATAACAGAGTGTTTTCAATTAACAGCTAGGAATGACCAAGGCAAAACTTCCATCTACTTGCATCAGAATGGAGACGCAGATGCAGATGACGAATTAAAGGGACTCAAGGAAGGTCACTAATCTGCCTTGAATTTGTTTTCATGGTTCTCCGAGAAGTGTCTAGAGGTGAGAAAGTCAATTTAACTGATTATTTTCTAAAAATAGAATAAACAGAAAATTTTGTTTAAAAACTATTTCCTTAGCATAGTGAGGTACAACATTTTCTATAGTTATCCACAGTACTTTAAGAAATTTACAATGTACTGCTAGAACTTTGAGTGAAACTTAGGAATTTTATGTGCTTTGGATGAAAGATGACAGCAAAAAATTATACAATTTTAGTTCATTTGCATTAAAATATTCTTACAACAGAGCATGGAATCCAATAATAAAACCCAGGGAAAATCATTCTAATTTTAGGAGAAAAATTAACACCTACCTACCCTACAACCTCACAATTAAAATCTGGTGGAATTCTATAACCTTCCACATGGTTTGCCTCTTGTGTGGTGGGAAAGTTATTGACTCCTTTGAGAGAATGAAGAGGAAAGAAGACAACACTGTTGAAGAATCTTCTATAATCTAGATGTCAGCAGAAGCCACCCACTCTTTGATTCTAAGATTGCCTTTCTTCATCCTCCATTCTGTGTTCTGTTCTGTTGGGTTTTTTCCCCCCGAAAATTTCTACAAATACTTTCTCCTAGTATTTGTTGAATACTTCATTCTGTAACTAATGGCTATTTATCTCTGATCCAGCGTTGACCTAAAGTTCAGACATGACTCTTTCTTTCTTCCAAAATTCACTTGTAAGAGTATCTTAGTCCATTTCTCCTGCTATAACAAAATACCATAGACAGGGTAAGTTATGAACAACAGAAATGTCTCACAGTTCTGAAGGGTGGGGAATCCAAGATCAATGTGCTGGCAAATTTGATGTCTGGTGAGAGCTGCTTTCTGCTTCCAAGAGGGCACCTTGTTGCTGTGTCCTCACAAGGTGGAAGAGCAGAAAAGCAAAAAAAAGAAAAAGAAAAAAAAAAAAAAAAGACAAATGTTCTCTGCAGCCTCTTTTTTAAGGATATTAATCACCTCCCAAAGACCCTGCTTTCTAATTCCATTGTCTTGGTGATAGGTTTCAATATATGAAATTTGAAAGTACACATGCATTCAAACCATAACAACGAGACAACAAGTAGCAACTTACACAAGCAAATATCTACAACTATGTGTGGTAGATTTTACTGGATATTGAAGTAATCATGTGCTCATGTTGCAGCGCTGTTTAGAAAATATTCTAACTTGAGTACTAGCTTTTCTGGTCCTCTGAAAGTCCCTTCTCCATTTCCACCAACTTAGATTTCAGAGTCTCATGACATTGTTCAGCTTTCTCTCCTGCTGCTTCTCTGTCTCCCAGTTGTGATAAAAAAAAATCCTGATATTATTATGAAGAGGATTTTAGCTCTAGCACTTACCACCTCCTCCCTCATTCACACTTTACACAGCTTAAGATTTATTAATGTGCTCTGCTAAAAAAAGCTTCATGTATTTCAAGTGTTATCCTTTCTTCTCTACCCTGCCCCCCTTACTTTCTCCAGAAGCAGGGAGAGGAATATGAAGTTTTATTTCCCCAGAGGCAACACTTAGAATACATAAGACTTAGAAGACTTAGATGAGCAACATGTATCCTCTCATGACCTCAGAAGACATAAGTGTAGTTGACAATCCCAGCACTTTGGGAGACCAAGGTGGGCAGATCACCTGAGGTCAGGAGTTCGAGACCAGCCTGACCAACATGGTGAAACCCCGTCTCTACTAAAAGTACAAAAATTAGCTGGGTGTGGTGGCACATGCCTGTAATCCCAGCTACTTGGGAGGCTGAGGCAGGAGAATTGCCTGAACCTGGGAAGCGGAAGTTGCAGTGGGCCAAGATCATGCCATTGCACTCCAGCCTGGCAACAAGAGCAAAACTCTGTCTCAAAAAAAAAAAAAAAAAAAAGAAGAGAAAAAAAGGACTCACAAGACTGGGTTCTTATTCTAGTTTTGTCACTAATTAATTGTGTTATCTTGGGAAAGTACCTCATGGTACCTGAGAAACATTCTCTAAATTTATTGCCAATTCTATGAGTCTGTGATTTGAGAGTCCCTCTAGTACCTAGTTCTTCTATAAATGTAGTCAAGGTTGGGATTTCTCCTTTCACAGGTAGGTGAACTTTCCCCTACCCTGGGCTGTGCCCCAACATCTCCCTCGCTAGCCATCTGCTCAATGCCTGTTGTCAGAAGCAATAGAGGTTTTACAGACAGGCCAAGCTTTGGGGCCAGACACAGGCATATATCCTATTTTTTTCAACTCAGAACGTAGGTTGTGCTGTTTACTCTTAGAAGCTGTCTTTTTTGTGAACTGAAACTGAGCCTAATGATATCTACCTTAGAAGATTGTATAAAACAATGATGCACGTGAAGCACTAAAGTGAAGTGCCTAGCACATCGTAAGTGCCCATAAATGGATCATTATCATGTCTATATAAGGGGGAGAGGTGAATGTCATGGCAAGCACATGACATGCTCTTTCTGGGTCTGCTGACACACTTGCATGTACATGGTAGAATGAACTCAGCTTACTGTACAGATAGCTCCTAAACTTTAGTTTTACTCAGTAGAAAACATAAGAGAGAGAGCTGAATGGTTCTAGGCAGCAGTTTTTTTTAGGCTGTGATGAGGAAGGGAAGGTAGATTGACTAAAGAGATGGGAAGAGAAAGGACTATGAATAGAAAAAATAAACATGTCCAAGGGGATGATTCAGTTTCTGCAGTATGATGACTGACAGGCATCCTTTGCCTTTGTCTCCATGAATCATATAGATACACATATATATATATACACTCACATATATGTGAAATATAATACCTATTATATATGTCTGTTATATAATATAACCCAATATATTTATATATTATATATTTATATATTATTTAAATATCATATTTATATATTATAGATACTTATATAATTATATATATTTACATATCATATAACATATGTGTTAATGTATTATATTTGATATATAAGATATCATCTACTATATATATTATATATCAGATATAATATATAATTATTTTATATTATATAATAGTATATATAATATACAATATATGAAAAAATATATATCATAAAAATATATATTATATAGAGATAATATATAATACATAAAATATTATATAATGGGTGTCATATATATGTATATAATTGTAATATATAAGATATAGAATTATAAAGACATAAGATTATTGTAACCTAATATATGTGACATTGTGGAGTGAGAGCTATCTCTGGCACTTTTCAAAGTGTGAAGTCCTGCTTCAATGTGGGCATAGGTATGAGGACACATACTTCATAAAGAAATTCACTCAGGATGCATATTCTGAAGATTTCAGGTGGATTAAAATTGTAGGCAGTGACTCAGCCCTTGGGATTGATACTCAAATACTTTATCATCCACATCTATGTTTTGCACACCTATTCTCTTGATGCTCACATCTGGCTAGAGCCTATGAACCTGTGAAAAATGGGACAAGTTTGCTGTTATCTTGGACCTTGGTCCATCTGTTCCGCATCTAGCAGGAATATAATTTGCTGACATGAATGACTAGCTGCTGAAGAGATCCCACGAGTGTCATGGAATAGTGGCCACTACTGTTCATGAGGGAAACAGGCTACCGTGGTCAAATCGTAAGGGAATACACTGCTTCAAAGGCCCATGCAGGCTGCTCAGTTGTCTGTAATGATTAGGACACTGTTGGGACGGCCAGCCGCTGGCATCTATAGCCAGTCTCTGCTGTAAATATTCATCAGGAGAAGCAAGCTAGCCAGCCAACAGCCGTTTTATCTCCCCTGCAATAGTTTCTAGTCGGGCTGTGACCTCATGCTACATAAAAATGTCACCTTCCCAGGTCTGCACTGTAAACACAGAAAAGCAGCTATTAGTTTTGCTTCTTATCAGAAATGTATTTTGTTTTTTATATTTTCAGAGACAGGGTGTGGCCATGCTTCCCTGGCTAGCCTTGAACTCCTGGGCTCAAGTGATCCTCCCACCCCAGTCTCCTGAGTAGCTGAGACTACATGCGCTTGTCACTGTGCCCAGCTAGAAAGGTATTTTTAAAGCAATGATTTTAACCATTGGATGTCGCCTTTAAGACCTGAGTTTCTGAGTATTATAAAATCAAAAACTTTAAATCATTTTAAGGAAGCACAGTTAATAGGTGCAATAAAATAAAAGCACATAAAGTGGCAGCTGTTCATTGTCAAAAGTTTATACTGGCAAGGAATCTTTCTCTCTTCCTTTCTTCCTTATCTTTTAAAATAAAACCATTTAAAATACCAGTGAATCTCCTTCTACAGTAATACTGTTACATGGCAAAACTATTTTGCTGGCTTGCTCTGCCTTCTGGGACCAGTTTTTTTTTTTTTTTTGTGCTGGCTTTCTTTACCTCCTGAGCAAACATTTGTACATTGTATTCTTACCTTCAGCAACTATATTCTGGGTATGATTCCAAAGAATGCAGTCAACATTTACCTTTACTTTAAACAACAAAAGGGAAAATTTTGTAGATTTTAAGCTGCCAGTGGAGATTTGAATCCTCTACAATAACTTTTGAACTGTTTTCTCAGCACTATTCTGCTTAGCTACAGCAGAGAAAATAGAGTGATGAATAATGAAATATTCATGAAAGAAAAATTTTAAAAAAAGTTTTCTTAAAATAAATTGATTCTAAAACCACAATGTGTGAAAGTACTTTTTTATGATGCCAACTTTCAGATTCATGGGTTTAGAGGGTGTGGATTTGTTGCACTATCACGCGGCGGGGTGATGGTAAATGGGAGCCTACCACATTTTGCCAAGAATGAAGTCCAGTTTGATGTAGCATTGGCCACCCAGTGGGAACAAACTGCCAGGTTCCACTGCCATTCAGTGTAGAAAGAAACTAGAATTTTTTTTTTTTTTTTTTTTTTTGCCAAGATGGCTGACTAGAAGCAGCTGGTGTGCGCCACTGTCACAGAGAGGAGAAAGAGTGGCGAATAAACATTAGCTCTTCAACTGGATCGTCCAGGTGGACAAGTTGGGATGCATCCGGGAAGCAACACAGCTCATGGAGAAGGGAGAAGAGAGAGACCGGACAGCTACCCCCCCAGGATCGGCACGGAGCCAGGAGAGGCTCCCCACTGCCGGGATCGGGCCTCCAGACTGACATGAAGAGCTGCTTAGAGCCTGGGCAGAGCCACCACTCAGGCGCACATGGCTTCCTGAGGACCTTAGACCCCTGGGCACCCTGGCACCAGCTATGGCAGCTCTGGCGATGGGGGAAGCAAGACTCCGTCACATGTCTGTGGGGTAGAGGCTGAATTGACAGGGCTGGGGAGTGGACGGACTGCAGGCCTTACCTCCGCTGTACCCCACCAGACTACGCCCGCTGGCCTAGGACCCTAGTGCAGCCCTCAGTGCCACCTGAGCTCTCTGGCTTCTGCCCTTCCCTGGGATGGAGCTCCCAGTGGTGGCAGGCAGGCCCCTTAGTTTTCCTGCTCTGCAGCTCCCAGCTCCTGCTGCCCTCAGGCTCAGGAGGCCGCAAAGCGATTCAAGACTAACACAGCCCCCAGCACAGCGCAGCTGTCTTATGAAAAAGTGGCCAGACTGTTTTCCACGTGGGTCACTGCCCCCACTTACCCTCAGTGGGCAGGGCCTCCCAACATGGGACCCCAGCCCCTCGCCCCTCCTGGGGTGCTGGTAGCAGCTCTGCACTGCTCTGCGAGGGAGCTCCCAGTGGTGGCAGACAGGCCTGCCATTTTTGCTGCTCTGGAGGGCCTGTCCTTGCTGCCCTCAGGCTTGGGAGACAGTGAAAAGATGAAGGACTAATGCAGCTCTCCACCGAGCACAGCCCCCTTAAAGAAAAGTGGCCACTCTGTTTTCCTCATGGTTCTCTGTCCTTGCTACTCTTATTGGAAAGGGCCTCATAACCTGGGTCCCCACCCACCCCCGCTTGGGTTTAAACCCACAATGTGTGAAAGTACTTTTTTATGATGCCAATTTTCAGATTCATGGGTTTAGAGGGTGTGGATTTCTTGATCTGTTGTGTGGCAGGGTGCTGGTAAATGAGAGCCTACCACATTCTGCCAAGAATGAAGTCCAGTTTCATGTAGCATTGGCAGCCCTGCGCTGCCCTGGGACAGAACTCCCAGCAATAGTGGGCAAACCTGCTATTTTTGTTCTCAACAACTCCTGCTCCTGCTGCCCTCAGGCTTGGGAGGGAGCAAAACAACTAAAGACTAAGGACTAAGAAGAACCTCCAGCACAGCACTGCTGCCGTATGGAAAAGCAACCAGACTGTGTTCCGGGCAGGTCCTGTCACTCCTCACTGGGCAGGGCCTTTGACATAGTTAGGATCTGTGTCCCTGCCCAAATCTTATGTTAAATTGTAATCCCCAGTATTGGAGGTGGGGCCTGGTGGGAGGAGATTGGATCATGGGGGTGGATTTTCCCATTGGTACTCTGTCATGATAGTGAGTTCTCTCTAGATCTGGTTTTTAAAAAGTGTGTGGCACTGTCCCCCCACCCACCTTGGTCCTGCTCCTGCCATTAAGATGCCTGCTCCTGCTTTGCCTTCCACCATGACTCAAAGCTCCCTGAAGCCTCCCCAGAAGCAGATGCTGCCATGCTTCCTGTACGGCCAGCAGAATCGTGACCCAATTAACCCTCTTTTCTTTCTAAATTACCCACTCTCAGGTATTTCTTTATAGCAGTACAAGAATAGACGAGTACAGCCTCTCAAACAGGTCACCCAGCACAACCACCTTGCCTCTACCTGAACACGTCAGCTGGTGGTGGCTCTGCATTTCCCTGGAAAGGAAATCCCAGCGACAACCCTCAGACCCCCTCGCATTGCGGCGGCAGTGGTACCACCCTTACTACCCTTGGGCAGGGGGAGGAACAAAGGGCCTGGTCCCATTGCTGGCACCTCCAGAATGTCACAGCCACCCTATGGAGAGGAGCTCAGTTTCTCTTTCCTGTGAGCCCCCACCCCCTAGTCTTCACCAGGCAGGTCCTCGGCTGGGGACCACAGAGCAGCTGCCCCACCCCCGACTGAGTGCTCCCACTGGTAGTGGCTCTGTGTTTCCCTAGGATCGAGCTCCAAGTGGCAACTGACAATCTCTGTGCCATTGCCATTGCAGCAGTTTTGCCCTTGTTCCTCTTGGACTGGGGAAGGAACAGAGTCTGAGGGCTTTATTTGTGCCCCAGCACGCCACACTTACCATAAGGAAAGGAGCTCATTCTCTCTTCCCTGTGAGCCCTGACACCCTGCTCTTTATCAAGGAGGGCCCCTGGCTCAGGCCCCCAGTATAGTTGTCCCAATCCCTGGCTTAACATTCCCGTTGGCAGTGGCTGTGTTTCTCTGGGGTGGAACTCCCAGAGGCAACTGAGAGCACCTCTGCCACTGCTACTGCTGCTGTAGGGATACTGCCCTCGTTGACTTCAGACTGAGAAGGAGCAAAGACTCTGAGTGCCTTATACCTCTAGCATGCTGCAGCCGCCATAAGGAGAAGAGGCCAGTCTGTCTACCCCATGAGCTCCCTGCCCCCACTATTTGTTGCCAGACGGGGCCCCCAGGTTGAGCCCACACAGCTGCCCCACTCCAGGCCAATCGCCCAGATTGGTAAGGGCCCTGCATTTCTCTGAAGGTAGAGCCATAAGAGACAAGTGAAAGATCCTTTGCCATTGCCACTGCTGAGATCCCTGCCCCCAAGCCAGGCAGGCAACGTAAAGGCTGAGCTTGCCCCAGGGCTGTGGTGTGAAACCCAGGAGTGCCAAACTGAGGTCTGTAGTCAACACTTGAGTGGGAGAAGAGCCCGCACTCTCAAAGCACTGAGATGGAGCATGGCTGCAAACACAAGGAAATACAGAGGAGCCATGTGGATGAGCAAGAACCTATCTACTGGCCATTACCCTTAAGTGCTGTCTACCAACCCAAAACTTCAACACCAAAAATACTTTGCTAACATACACCCCATGAAACCAAGGACAAGAACTCAGCTACGAGAGACCCTGCACGAAGCCTCGGCCTGCTGAAAATATCCAGAAATGAAGACAACAGACTATACTCAGATTACACCACAGTTAAAGGAACACTATCCCACACAAATAAGAACCAGCACAAGAACTCTGGCAGCTCAAAATGCCAGAGTATGTTCTTACCTCCAAACAACTGCACTAGTTCCCCAACAATGGTTCTTCACCAGGTTGAAATAGCTGAAATGACATAAATAGAATTTAGAATATGGATAGGAACAAAGATCATCAATATTCAGGAGGAAGTTGAAACCCAATCCAAGGAACCTAAGGAATACAATGAAATGATAGAGGAGATAAAAGGCAAAATGGCAATTTTAAGAAAGAACCAGGCTGGATGCGGTGGCTCATGCCTGTAAGCCCAGCACTTTGGGAGGCCAAGGTGGGCAGGTCACTTTAAGACAGGAGTCTGAGACCAGCCTGGTCAACATGGTGAAACCCTGTTTCTATTAAAAATGTGCAAGGTGGCAGGCACTGTAATCCCAGCTACTCGAGAGGCTGAGGCAGAAGAATCATTTGAACCTGGGAGGTGGAGGTTGTAATGAGCCGAGATTGTGCCATTGCCTGGGTGACAGAGTAAGACTCTGTCAAAAAAAAAAAAAAAAAAAAAAAAAAAAGAAAGAACCAAACTGATCTGATAGAGCTGAAAAACTCACTTCAAGAATTTCATAGTACAGTTACAAGTGTTAACAGCAGAATCAACCAAGCTGAGGAAAGAATCTCAGAGCTCAAAAACCAGTTCTCTGAAGTAACTCCATCAGACGAAAGTAAAGAAGAAACAAAAAAGAATTGACAAAACTTCTGAGATACGTGGGATTATGAAAAGAGACTAAACCTATGACTCATTGGCTAGTCTGAAAGAGGGAGAGAAAGCAAGCAACTTGGAAAACATAGTTACGGACATCATCCAGGAAAATTTCCCTAACCTTGTTAGAGAGGCCAACCTTCAAATTCAAGAAATGCAGAGAACCCCTGTGTGATATGGTACAAGATGACTATCCCCAAGACACACAGTAATCAGATTTCCAAGTGTGAAATGAAAGACAAAATGTTAAAGGCATCTAGAAAGAAGGAGCAGATCACTAAAAAGGGAACTGCACCAGACTAACGTGAAGGAAAAATAAGATTTTTTTTTTTTCAAGATGGAGTCTTGCTCTGTCACTCAGGCTGGAGTGCAGTGGTGCGATCTCGGCTCACCGCAACTTCCACCTCCCAGGTTCAAGCGATTATCCTGCCTCAACCTCCTGAGTAGCTGGGATTACAGGCATGTGCCACCATGCCTGGCTAATTTTTGTATTATTGATAGACACAGGATTTCACCATTGGCCAGGCTAGTCTCAAACTCCTGACCTCAGGTGATCCACCCACCTTGGTCTCCCAAAGTGCTGGGATTACAGGCGTGAGCCCCCATGCCTGACCAAGATCTTTTTCAGACAAGCAAATGCTACTGGAATTCTTACCAGTAGACTGTCTTACAAGAGGTCCTTAAGAGAGTGCTAAATATGGAAAGGAAAGACTAATATTGGCCACCACAAAAACACACTTAAGTACATAGACCATTAACACTATAAAGCAATCAAGCCATCAAGTCTGAATAATAACCAGCTAACAACATGATGACAAAATCAAACCTCAACTGATCAATATTAACCTTGAATGTAAATTGGCTAAATGCTCCACTTAAAAGGCAAAGAATGGCAAGTGGAATAAAGAAAGCAAGACCCAACTCTATGCTGTCTTCAAGAGAATCATCTGACATGTAATAACACCCATAGACTTAAAGTAAAGGGATGGAGAAAAATCTACCAAGTAAATGGAAAACAGGAAAAAGCAGGGGTTGCTGTTCTAATTTCAGACAAAACAGACTTTAAACCAATGGTAATCAAAAAAGACACAGAAGGACATTATATAATGGCAAAGATTTTAATTCAACAAGAAGATCTGACTGTCCTAAATATATATGCATGCAACATAGGAACACCCAGATTTATAAAGCAATTTCTTAAAAACATACAAAGAGACTTAGATAACCAAACAGTAATAGTGGGAGACTTCAACACCCCACTGACAGTATTAGATAATTGAGGCAGAAAACTAATAAAGATATTTGGGACCTGAACTCAACATTTGACAAAATGGGTCTAACATACACCTACAGAACTCTCTATCCGAAAACAACAGAATATACATTTTCCTCCTTTATGTGGGCACATACACAAAAATTGACCACACAATTGGCCATAAAATAATCCTCAGCAAATTAAAAAACCCAAATTATACCAAACACACTCTTGGATATGGTACAATAAAAATAGAAATCAATACTAAGAAAACTGCTCAAAAGCACACAGTTACATGGAAATTAAACAATCTGCTCCTAAGTAACTTTTGCATAAGCAATGAAACTAAGGTAGACATCAAGAAATACTTTGAAACTAATGAGAACAAAGATACAACATGCCAGAATATCTGGGACACAGCTATAGCTGTGTTAAGAGAAAAGTTTATAGCATTAAATGCCCACATCAAATAGAAAGATCTTAAATTAGCAACTAACATATCACCTAGAGGAACTAGAGAAACAAGAGCAAACCAACCCCAGAGCTAGCAGAAGACAAGAAATAACCAAAATCAGAGGCAAACTGAAGGACATTGAGATGTGAAAAACCATACAAAAGATCAACACATCAGGAGTTGGTTTTTTGAAAGAATAAATAAGATGAGTAGATCACTAGCTAGACAAATAAAGAAAAAAAAGAGAGAAGATCCAAATAAAAACAATCAGAAATAACAAAGAGGACATTACCACCAACCCACAGAAATAAAAAAAATGCTCAGACCAGCTACTCGGGAGGCTGAGGCAGGAGAATGGCGTGAACCCGGGAGGCGGGGCTTGCAGTGAGCTGAGATGCGGCCACTGCACTCCAGCCTGGGCAACAGAGCCAGACTCCGTCTCAAAAAAAAAAAAAAAAAAAAAAAGCTCAGAGACTACTACTAATACCTTTAAGCACAAAAAACTAGAAAACCTAGAATAAATGGATAAATTCTTGGAAACCTACACCTCCTAAGATTGAACCAGGAAGAAATGGAATCCCTGAACAAACCAATAATGAGTTCTGAAATTGAATCAGTAATCAAAAGTCTACCAATCATAAAAAGCCCAGGATCAGATGAAGTCACAACTAAATTCTATCACATGTATAAAGGAAAGCTGGTACCATCCCTATTGAAACTATTTCAAAAAATTGAGGAGGAGGGACTCCTCCTTAACTCATTCTGTGAGTCCAGCATCTTCCTGATACCAAAACCTGGCACAGACAGAACAAAAGGAAAGCCTCAGGACAATATTCTTGATAAATATAGATGCCAAATTCATCAACAAAATACCGGCAAACAAAATCCAGCAAGACATCAAAAAATTAATCCACCACAATCAAGTAGGATTTATCTCTGGGATGCGAGGTTTGTTCAACATACATGAATCAATAAATGTGATTCATCACATAAACAGAACTAAAACCAAAACCACATGATCATCTCAATAGACACAGAAAAGGCCTTTGGTAAAATGCAAAATCTTTTCATGTTAAAAACCCTCGATACACTAGGCAATGAAGGAACATACCTCAAAATAATCAGAGCCATATGTAACAAACCCACACCAACATCATACTGAATGGGCAAAAACTTGAAACATTTGAGAACTGGAACAAGACAAGGATGCCCACTTTCACCACTCACATTCAACATTGTACTGGATATCCTAGCCAGAGCAATCAGGCAAGAGAAAGAAACTAAAGACATCCAAATAGGAAAAGAGGAAGTCAAACTATCTCCGTTTGTAGACAACATAATTCTCTATCTGGAAAACCCCATGGTCTCAGCCCAGAAGCTCCTTCAGTTGATAAACAACTTCAGCAAAGTTTCAGGATACAAATCAATGCAGAAATCACTGGCATTTCTATACACCAACAATAGCCAAGCTGAGAGCCAAATGAGGAATGAATCACATTCACAAGTGCCAGGAAAGAAATAAAATACCTGGGAATATGGCTAACCAAGGAGGTGAAAAATTTCTACAATGAGAATTACAAAACCCTGCTCAAATAAATCAGAGATGACACAAAGATTCAATGTTTATGGATAGGAAGAATCAATATTGTTAAAATGGCCATACTGCCCAAAGAAATTTATAGATTAGATGCTATTCCTATAAACTATCAATGGCATTCTTCACATAATTATAAAAAACTATTTTAAAATTCATGTGGAAGCAAAACGAGTGCCAATAGCAAAAGCAATACTAAGCACAAAGAACAAAGCTGGAGACAACACATTACCTGACTTCAAACTATTCTACAAGTTTACGGTAACCAAAACAGCATGGTACCAAAAAAAAAAAAAAAAAAAAAAAAAAAAGGAAAAAGACCCACATAGATTGATGGAACAGAATAGAGAGCCCAGAAATAAAACCACACATCTACAACAGTCTGATCTTTGACAAAGTCAACAAAGCAGGCAATGGGGAAAGGACACCCTATTCAATAAATGGAACTGGAATAACTGGTTAGCCCTATGAAGAAGATTAAAATTGAACTCCTTCCTTACATCATATACAAAAATCAATGCAAGCTAGGTTAGAGACTTATATGTAAAACCTACAACTATAAAAACCCAGAAGACAACCTAAAAAATGTTACTGTAGACATACATTCTGGCAAAGATTTCATGATGAAGCTGCCAAAGACAATTGCAATAAAACCCAAAAATTGTCAAATGGAATCTGTTTACACTGAAGATCTTCTGCACAGCAAAAGAAATTATCAACAGAGTAAACAGCCTACAGAATGGGAGAAGATATATGCAAGCTATATATCCAATAAATGTTGAATATCCAGAATCTATAAGGAACTTAAACAAATTTACAAGAAAAAAACAAAACCCCATTAAAACGTGCACGAAGAATATGAACAGACACTTTTCAAAAGAAGATATACATGTGCTCAAGAAGCATATGAAAAAATGGTCAACATCACTAATCATCACAGAAATGCAAATCAAAACCACAATGAGATAACATCTCACAGCACTCGGAATGGCTATTATTAAAAACTCAAAAAGTAATAAATGCTGACCAACTTGTAGAGAAAAGAAAATGCATATACATTGTTGGTGGGATGGTGATATGGTTTGACTGTGTCCTCACCCAAATCTTATCTTGAATTCCCACGTGTTGTGGGAGGGACCTGGTGGGAGGTAATTGAATCATGGGGGCAGGTCTTTTCCATGCTGTACTCATGATAGTGAGTAAGTCTCACGAGATGGTTTTAAAAATGAGAGTTTCCCTGAACAAGCTCTCTTCTCTTGTCTGCTGCGATGTGAGATGTGCCTTTCGGCTTCTGCCATAATTATGAGGCCTCCCCAGTTTATTGGACTGAAAGTCCAATAAACGTCTTTCTTTTGTAATTGTCTAGTCTCAGCTATGTCTTCATCAACAGTGTGAAAACAGAATAATACAGTAATTTGGTACCAGTAGAGTGGGGCGCTGCTGAAAAGATACTCAAAAATGTAGAAGCGACTTTGGAACTTGGTAACAGGCAGAGGTTGGAACAGTTTGGAGAGCTCAGAAAAAGACGGGAAAATGTGGGGAAGTTTGGAATTCCCTAGAGACTTGTTAAATGGCTTTGACCAAAATGCTGATAATGATATGAACAATGAAATCCAGGCTGAGGTGGTCTCAGATGGAGATGAGGAACTTGTTGGGAAGTGGAGCAAAAGTAACTCTTGTTACATTTTAGCAAAGAGACTGGCAGCATTTTGCCCCTGCCCTAGAGACTTGTGGAACTTTGAACTTGAGAGAGAGGATTTAGGGTATCTGGTGGAAGCTTAGGCAGCAAAGCGTTAAAGATATGACTTGGGTGCTGTTAAAAACATTGTTTTAAAAAGGAAACAGCATAAAAGTTGGGAAAATTTGCAGCCTGACAATGTAATAGAAAAGCAAATCCCATTTTCTGAGGAGAAATTCAAGGCAGCTGCAGAAATTTGCGTAAGTAATGAGGAGCTGAATGTTAATCCCCAAGACAATGGGGAAAATGTCTCCAGGGCATGTCAGAGGGCTTCGTGGCAGCCCCTCCCATCACAATCTGGAGGCTTAGAAGGAAAAGTGGTTGTGTGGGCTGGGCCCAGAGTCTCTTTGCTGTGTGCAGTCTAGCGACTTGGTGCCTTGTGTTCCATCCACTCTAGCTGTGACTAAAAGGGGCCAAGGTGCAGCTCAAGCTGTTGCTTCAGAGGGTGGAAGCCCCAAGCCCTCTCAGCTTCCACATGGTGTTGAGCCTACAGGTGCAGAGAAGTCAAGAATTGAGGTTTGAGATTGTCTGCCTAGATTTCAGAGGATGTATGCAAATGCCTGGATGCCCAGGCAGAAGTTTGCTGCAGGAGAACCTCTGCTAGGGCAGTCTGAAAGGGAAATGTGGGGTCAGAGCCCCGACATGGAGTCCCTCCTGGGGCACTGCCTAGTGGAGCTGTGAGAAGCAGGCAACTATTATCCAGACCCCAGAATGGTAGATCCACCAACAGCTTGCACAAGGTGCCTGGAAAAGTCACAGGCACTCAATGCCAGGCCATGACAGCACCCAGGAGGGGGGCTATATCCTGCAAAACCACAGGGGCAGAGCTGCCGAAGACCATGGGAACCCACCTCTTGCATCAGCATGATCTGGATGTGAGACATGGAGTCAAAGGAGATCATTTTGGAGCTTTAAAATTTGACTGCCCCGCTGGATTTTGGACTTTCAGGGGGACTGTAGCCCCTTCGTTTTGGTTAATTTCTCCATTTGAAATGTCCATATTTACCCAATACGTGTACCGCCGTTGTCTCTAGGAAGTAACCAAATTGCTTTTGATTTTACAGTCTCATAGGCAAAAGGGACTTGCCTTGTCTCCAATGAGACTTTGGACTGTGGACTTTTGAGTTAATGCAGAAATGAGTTAAGACTTTGAGAGACTGTAGGAAAGGCATGATTGGTTTTAAAATGTGAGGAAATAAGATTTGGGAGGGGCCAGAGGCAGAATGATGTGGTTTGTCTGTGTCCCCACCCAAATCTCATCTTGAATTCCCATGTGTTGTGGGAGGGACCTGGTGGGAGATAATTGAATTGTGGGGGCAGGTCTTTCTTGTGCTGTTCTTGTGATAGTGAATAAGTCTTATGAGAGCTGATGGTTTTAAAAATGGGAGTTTTCCTACACAAGCTCTCTTGTCTGCCACCATATGAGACATGCCTTTCACCTTCCCTTATGATTGTGAGGCCTCCCTAGCCATGTGGAACTGTAAGTCCAATAAGCCTCTTTCTTTTGTAAATTGCCCAGTCTCGGGTATATCTTTATCAGCAGTGTGAAAACAGAATAACACAGACTGTAAATTAGTTCAGTCATAGGAGAAAGCAGTGTGGCAATTTCTCAAAGAATTTAAAACAGAATTACCATTCAACCCAGCAGTCCCATGATTGGGTGTATACCCAAAGGAATATGAGCCATTCGACTATAAAGACACATACATGCATGTATTCATCATAGCACTATTCACAATAGCAAAGACATGGAATCAACCTCCTAAATGCCCATCAATAGTAGACTGGATAAATAAAATGTGGTATATATACACTATGGAATACTACGCAACCATAAAAAAGAACAAGATTATGTCCTTTGCAGCAACATGAATGGAGTTTGAGGCCATTATCATAGGCAAACTAATTCAGGAACAGAAAACCAAATACTGCATGTTCTTGCTTATAAATGGGAGCAAACATTGACTACACATGAACACATGTGTACTTGAGGGTGGAAGGTAGAGGAGGGAGAGGACCTAAAAACCACCTATTGGATAGTAAGATTATTACCTAGGTGATGAGATAATCTGTACAACGAACCCCTGTGACATGCGATTTACCTGTATAACAAACCAGCACATGTACCCCTGAACCTAAAAGAAAAGTTTTATAAAAAGCTGTACACAAAATGCAGACCTTATTGGAAACCCTCAAGGCAGTGACATCATGTTGGGTATTCCCATTTAGGGTGATGGGGTCTTGAGTAAATATCTCAGCGTTACTTGTATTATCAGAATGTGGGTATTTGTGCACTACTCTAATAATTGCCAGTAGAAGAGGATTTGGTTTTCCCTGAAGGCTGGTATTATAAAGAATTTACCAACTCCAGACAACTTGAAAGATTAAGTTGCTCATTTTTGGGGGTATTTCTATTTGGTACTTTCATTTAAGATATTCACCTAGGATGGAAAATGTTTTTAGTCCTCCAGTAAAGAATGGCTTTGCTAACACATGGTCAGCTTATTTAATATGTGGCATGTCATGTTTCTTCTAAGTCTAGCATTTAATGTCACCTCTTATTGGATGTAGACATGGAGAATTACTCCTTCTTCTATGTTTCTGTTATAGGAGTTATCATATACACATGTATTATATGTGTCTTTCCTTCTCACCTTCTCAAAACCAGATATTATGTCTTCTTCATCCATATATTCCCAACACTACACAGTACTAGGGATTTAGCAAATATTCTTTTTCTTCCTTTCCCTTTTCTCCTCAAATCATGAGCAATGTGAACTCATTTGGATAATTATTTTGAAATGTAGGAGTAGGCCACGTGCAGTGGCTCTTGCCTGTAATCTCAGCACTTTGGGAGGCCGAGGTGGGCAGATCACAAGGTCAGGAGTTTGAGAGCAGCCTGGCCAACCTGGTGAAACCCCATCTCTACTAGAAATACAAAAATTAGCTGGGCATGGTGGTGGGCGTCTGTAACTCCAGCTACTTGGGAGGCTGAGGCAGGAGAATCATCTGAACCTGGGAGATGGAAGTTGCAGTGAGCTGAGATCATGTCATTGCACTCCAGCCTGGGCAACAGGGCGAGACTCCATTAAAAAGAAAAAAAAAAAAGAAATGTAGAAGTATAGAGATGTTGGCTAAACAGGCCAGTTGATAACAGCTTAGAACACTCAGGTTTGACCATAGAAATGAATGGTGTCTCTAACACTGGCTTTTAGTAAACTTTTTCTCTTCTCCAGATGCAGAAGCTTCAAAGGAGTGTGGAAAGTGTCTGGAAGGAAAGGTGTGCACTTTGGAGCTTTCCTTGGAGTGTATCATTGAGCTCTTTGTGTTTGGGTGGTGGGTCTTTGGAAGGTAAGACTTCTGACCTCCGAGGGGGGTGGATCTCCAGAGAGTAGCCTGACTTCCTGAAGGGCATCCTGGAGAGGCAAGGGTGAGGGAGGCAGAAACCAGAGTTCATCTTGATCCTCTAGGAACTTGACCTTGAAGCAGAGGGCTGAGTAGGGCTGAGTATTTGAATGGAAGAAGAGGTGCACCTTGAGTGTGGCACTGAGATACTAAGCATGGAACACTGTTATCTGCACTTGACACTGAAGAATGAAATCCACCTGCTTCAACAAACCACATAGGATGAACAAGATCTTGAATTACATAGAAGGTAACCATACATCCTGGTTTTCTGAAACAGTCCTGGCTAACGTCTCTTGTCCTGGCATAACTATTAACAGCATTCCTTTCTATTATCAAAAATGTCTCAATTTGTACAATAAATTACTTGACCACTTTGTGTAGGATCAGTTTTCAATAGCGACATTATGTGTTCTCACAAAGCAATGGCAGTGGACCAAGGTGTCCCAGGTTGACTCCTGGCTGGTGTGAATGCTAGAATGACCCCTCCCTGCCCTTGGACTTAAGAGCTGTAAAGACTCCTGACAATTTAGGTGGGAGGAATAACTTCAAGGAGTTCAAATATATCCTGTTTTTTTTTTTTTTTTAATTTAATACATGGTATGTTATTCAATTTTATGCAACTTTCTGAAAAGATATACTTCAGTGCAGTGAATAGTACCTGTATGTGACCAGAATTTCTGTTTTCATCTAATACTAAGCTAATAGGGTAGAATTTTTTACCTTAAATTAAGAAGGTGACAGCCTCTGGGAACCATTCTATTCTCTATGCTTCCTCCTTAGCATGTAACTGACCCTATAAAAGTAACCTCAGTTTGGATTTTCCATTTAATCGAGAAGTTAATTAAAAGGATCTTTTATAAAATTTGCATGTGGCTAGATATTACTGGTTGGTTACACATTTTCATAATTTCTATAGTCATTGCACAATGCCTAGAAAATATGACCTGCTTGATACCAGCTTTCTTAAAGTTAATGACATTTTTAGACCTAAAACCTTATCATTTAAAATAATTTTCTCTTGTACTGGAAAATAATGTAGAGTATATCCTATTAGTAAGGCTTGTGAGTATTTCAGCAATTAATTGGAAAAATAAAAGGTGTGATGTATATGCTACTTTGAGTTGGTGAAGCAATTTATACCAGTCATATTCTAGTTATTTTAGAATTCTTGCTTACTTTAGCCCTAGTGACCTGATTATTTACATGGTTCTTAAACTGAGCTTTCGCCACCTTAACCTACAGTCTTTAGAAGTTACAATTTTTGCTTATACGAAGACACAGAGTTTAACAATGAAGTAGACCTCTGCTTTTGCATGTCCAGCATCCCTTTTCTCTTCCATAGGAACTGAGCCCGTTTTACTGGGAGAAATGCATTCCACATAGTTTAGGTGATTCCCTTACTTTGCTCTTCTTCTTTTACTACTCTTAATCCTTAATAAGGGGCTGAACATATGACATAAGCTTGACCAATCAGAGTATTCCATCCCTCTGGCCACATTGACTGTGGGACAGGGTAGGCAATTGACCTCAGATAGGCCAGTTTATGATCTTTTCTGGACTTTACTGCTGAACCTATTGGAAAATGCTTTTATTCTGCAAAGATTGCTAATCTGGTAGTACGAGATTTGGGTTGTTGGCAGCCATCTTGTCACTAAAAGGAGAAGACCCATCTGAAGAGAGAAGAAAAAGAAACGATGTCTCAAAGACATTGTTTTGAGGTTTCTTGCTCTAGCCTTGTCTAAAGCCCCAAATCTATTCATGCACTTAAAAAAATTTTGTGGGTACATAGTAGGTGTGTATATTTATGGGGTATATGAAATGTTTTGATACAGGTATGCAATGAGTAATAATCACATCATGTAAAATGATGTACCCATCTCCTCAAGCATTTATCCATTGTGTTTACAAACCAATTATACTCTTTTAGTTATTTTAAAATGTACAATTAAATTGTTATTGATGATAGTCACCCTGTTTTGCTATAAAATACTAGGTCTTACTTTAAAAAAAAAAATCCACTAAACATTCTCACCTCCCTGCCATCACCCTTCACAACCTCTGGTAACCGTTCTTCTACTCTCTATCTTCATGAGTTCAATTATTTTGATTTTTAGGTTTTACAAATAAATGAGAACATGTGATGTGTGTCTTTTTGTGCATGGCTTATTTCACTTAGCATGATGGCCTCCAGTTCCAATGCAAATGACAGAATCTCATTTTCTTTTTATGGCTGAATAGCACTCTATTGTGTAGATGTACTATATTTTCTTTATTCATTCATCTGTTGATGGGCACTTAGGCTGATTCCAAATTTTGGCTATTGTGAACAGTGCTGCAGTGAACATGAAAGTGTAGATGGCTCTTCAATATACTGATTTCCTTTGAGTATATACCCATCAGTGGGATTGCTGGATCATATGGTAGCTCTATTTTTAGTTTTTGGAGGAACCTCCAAACTGTTCTCCATGGTGTTTGTACTAACTTACATTCCCACTAACAATGTATGAGCATTCCCTTTTCTCTCTATCTTTTCCGGCATTTGTTATTCCGTTTTTGGATATAAGCCATTTTAACTGGGGTGAGATGATATCTCATTGTAGTTTTGATTTGCATTTCTCTGATGCTCAGTGATGTCAAGTACCTTTCACATGCCTGTTTGCCATCTGTATGTATTCTTTTAGAAATGTCTATTCAAATCTTTTGCCCATTTTAAATCAGATTATTAGATTTATTTCCTATAGAGTTGTTTGAGCTCCTTGTATATCCTGGTTATTAATCCCTTGTCAGAAGAGTAGTTTGCAAATATTTTCCCCCATTCTGTGATGTGTCTCTTAACTTTGTTGATTGTTTCATTTACTATGCAGAAGCTTTTTAACTTGATGAGAACTCATTTGTCCATTTTTGTCATGGTTGCCTGTGCTTGTAAGGTATTACTCAAGAAATTTTTGCTCAGATCAATGTACTGGAGGGTTTCTCTGATGTTTTCTTGTGCTGGTTTCATAGGCTGAGGACTTAGATTTAAGACTTCAATCCATTTTGATTTGACTTTTGTATATGGTGAGAGACAGGGATTTAGTTTCATTTTCCTGCATATGGATATCCAGTTTTCTCAGTTTCATTTATTGAAGAGACTGTCTTTTCTCCCATATTTGTTCTTGGCACCTCTGTAGGTGCCAAGGTGTGCAGATTTGTCTCTGGGTTCCCTATTATGTTCCATTGGTATATGTGTCTGTTTTTATGCCAGTACCATGCTGCTTTGGTCGCTATAGCTCTGTAGTATAATTTGAAGTCAAGTAATGTGATTCCCCCTGTTTTATTCTTTTTGCTTAGAATAGTTTTGGCTATTCTGGGTCTTTAGTGGCTCCCTATAAATTTTAGAATAGTTTTTTTTTTTTTAATTTATGTGAAGAATGTCATTGGTATTTTGATAAAAATTGCACTAAATCTGTAGATTGCTTTGGGTAGTATGGATATTTTAACAATATTAATTCTTCCAATCCATGAACTTGGAATAACTTTCCGTTTTTTTGTGTCCTCTTCAATTTCCTTCATCAGTGTTTTACATTTTTCATTATAAAGATCTTTCACTTCTTTGGTTAATTCCTAGATATTTAATTTTATTTGTGGCTATGATAAGTGGAATTATTTTTTATTTTTTTTTCAGACTGTTCACTGTTGGCATATAGAAATCCTACTGATTTTCACAAAGTGGGAACAGGTCATCATGGTGGATGGGAGGCAGGACTAGATTGCAGCTGCAACTCAGACAGAGAGAGAAGCATGCAGAGGCTCGCATTTTGAATTGTAGCTCCAGATCAACTTCAAGAACAAACCAGCGATTCTGAGAGGACTCACAGACCCTCTGAAGGAAGTGGACTGCTCCTGCAGGACCCAGAAGCCACCCCAAATACTCTGTTGGTATTAATGGCTGAGAGACCCATACACAGTTCACATGACAGGACTCTGTGCAGACAACCCCCAGTACCAGCCTGGCACCTGGTAGACTTGCTGGGTGGCTAGACCCAGAAGAGAGGCAACAATCACTGCAGTTCAGCTCACAAGAATCCACATTCTTAGGAAAAGGGGGAGAGTACTACATCAAGGGAACACCCTATGGGACAAAATAATCTGAACAACAGCCTTCAGCCCTAGACTTTCCCCCTAACAGGGCCTACCCAAATGAGAAGGAACCAGAAAACCAACTCTGGTAATAGGACAAAACAAGGCTCTTTAACACCCCCCACAAATCACACTAGTTCACTAGCAGTGGATTCAAGTCAAGAAAAAAAATCCCTGATTTACCTGAAAAAGAATTCAGGAGGTTAGTTATTAAGTTAATTAGGGAGGCACCAGAGAAAGGCAAAGCCCAATGCAAGGGAATCCAAAAAATGAAACAAGAAGTGAAGGGATAAATATTCAAGGAAGAGGTAGCTATTCTTATATCAGACAAAAGAAATTTTAAAGCAACAGCAGTTAAAAAAGAAAAAGAGGGACATTATATGATGTTAAAAGGCCTTGTCCAACAGGAAAATATCACAATCCTAAACATATATACATCTAACATTTGAGGTCCATAATTTATAAGACAATTACTAATAGACCTAAGAAATGAGATAGAGAGCAACTTGATAATAGTGGGGAACTTCTATACTCCACTGCCAGCAGTAGATAGGTCATCAAGATAGAAAGTCAATAAAGAAACGATGGATTTAAATTGTATCTTGGAACAAATGGACTTAACAGATACATATAGAACATTTTATCCAACAACTGCAGAATACACATTCTATTCAACAGCACATGAAACTTTCTCCAATATATACCATATGATAGGCCGTAAAATGAGCCTTAATAAATTTAAGAAAATTTAAATTATATCAAGCACTCTCTCAGACCACAGTGGAATACAACTGGAAATCAACATAAAAAGAAACCTTCAAAACGATGGAAATACATGGAAATTATATAACCTGCTCCTGAATGAGCAATGGGTCAAAAATGAAATGAAGATGGAAATTAAAAAATTCTTCTAACTGAAGGACAATAATGACACAACCTATCAAAACATCTGGGATACAGCAAAGGCAGTGCTAAGAGGAAAGTTTATAGCCCTTAACACCTACATCAAAAAGACTGAAAGAGCACAAGCTGACATTCTGAGGTCACACCTCAAGGAACTACAGAAACAAGAACATACCACACCAAACCCAGCAGAAGAAAGGAAATAACAAAGATTAGAACAAAACTAAATGTAATTGAAACAAACAACAACAAAAGAAATGCACAAGATAAATGAAACAAAAAGCTGGTTCTTTGAAAAGGGTGATAAAATTGATAGATCATTAGCAAGATAAACAAAGAAAAGAAGAGAGAAAATCCAAATAACCTCATTAAGAAATGAAACAGGAGATATTACAAGTGACACCACAGAAATACAAAAGATTATTAAAGGTTATTATGAACACCTTTACACACATAAACGATAAAACCTAGAAGAGATGGATAAATTCCTGGAAAGATACAACCCTCATAGCTTAAATTGGGAAGAATTAGATACCCTGAACAGACCAATAACAAGCAGTGAGATAGAAATGGCAATTTAAAAATTACCACCAGCAAAAAAAGTCCAGGACCAAATGGATTCACAGAAGGATTCTACAAGACATTCAAAGAAGAATTGGTACCAATCATTTTGACACTATTCCACAAGATAGAGAAAGAGGGAACCCCTACGCCCCCCCAATTCATTCTGTGAAGCCAGTATCACCCTAATACCAAAACCAAGAAAGGACACAACCAAAAAACAAAACTACAGATTGATATCCTTGATGAACATGGATACTAAAATCCTTAACAAAATACTAGCTAACTGAATTCAACAACATATCAAAAAGATAATCCATCATGATCAAGTGGGTTTCATACCAGGGATGCAGGGATAGTTTAACATACACAAGTCAACAAATGTTATATACCACATAAACAGAATTAAAACCAAAATCATGTGATCATCTCAATAGATAAAGAAAAAGCATTTGACAAAATCCAGCATCCCTTTGTGGTTACAACTCTCAGCAAAATTGGCATACAAGGGAGATACTTCAATGTAATAAAAGCCATCTATGACAAATCACCAGCCAACATAATACCAAATAGGGAAAAGACAAATCACCAGCCAACATAATACCGAATAGGGAAAAGTTGAAAGCATTCCCCCTGAGAACTGGAACAAGACAAGGATGCCCACTCTCACTACTCCTGTTCAACATAGTACTGTAAGTCTTAGCCAGAGCAATCAGACAAGAGAAAAAAAAGGGCATTCAAATCGGTAAAGAGGAAGTCAAACTGCCACTGTTTGCTGATGATATGATCGTTTACCTTGAAAACCCTAAAGACTCCTCCAGAAGGCTCCTAGAACTGATAGAAGAATTCAGCAAAGTTTCTGGATACAAGATTAATGTACACAAATCAGTAGCTCTTCTATACACCAACAGTGACCAAGGGGAGAATCAAATCAAGAATTCAACCCCTTTTACAGTAGCTGCAAACATAAAATAAAATACTTAGGAATTTACCTAAACAAGGAGACGAAAGACCTCTACAAGGAAAACTAAAAAACATTGCTGAAAGAAATAATAGTTGACACAAACAAATGGAAACACATCCATGCTCACTGATGGGTAGAATCAGTATTGTGAATATGACATACTGCCAAAAGCAATCTACAAATTCAATGCAATCCCCATCAAAATACCACCATCATTCTTCGCAGAATTAGAAAAAACAATTCTAAAATTGATGTAAAACAAAAAAGAGCCCACATAGCCAAAGCAAGACTAAGCAGAAAGAACAAATCTAGAGGCATGACACTACCTGATTTCAAACTAATCTATAAGGCCATAGTCACCAAAACAGCATGGTACTGGTATAAAAATAGGCACATAGACCAATGGAACAGAATAGAGAACTCAGAAATAAACCCAAATACTTATAGCCAACTGATCTTCGATAAAGCAAACAAAAACATAATGGGGGGAAAGGACACCCTTTTTAACAAATAGTGCTGGGATAACTGGATAGCCAGCCACATGTAGGAGAGTGAAAGTGGATCCGCATCTCTTGCGTTATACAAAAATCAACTCAAGACAGATTAAGGACTTAAATCTAAGACCTGAAACTATGAAAATTCTAGAAGATTACGTTGGAAAAATCCTTTTAGACATTGGCTTAGGCAAGGATTTCATGGCCAGGAACCCAAAAACAAATGCAATAAAAACAAAGATAAATAGCTGGGACTTAATTAAACTAAAGAACTTTTGTCTGGCAAAAGGAATAGTCAGCAGAGTAAACAGATAGTCCATAGAGTGGCAGAAAATCTTCACAATCTATACATCTGACAAGGGACTATTCGGAATCTATATTCAGAACCTACAACAAACTCAAACAAGTCAGCAAGAAAAACCAAACAATCCCATCAAAAAGTAGGCTAAGGACATGAATAGACAATTCTCAAAAGAAGATATACAAATGACAAACAAACATATGAAAAAATGCTCAATATCACTAATGATCAAAGAAATGCAAATCAAAACCACAATGTGATATCACCTTCCTCTTGCAAGAATGGTCATAATAAAAATAAATAAATAAACGAGCTAGATATTGGCGTGGATGGTGAAGAGGAACACTTCACTACACTGCTGGTAGGAATGTAATCACAGTACAAACACTATGGGGAAAACCAGTGCAGAGATTCTTTTTTTTTTTTTTTTTTTTTTTTTAAATTTTTTTTTATTATTATTATACTTTAAGTTATGCCAGGAGTACATGTGCACTTAACATGCAGGTTTGTTACATATGTATGCTTGTGCCATGTTAGTCCTGCTGCCCATCAATAAATCATTTATCAGGTATAACTCCCAATGCAATCCCTCCCCCTCCCCCTCCCCTGATAGGCTGGTGTGCTTGATGTTCCCCTTCCTGAGTCAAGAGTGATCTGGATTTGTTCAGTTCCCACCTATGAGTGAGGAACATGCGGTGTTTAGTTTTCTGTTCTTGTGATAGTTTGCTGGGGAATGATGGTTTCCAGCTGCATCCCATGTCTACAAAAGGGCCTTAAAACTCACATCCTTTTATGGTGCATGGTATTCCATGGTGTATATGTGCCACATTTTTCAGAAAATCAATCTGCATGCACTGATGGACATTTGGGTTGATTCAAATTCTTTGCTATTGTGAATAGTGCTGCAATAAACATAACAACTAAAAGAACTACCGTTTGATCCAGCAATCCCACTACTGGATATCTACCAGGAGGAGAAGAAGTCATCATACAAAAAAGATATTTGCACACTCGTGTTTATAGCAGCACAATTTGCAATTGCAAAATCGTGGAACCAACCCAAATGCCCATCAATCAACTAATGGATAAACAAATTGTGGTATATTTATATGATGGAACACTACTCAGTCATGAAAAGAAATGAAATAATGGCATTTGCAGCGACCTGGATGAGATTGGAAGCCATTATTCTAAGGGAAGTAACTCGGGAATGGAAAACCAAATATCATATGTTATTACTGATATGTGGGAGCTAAACTATGAGGACGCAAAGGCATACGAATGATACAATGGACTTTGGGGACTTGTGGGGAAAAGTGGTAGGGGATGAGGGACAAAAATATAGGGACAAAAATATTTTTAAAAAGACTACAAATATAGTGCAGTGTATACTGCTGGGGTGATGGGTGCACCAGAATCTCACAAATCACCACTAAAGAACTTACTCATGTAACCAAATACCAACTGTACCCCAATAACGTACAAAAAAAAGTTACTGATTGTATGTTGATTTTGTATCCTGCAACTTTACTGAATTTGTTTATCAGTTCTAAATAGCCTTTTTTTGGCCTAGTCTTTATTTTTTTCCAAATATAATATCATCTGAAAACAAGCAGAATTTGACTTCTTTCTTTTCAATTTGGATGTTCTTTATTTCTCCATCTTTTCTGATTGCTCTAGCTAGGATTTCCAGTACTATATTGAATAATAGTCATGAAAGTGGACATGTTCCAGAAATTAGAGGAAAGGCCTTCAGTTTTTCCTCATTCAGTATGATACTAGCTGTGAGTCTGTCATATATGGCTTTTATTATGTTGAGATATGTTCTTTCTATCTCCAGTTCTTTGAGGGCTTTTATCATGAAGCATTGTTGAATTTTATCAATTGCTTTTTCAGCATCAATTGAAATGATCATATGGTTTTTGTCCTTCTTTCTGTACATATAATGAATCACATTGATTGATTTGTGTATGTTGAACTATCCCTGCATCCCAGGTCATGATATATGACCTTTTTAATGTATTGTTGAATTTGATTTGCTGGTATTTTGTGGAGGATTTTGCACCAATATTCATCAGATATTTTGGCCTGTAGTTTTCTTTTTTGATGTGTTTTTGTCTGGTTTTGGTGTCAGGGTAATATTGACCTTATAGAATGCATTTGGAAGTATTCCCTCCTCTTCTGCATTTTGGAATAGTTTGAATAGAATTGGTATTGTTCATCTTTATTTATTTTTAAATTATACTTTAAGTTCTGAGGTACGTGTGCAGAATGTGTAGGTTTGCTACATAGATAAACATGTGCCATGGTGGTTTGCTGCACCCATCAACCCATCATCTACATTAAGTATTTCTCCTAATGCTATCCCTCCCCTAACCTCCCACCCCCTGACAGACCCCTGTGTGTGATGTTCCCCTCCATGTTCATGTGTTCTCTTGTTCAACTCCCACTTATGAGTGAGAACATGTGGTGTTTGGTTTTCAGTTCTTGTGTTAGTTTGCTGAGAATGATGGTTTCAAGCTTCGTCTGTTGCACTGCAAAGTACATGAACTCATCCTTTTTTATGGCTGCATGGTAGTCCATGGTGTATACGTGTCACATTTTCTTTATCCAGTCTATCATTGATGAGCATTTGGGTTGGTTCCAAGTCTTTGCTATTGTGAACAGTGCCACAATAAACGTATGTGTGCATGTGTCTTTTTAGTAGAATGATTTATAATCCGTTGGGGATATACCCGGTAATGGGATGGCTGGGTCAAATGGTATTTCTAGTTCTAGATCCTTGAGGAAATGCCACACTATCTTCCACAATGGTTGAACTAATTTACACTCCCACCAACAGTGTAAAAGCATTCCTATTTCTCCACTTTCTCCCCAGCATCTGTTGTTTCCTGACATTTTAGTGATTGCCATTCTAACTGGTGTGAGATGCTATCTCATTGTGGTTTTGATTTGCATTTCTCTAATGACCAGTGATGATGAGCTTTTTTTCATGTTTGTTGGCTGCATAAATGTCTTCTTTTGGAAAGTGTCTGTCCATATCCTTTGCCCACTTTTTGGTGGGGTTTTTTTTTCTTGTAAATTTAAGTTCTTTGTAAATTCTGGATATTAGCCCTTTGTCAGATGGATAGATTGCAAAAATTTTCTCCCATTCTGTAGGTTGCCTGTTCACTCTGACGATAGTTTCTTTTGATGTGCAGAAACTCTTTAGTTTAAGTATATCCCATTTGTCTATTTTGGCTTTTGTTGCCATTGCTTTTGGTGTCTTAGTCATGAAGTATTTGCTCATGCCTATGTCCTAAATGGTATTGCCTAGGTTTTATTCTAGGGTTTTTATGGTTTTAGGACTTACATTTAAGTCTTTAATCCATCTTGAGTTAATTTTTGTGTAAAGTGTAAGGAAGGGATCCAGTTTCAGCTTTCTACATATGGCTAGCCAGTTTTCCCAACACCATTTATTAAATACGGAATCCTTTCCCCATTGCTAGTTTTTGTCAGGTTTATCAAAGATCAGATGGTTGTATATGTGTGGCATTACTTCTGAGGCCTCTGTTCTGTTCCATTAGTCTATATATGTGTTTTGGTACCAGTACCATGTTGTTTTGGTTACTGTAGCCTTGTAGTATAGTTTGAAGTCAGGTAGTGTGATGCCTCCAGCATTGTTCTTTTTGCTTAGTAGGATTGTCTTTGCTATATGGGCTCTTTTTTGGTTCCATATGAAATTTAAAGTAGTTTTTTCCAATTCTTTGAAGACAGTCAATGGTAGCTTGATGGGGATAGCACTGAATCTACAAATTACTTTGGGCAGTATGGCCATTTTCACAATATTGATTATTCCCATCTGTGAGCATGGAATGTTTTTCCATTTGTTTGTATCCTCTCTTATTTCCTTGAGGAGTGGTTTGTAGTTCTCCTTGAAGAGGTCCTTCACTTCCCTTGTAAGTTGTATTCCTAGGTATATTATTCTCTTTGTAGCAATTGTGAATGGGAGTTTACTCATGATTTGGCTCTCTGTTTGTCTATTATTGTTTTTTGGGATTGTTGTGATTTTTGCACATTGATTTTGTATCCTGAGACTTTGTTGAAGTTGCTTATCAGCTTAAGGAGATTTGGAGCTGAGATGATGGGGTTTTCTAAATATACAATCATGTCATCTGCAAACAGGGACAATTTGACTTCCTCTTTTCCGAATTGAATACCTTTTATTTCTTTCTCTTGCCTGATTGCCCTGGCTAGAACTTCCAATACTATGTTGAATAGGAGTGAGAGAGGGCATCCTTGTCTTGTGCTGGTATTCATAGGGAATGCCTCCAGTTTTTTCCCATTCAGTATGATATTGGCTGTGGGTTTGTCATAAATAGCACTCATTATTTTGAGAAATGTTCCATCAATACCTAGTTTATTGAGAGTTTTTAGCATGAAGAGCTATTGAATTGTGTTGAAGGCCTTTTTTGCATCTATTGAGATAATCATGTGGTTTTTGTCATTGGTTCTGTTTATATGAAGGATTACGTTTATTGATTTGCATATGTTGAATCAGCCTCACATCCCAGGGATGAAGCCAACTTGATCGTGGTGGATGTGCTGCTGGATTCGGTTTGCCAGTGTTTTATTGAGGATTTTCAAATCGATGTTCATTAGGAATATTGGCCTGGAATTTTCTTTTTTTTTTTGTATCTCTGCCAGGTTTTGGTATCAGGATAATGCTGGCCTCATAAAATGAGTTAGGGAGGATTCCCTCTTTTTCTGTTGTTTGGAATAGTTTCAGAAGGAATGGTGCCAGCTACTCTTTGTACCTCTGGTAGAATTCGGCTAGGAATTCAACTGGTCCTGGACTTTTTTCGGTTGATAGGCTATTAATTGCTGTCTCAATTTCAGAACTTGTTATTGGTCTATTCAGGATTCGACTTCATCCTGGTTTAGTCTTGGGAGGGTGTATGTATCCAGGAACTTACCCATTTCTTCTAGATTTTCTAGTTTATTTGCATAGAGGTTATTCTTTGACGTAGTTTGTATTTCTGTGGAATCAGTGGTGATATCCCCTTTATCATTTTTTATTGCATCTATTTGATTCTTCTCTGTTTTCTTCTTTATTAGTCTGGCTAGTGGTCTATCTATTTTGTTGATCTTTTAAAAAAACCAGCTCCTGGATTCACTGATTTTTTGAAGAGTTTTTCGTGTCTCTCTCCTTCAGTTCTGTTCTGAGTTATTTCTTGCTTTCTGCATGCTTTTGAATTTGTTTACTCTTGCTTCTCTAGTTCTTTTAATTGTAATGTTAGGGTGTTGATTTTAGATCTTTCCTGGTTCTCTTGTGGGCATTTAGTCCTATAAATTTCCCTCTACACACTGCTTTAAATGTGTCCTCGAGATTCTGGTACATTGTATCTTTATTCTCATTGGTTTCAAAGAACTTATTTATTTCTGCCTTTATTTGGTCATTTATCCAGTAGTCATTCAGGAGCAGGTTGTTTAGTTTCCATGTAGTTGTGCGGTTTTGAGAGACTTTCTTAATCCTGAGTTCTAATTTGATTGCAATCCTGTGGTCTCAGAGGCTCTTTGTTATGATTTCTGTTCTTTTGCATTTGCTGAGGAGTGTTTTACTTTCAATTATGTGGTCAATTTTGGAATAAGTGCAATGTGGTGCTGAGAAGAATGTATATTCTGTTGATTTGGGGTGGAGAGTTCTGTAGATGTCTATTAGATCTGCTTGGTCCAGAGCTGAGTTCAAGTCCTGGATATTCTTATTAATTTTCTGCCTTGTTGATCCATCTAATATTGACAGTGGGCTGTTAAAGTCTTCCACTATTATAGTGTGGGAGTCTAAGTGTTAAAGTCTTCCACTTTTTTTTTTTTTTTTTTTTTTGAGATGGAGTCTGGCTCTGTCTCCCAGGCTGGAGTGCAGTGGCCGGATCTCAGCTCACTGCAAGCTCTGCCTCCTGGGTTCACGCCATTTTCCTGTCTCAGCCTCCCAAGTAGCTGGGACTACAGGCGCCCGCCACCACGCCTGGCTAATTTTTTGTATTTTTAGTAGAGACGGAGTTTCACCGTGTTAACCAGGATGGTCTCGATCTCCTGACGATCCGCCCTCCTCGGCCTCCCAGAGTGCTGGGATTACAGGCGTAAGTCACCGCGCCTGGCTGTCTTCCACTATTATAGTGTGGGAGTCTAAGTCTCTTTGTAGGTCTCTGAGAACTTGCTTTATGAATCTGGGTGCTCCTGTATTGGGTGCACATACATTTAGGATATTTAGCTCTTCTTGTTGCATCGATCCCTTTACCATTACGTAATGCCCTTCTTTGTCTCTTTTGATATTTGTTGGTTTAAAGTTTGTTTTATCAGAGACTAGGATTGCAACCCCTGTAGTTCATCTTTAAATGTTTGATAGAATTCAGGAGTGAAGCCATCAGGTCCTGGGTTTTTCTTTACTGGGAGACTATTTATTACAGCTTTGATCTCATTACTTGCTATTGGTCTTTTCAGGTTTGGATTTCTTCACGGTTCAATCTTGTTGTTTTTGTCTAGGAATTTGTCAATTTCTTCTAGATTTTCCAATTTATTGGCCTATAGTTGCTCATAGTGGCCCCTAATAAATCCTTTGAATTTCTGCAGGACCAGTTGCAAGTCTACTTTTTTCACCTCTGATTTCATTTATTTGGATCGTCTCTCTTTTTTTCTTAGTCTGGCTGCAGGTTTTTCAATGTTGTTTAACTTTTCAATAAAGAAACTTTTTGTTTCATTGATCTTTTGTATTGTTTTCTTTATTTTGATTTCATTTATTTCTGCTCTGATCTTTATGTTTCTCTTCTACTAATTTTGCGTTTGTTTTGCTCTTGCTTTTCTAGTTCTTCAAGATGCATCATTTTGTTGTTTATTTAAAGTTTTTCTTCTTTCTTGATATAGGCACTTATAGCTATAAATTTATCTTTTAGTACTACTTTTGCTGTATCCTGTAGGTTTTGTTATGTCATGTTTCCATTATCATTTGTTTCAAGTAATTTTTTAATTTCCTTCTTAATGTCTTCATTGGCCTACTAGTCATTCAGGAGCATATTGTTTAATTTCCATGTATTTCTATACTTTCCCAAATTCCTCATTATTGATTTCTAGCTTTATTCCATTGTGGTCAGAGAAGATAGTTGATATTATTTCAATTTTTGAGAATGCTGTTTTGTGACCTAAAATATGGTCTATTCTTGAGAGTGATCCATGTGCCGAGGATAATAATGTGTATTCTGAAGCCGCTGGATGAAATGTTCTGTAAGTATCCATTAGGTTTATTTGGACTACAGTGCAGATTACATCCAATGTTTGTTTGTTGATTTTCTGTCTAGGAGATCTGTCCAAAGCTGAAGGTAGAGTGTTGAAGTCTCCAGGTATTATCATATTAAGGTCTATCTCTCTCTTTAGCTTTAATAATATTTGCTATATATATCTGGGTGCTCCAGTGTTGGGTGCATATATATTTAAAATTGTGTATCTTCTTGCTGAATTAACTCCTTTATCATTATGTAGTGATCTTATCTCTTATATTTTTACTCGTTAAATCTATTTTGTCTTATATAAGAATAGTTATTCTTGCCTAAAGTGTGTTTCTTTTAGACAACAGATCTTTGGGTCCTGTTCATAAATTCATTCAGTCAGTCTATGTCCTTTGATTGGAGAGTTTAGTCCACTTACATTCAATGTTATTATTGATAAGTAAAGACTTACTTCTGCCATTTTGTTATTTGCCTTGTTGTTTTGTGGTCTTCTCTTCCTTCTTCCTTTTCTTCCTTCTAGTAAAGGTGATTCTGTCTGGTGATATAATTTAGGTTTTTTATTTTTTTGCATTTTTTTGTGTATTCATTGTATGTTTTTTGAGATTACCATGAGGTTAGCAAATACTATCTTATAACCCATTATTTTAAGCTAATAACAACTGAGCATTACTTGCGTAAACAAACATGAAAAAAGAAAACAAAGGCTCTATTTCTTAACTTTGTACCCCCACTTTTTAACTTCTTATTGTTTCTATTTTTATCTTGTTATAGTGTCTATGTTCTGAAAAGTTGTTGTAGTTATTTTTGATTGGTTCATTGTTTAGTTTTCCTACTTAAGAGTAGTTTACATACCACAGTTACTATGTTATAATATTGTGTTTTTCTGTGTACTTGCTATTAGCAGTAGTTTTGTACCTTCAGATAATTTCCTATTGCTCATTAACGTCCTTTTCTTTCTGATTAATGTACTCCCATTAGCATTTCTTATAGGATAGGTCTGGTGTTGATGAAGTCCCTCAGATTTTGTTTGTCTGGGAAAGTCTTTATTTCTCCTTCATGTTCGAAGGACATTTTCACCAGAATGCTATAGCAGGATAAATGTTTATTCCCTCTAGCACTTCGAATATATCATGCCACTCTCTCCTGGTCTGTAAGATTTTCATTGAAATGTCTGCTGCCAGACATATTAGAGCTCCATTGTATGTTATTTGTTTCTTTTCTCTTGTTGCATTTGTGATCCTTTCTTTATCCTTGACCTTTGGGAGTTTTGATTATTAAATACCTTGACATAGTCTTCTTCGGGTTAAATCTGTTGGTGTTCTATATTTGGATATTGATATCGTTCTCTAAGTTTGGGAAGTTCTTTGTTATTATTCCTTTGAATAAACTTTCTATGCCTATCTCTTTACCTCCCCTTTGAGGCCAGTAACTCTTAGATTTTTTCTTTTGAGGTTACTTTCTAGATCCTGTAGGTGTGCTTTGTTGTTTTTCATTTTATTTTTTCCTTTTGTGTCTTCTGTGTATTTTCAATTAGCCTGTCTTTAACCTCACCAATTCTTTCTCCTGTTTGGTCAATTCTGCTATTAAAAGACTCTGATGTATTCTTCAGTATGTTAAATGCATTTTAACTCCAGAATTTCTGCTTGATCTTGATTCTTTTAAATTATTTTAATCTCGGTGTTAAATTTATCTGATAGAATTCTGAGTTTCTTCTCTGTGTTATCTTGAATTTGAGTTTCCTCAAAACAGGTATTTTACTTTTCTGCCTGAAAGGTCACATATCTCTGTTTCTCCAGGATTGGTCCCTGATGCCTTACTTAGTTTGGTGAGGTCATGTTTTCCTGAATGTTGTTGATGCTTGTAGGTGTTTGGTGTTGGGGCATTGAAGAGTTAGGCATTTATTGTAGTCTTCTCAGTCTGGGCTTCTTGGTGCCCATTCTACTTGGGAAGGCCTTCCAGATATTCAAAAGGACTTTGATGTTGTGATCTAAGCCATTACCTGCTGTAGGGGCCACCCTAAGCCCAGTAATACTGTGGTTCTTTCCGACTTGTAGAGGTACTACCTTGATGACTTTGAGAAAAATCTGGAAGAATTCTCTGGATTATCAGGCAGAGGTTCTTATTCTCTTTCCCTACTTTCCCCCAAATGAATGGCATCTCTCTCTTTTCTGAGTCACCTGGAGCTCTGGGTGGTGTAACACAAGTACCTCTGTGGCCAAAACCACTAGAATTGTGCTGGGTTAGACCTGAAGCCAGCACAGCACTAGGTCTTACCCAAAGTCTGCTGTAATCACTCCCTGGCTATGTCCTATGTTCACTCAAGGCCCTGGGGCTCTACAATCAGCAGGTGGCAAAGCAACCAGGCCTGTGTCCTTCCCTTCATGGTGGTGAGTTCCCCCTGGCCCTGTGCATGTCCAGAGATGCTGTCAGGGGCCAGGGTCTAGAGTCAAGAACTTTAGAAGTCTACCTGATATTCTGTTGTACTGCGGATGAGCTGGGTTTCAAACCAAAAGTCTCAGTTCTTCCCACTCTTCCCTCCCCTTTCCAAAAGCAGAGATGCCTCACACCATGGCCACTGCCACCATAGGCCTATGGGGGAGTACTGCCAGACTACCACTAATGTTTCTTTAAAGAAAGGCTCTTCAGTCAGCTTGTAGTGAGTGCTGCCTGGCCTGGGACTCACCCTTCAGGGCAGTGAGATCCCCTCTGGCCTAGGGCAGTTCCAGAAATGTATTCCGAGAACCAAGTCCTGAAACTGGTGACCCAAGGGCTCACTCTGTGCTCTACCCCACTGTGGCCAAGCTGGAAGACAATGTCCACTTTGCTTTTTTTCCTCTGCTTTTCTCAGGTAGAAGGAATCTTGACCTATAGCCACAATAGCTGGGACTATGCTGAGTCTCACCTGAAGCCAGAAATTCTCAGGGTCTCACCTAAAGCCCCCCATATAGTACCTAAGTATTGCTGTTGGTTATTCAGGGCCCAAAGGCTTTTCAGTTAGCAGATGATGAGTCCTTCAAGGACTGAGTCCTCTTCAAAGTAGCAGGGTCCTTTCTGGCCCAGTGTGTGTCTAGAAGTGTCATCTGGGAGCTAGGGCCTGGAAAGGGGCTTCATGACTCTGACTGGTGCCCTATCTTGCAGTGGCTGAACTGCTATTCAAGATGCAAGACAAAGTCCTCCCAACTTGAGTCCTCCTTGAGCAGATGGAAACGGTCTCTTTTGGAGTCATGTGCTGTGCTGCCTGGGATTAGGGGAGGGGTAATTCCAGCACTCCCTTAGCCACTCGGTGACCACCCCCGCTCCCTGCCAAGTCCACTGTGTCTGGGCCTCGTGCAGCACTAGGACTCACCTAGGAATTTCAACTTTATTTAAGCCTCCAAAGTACTTTAGCTTGGCAGTGGCAAGGCTTGCAGAAACTTAAGTTCCGACAGCTGGGATCAGCAATTCTTCACTAGCTAGGGCTGGTTTAAATTATCCCTCTGTGGCAGGTGTCACGTGAGTTTGGTCTGGTTTTGTTTTCTGTTATAATAGGGAAGCTCTGAGTTCAATATCTCACAGATGCTGCAATCTTTCTCTCCCCAGCACTCAGAAATGCTCTCCACACCACACCCCTGCTGCTGGAGGATGGGGAAGGGGTGGCGTTGGCGATTCCAGACTGTTTTTCCTATCTCTTCAGTGCCTCTTTCAGCAGTATGAAGTTAAAACTACAGACTGTGAGTGCTCATCTGATTTTTGGTTCTTATAAAGATGCTTTCTTTATGTAGATAGTTGTTAAATTGATGTCTTTGAAAGACGGATAATTGATGGAGTCTTCTGATTTCTTGCCTGGCGTATTTATTCATAGGCTTTTTATTTTATGTTTAAATATGTAAATATAAATATTTATGGATTTGCTATAAATTACCTCAAGCTAAGGTCACTTACAACCTATGAGTTCTAATATAAGTAGTAAGTAATCTTCTGTATTTCAGGAATCCAATGTGTCAGATTTTTGAGACTCACTAGAATAATTTATGAATTAACTTTTCTTAGCATCTATGTAATTCCCCAAGGTCAGATTTGTTTACTATCAGGTACTAATTCAGCCGATCCATAGAGCCACATAAATCTATTACAGAGCTTTTTACTGGGCAAGGTTAATCCTGGAAAGATGATGTGGTGACGGAAGGTAGTCAAGTAGGCAAACGATGAGGAAAAAACTGAAGCAAATCTCTTTCCTCCACAAGTTTCATGCCTCCCTTCTACACACTCGGATCCCACTTCTCTTCTGTTGCTCAAGGATATTTCTTGAGGAATCAGTGGGGTAACATGTCCTCTGTCTCAAGTGTGAGAGATGGAAAGAAGAAGCATCTGAGCTTCCACAAGGTGCTCCTGCTCAGCACCTTGGGCAGTACATTGACGAGGAGATCTGGATTTATGAATCTTACATGAAAAAACAGGTAGCTCAGCAGTCTGATGAAAAATAGGGTGATGAAAAAGAGACAGCAAAAAATCCTAAAAAGAGAATGCCATGAAACTGTTAACAAGAAGGTTAGAAAACTTGGAACAAAAAATAAATCATACCTGAATGCATATCTGTCTCCTAATTGATATTCGAATGTCTCTCATGGATTATCACCCCCTTTCCTGACAACCTTTTATAGTAGCAGTTTCCCTCTCCCATGTTCTGGCCTATTGGTTATTCTCTATCCTTTACCATGTTTTATTTTCTTGGTAGCATTTATCACTAAAATAATTTTGTTCTCTTATTTTTTGTTTTGTTTATTTTTGGTTTTGTTTTGGCAAGTTGTTTTTCAAAACAGTTTCATTGGTTTATAACCCTCTAGCAAGGTATAGGTTTTGTGGACCCATATCCTCGCCAACACTTGATTATCAGATGTAAACACTTTTGCTGATCAAATGGGTGTAAAATAATCTCTCACTGTGGCCTCAATATGCATTTCCCTGAGGAACAGTGATGCTGAACATCTGTTGATAGGTTTATTGGTTTTACGTGTTTCTTCTTGCCCATTTGTCTACAAGGTAGTTTTAGCTTTTCTTATTGACTTGTAAGAGTTTGTTTTACGTTGTTGATATCAATCGTTTTGCATTGTGTGTGGTGTTATATATCCTCCCAACTTTATAACCTTCACTTGCTCTAAGATGTTAAAGAAAAAAATTATCAATTTTAATAGGGTATAGTTTGTCAATCTTTTCTTTAATTAGAATCAATACTTTCTGTGTCCTTTTTACAAAAATTCCCTATCCCAAGACCTGAAAGATACCCATATTTTCTATTAAAAGTCTATGTTCATTTAAAAATATGTCCACAGATTCTTTATTACTCCTCCTTTCAAGAGAATTCCCCTCGATTGGAGTGTGGACTGGACTTAATAACTTACTTCTAAAGAATGGAATATGGTGGAAGTCACAGTATGTAGTGTAGCTTCCTAGATTACATCATAAAGGTATTGCAGTTTTCTCCACAGACTGTGGAGGAAGCCAGCAGTCATGTTGTGAGGACACTCAAGTGGCTTTATGGGAGAGGGTCTGTGCAGTGAGGAACTGAGACTTTGTGTCAACTACCAGAAAAAGCTTGCCAGATACGCAAGTTACTTACCTTGGAAATATAACTTCTAGCTCCAGCCAAACCTTCCAATGACTGCAATTTTGGTCAACATCCTAACTGCAACTTCTTGACAGATATTAGCTAGAACCACTTGGCTAGTACCACCTGGCCCATAGAAACTGTGCCAATAATTGTTTGTTCTTTGAAGTCACTAAGTTTTTGGGGTAATTTATTATGTAGCATAGAAAATAATACAGAGTTTCGAAGATTTTTTTTTTTTAAAGCATTTACATCTTTAACACATCTGGGCTTGCCTTTTGTATATACTGCATTTAGTGATCCAATTTCATATAGATAACCATTTTTTTTCCTGCTGTTCTTATTGAACAGTTTGTTCTTCCTTTTCCTTTGACATGCAGTCACTGTCACATACCAAAGTTTGCTATGTGCACAATTTCTGAACTCTTTGTTCCATTCCACTAGGCAGTTTTCCTATTCCTGTCCCAATACCACACCATAATGATTACTATAACGTCATAGTAAGTCCTGATATCTGGAAGGGCGTGTTCCCCACTCCCTGCTCTTTAAAACTTTCCAGGTTATTCTTGACCCTTTATTCTTCATATAGAGTATATTTTAGAATTATTTTATTCAGTTCCATGAAAAACCCTTTGGAGAGTTTGATTGAAATTTGGCTGAATTTATTAATCATTTGGAGGCAATTCTTACTGTTTTGATATGAGTTTCTACCCACGATTATGTTGTCTTCTTTCATTCATGTTATCTGTAACATTTTGTAATAACTTTTTATAAACCACCCTATGGTGGTCTTGATTTTTTTTTTTCCTTTCAACTGATGAGTTATTTAGGCCTTATGGCTTTGTTATGATTTGCATGAGCAAACCTTCACCATTTCTTTCCTGTATTATCCTTACCCAGCTGTTTTGGGGGTGCCTCTGCCCCTGGACAAATTCACTATTCACCTTTAAAGGTCAAAAACAGCCCCTTCCCCTCCACTTTTCTCAAGTTTGCTGCTATGGTTGATCTTGGTGACAGGAGCCAGCACTCATTATAGCACAACACCTTGGTCAAAATTAGAATCAGAAGCCCTTGACAAATCTTCCCACCACTCTCCATGAAATTTGAGCCAATACACATGAGAAGGTTCTGGGATTGCATTCTCAGGGAAAATCCTAGGAATAGCCTAGCTTTCTTGTCTCTTGAGTTAGTGTCCAGTGTACCAGTGCCCCACAAGATGTAGAAGCAGAACAAGAAAAAAGACATTTATAGTTTGACATGATTAGCTAGATTTTCAGGATCTCTTTTCTAAGATTTCCTTCAGGATGCCAAGTCTGTTTAGGCAGACAGTCCTTATTCTAGAAATCCACACAGTCAATTCCATGGTGGGCCCTTGTGTTGGAGTATAAGAGAACAAGTAGGAGTTCTAGAGAAAATTCGTCTAGTTGTTTCAGGAATATTGTGTCTAGGAATATTGAAAGATGTAATATTTCATTTATCTGGTATGAAGGGGTATTCTACTTAAGCAAATTTTCTAGATAATTGGAACTGACCTTTAAGCATCAATAATTTTACGTTAAACATTTTGATGGAACTCTCTCTAAATCATATTTCATACCATTTTGAATATATGTTTCTTTATGCCTTCTTAAACAGACTATATTGAATATAATTTGACCTTTTCTTGAAAATGTAGTAGCTTCATGAATACCAATTTTACTTTGCTATCACAGTGTTTCCCTCAGGATGAATATCTACTCAGGTGTTTGAATCTTAAATTCTTTTCAATTTAACCAGTATTTTCAAGCAACCGTTATGTGTTAGATGCTCTTTCTCATAATGCTTGTCTCTCTTCTATCTCTTATTTGTCAGTGGTATACTAGCATGTGACAGGCTTCATTCTACTCTACCAATGCTACTAGGAAACCAGATACATGAAGCGAATCCAAACTGTTAAAGGGAAAAGGCGGTAAATAAGAGATTTGCCACATCTCTTTTACATAATCAAATTTCTATTTCTTAATACCACAAGGCTGTTCATTTTTAATAATGGAAAGTTGAGATTATTAATTACCTTTAAATAAATAAGTCATAACATTAGAATAGAGAAATACAGTCAAAGACGTTAGTTTGCTGACTTGTGTGTATGTGTGTGTGCACACGCATGTACAAGGTTCTCCTTGTCTAGACTTTTCTCTCTGTCAGGATGGCTAAATAGGGCTCCCAGTTTTATAGGAAGTTTACTTGAAGATATTTTACTTACTTTCTACTGAAAAATGTTGCTGTCTTTTGGGTAGGAGTACCCTGGAAGAAGAAGAAAGGATATTGATAAATAAGCAATTTCTGGAGGCTATTATCATTGTCCAATAATATTTAGTGAGCCATTAGTTATATGTTATTTAGATAACTTTAACAAATTCTTTTTATATGCATAAGCACATATAATTTTCAGGCCAAAAATTTAAAATATATTTATTATTATTGTTATTTGTCCTACCTTTTTACATATTTATATAACTAAACTAAGGCACAGAAAGTCAAAGTATGCTGCCCAAGGTCACATAGTTAGTTAGTGGCAGGATCGGGCCCGGAACCTGGATTGTCTGACCCCACATTCTTGGCTCTCTCAACTATACCATTCTGTCTTCTGCTTAACCAGTGACCCTTAGAGAAGCTTATAGGCTAAGAAAACTACATAAACATATCTTAAGAGAGAAGTCTTAAAAGCTATAAAAATCTAAAGATGAGTGATCAAGTTTGGCTTCATCCCTGGGATGCAAGGTTGGTTCAACATACACAAATCAATAAATATAATCCATCACATAAACAGAACTAAAAACAAAAACCACATGATTATCTCAAGATGCAGAAAAGGCCTCTGATAAAATTCAACATCCCTTAATGTTAAAAACTCTCAATAACCTAGGTATTGAAAGAACATATGTCAAAATAATAAGAGCCACATATGACAAATCCACAGCCAATATCATACTAAATAGACAGAAGCTGGAAGCATTCCCCTTGAAAAATGGCATAAGACAAGGGTGCCCTCTCTTACCACTCCTACTCAACATAGCATTGGAAGTTCTGGCCAGGGCAGTCAGGAAAGAGAAAGAAATAAATAAAGGGTATTCAGATAGGAAAAGAGGAAGTCAGACTATCTTTGTTTGCAGGTGGCATGATCCTGTATCTAGAAAACCCCATCATCTCAGCCTAAAAGCCTCTTCAGCAACTTCAGCGAAGTCTCAGGCAACAAACTCAGTGTGCAGAAGTCACAGCGTTCCTATACACCAACAACAGTCAAGCAGAGAGCCAAATGATGAAAGAACTCCCATTCACAATTGCTACAAAAAATAAAATACCTAGGAATATAGCTAACAAGGGAAATGAAAGACTCCTTCAAGGAGAACTACAAACTACTCTGAAAGAAATCAGAGAGGACTCAAACAAATGGAAAAACATTCCATGTTCCTGGATAGAAAGAATCAATAATTTCTAGATTCAATGCTATTCACATTAACCTACCATTGACATTTTTCACAGAATTAGAAAAAAATGATTTTAAAATTCAGATGGAACAAAAAAAAAGCCCCAATAACCAAGACAATCCTCAGCAAAAAGAAGAAAGCTAGAGGCATCACACTACCTGACTTCAAACTATACTACAAGGCTACAGTAACCAAAACAGCATGGTACTAGTACAAAAACAGACACATAGACCAATGAAATAAAATAGAAAACTCAGAAATAAGACTGCTTGCCTACAACCATCTGATCTTCAACAAATCTGACAAAAACAAACAATGGGGAAAGGACTCCCTATTCAATAAATGGTGCTGGGAAAACTGGCTAGCCATATGCAGAAAATTGAAACTGGACTGCTTCCTTACATAATATACAAAAATTAACTCAAGATGGATTATAGACTTAAATGTAAAACCCAAAACTGTTAAAACCCTAGAAGAAAATCTAGGCAATACTGTGGACATAGGCATGGGCAAAGATTTCATGATGAAAATGCCAAAAGCAATTGCAACAAAAGCAAAAATTGACAAACGGGATCTAGTTAAACTAAAGAGCTTCTGCACGGGAAAATAAACTATCATCAGAGTGAGCAGACAACCTACAGAATAGGAGACAATTTTTGAAAACTATGTTAGACAAAGGTCTAACACCCAGAGTCTACAAGGAACTTAAACAAACTTACAAGAAAAAAACAACCTCATTAAAAAGTAGGCAAAGAACATGAACAGACACTTCTCAAAAGAAGACATACATATAGCCAACAAACATACGAAAAAAAGTTCGACATTACTGATCATTAGAGAAATGCAAATCAAAGCAACAATGAAATACCATCTCATGCCAGTCAGAATTGCTATTATTTAAAAGTCAAACAACAACAGATACTGGTGAGGTTGCAGAGAAAAAGACATGCTTTTACACTGTTGGTGGGAGTATAAATTTGTTCAACCATTGTGGAAGAAGTGTGGCAATTCCTCAGAAACCTAGAGGCAGAAATACCATTTGACACAGCAATGTCAATACTGGGTATATACCCAAAGGAATATAAATCATTCTGTCATAGAGACACATGCACACAAATATCATTGCAGCACTGTTTACAATAGCAAAGACATGGAATCAACCTAAGTGCCATCAATGATAGACTGAATAAAGAATATGTGATACATATACATATTGCAGGGACATGGGTGGTATTGGAAGCCATTTTCCTCAGCCAACTAACCCAAGAACAGAAACCCAAACACTGCATGTTCTCACTTATAAGTGGGAGATGAATGATGAGAACACACAGACACATGCAGGGGAACAACACACACTGGAGCTTGTCAGCAGGGGTGAGGTAGTGGGAGGGAGAGCATCAGGAAGAATAGCTAATAGCTGCTGGACTTAATACCTAGGTGATGGGATGATCTGTGCAGCAAACCACCATGGAACATGTTTACCTGTGTAACAAACCTGCACATCCTGCACATGTACCCCTGAACTTTAAAAGTTGAAGAAAAAAATAAATCTAAAGATGAGGCTATGTCCTGTATTTCTGTAGCATTCTTGTTTCAAAATATTTTCTGTTGTTTCATTGTCCTTTAACCTTCCTTGTGAGATAAAAAGAGGAATTACGATCACATTTTAGAGCAAGTCAGGCATGGTGGTGGGTGCCTGTAGTCCTAGCTACTTGGGAGGCGAAGGTGGGAGGAACCCTTGAGCCCAGGAGTTCAAGATCAGTCTGAACAGCATAGTGAGAATTCCTCTTTCTACTAAAAAAAATTAGAGCTGTGGAAATGAGGCTCACAGAATTGGAATTACAAAGAAGCTTTCAGGATTACAAATTTTGTTCTGTAGTTTGAGTAAGATTACATGTCATGCCAAACAGTCAGTTCTCAGGCATCCTCTCTCCAAAGATGCTCAGACAACATTAGGTCATTGAACCATCATGGGACCCTGATGAGCTTGATGTAGACAACTTTATTTTTTTCCTCTCACACATAGTTAGAAGGAATATTTTGATGAGCTGTGGGGAGAGATGGTAGGACACATTGGAGATGTCAAAAACTTGGTTCTACAGAAGTAGGTCGAGTTAATTTCAAGGATTTTGTTTACTAAGCAGAATATGCAAGCTTCAGGGCCAGAATGACTTGTTCAGTACTCTAAGAACCACGGACATGGCCTAACATATATCCAAACATTTGGATGACCCAAGCACAATGGCCAATATTTGATATTTGCTTTTAAGGAAGTGATTAGTTCTCTTTTCTGATAATTTATCTTGACTATATGTAATTTCTGATGATTGTTAACCTGGACTCTAAAGTCAATATAAATTACAAAATTAAAACCCAACCCAAGTTTAACCTTTTATTCTTGCTGCCACAAGATATCAAGCAGGCCAAGAGGATTGGTTCTCTGCATGAAATTGTTCTGTTTCCTTCAGACCTTTACATGTGTGCTGGTGGGTTCATAATGTTAAATATGAACAGACACTGAAACTGTCATAAAGAAGCAATAAGAAGCAATAGCTTTCTATGTCTTAACTCTCAGGCCAACTCTGACTAGATGATGATAGATGGTGGGTGCTCTGTGTTGAGAGAGATTAGGGACCATGTCGAGATCATCAGGAAAGAGTAATGTGATTGCAGGAGATGGAAGAGGTGGTGTATGTGCCCTATACTGGCCTCTTTCTATAGAGCATACCCTCAATTAAGGTTGCTTCTTGCCTCCATTCTGAGTTCTCTTAGGTCTTTGGCTAGTTTTTTAAGAGCCTGTTATTTGTATGGCTGAATGAGAAGAAAGTAGATTGTTCCTTAGAGTCTAGTTTGTTTGTTTAGGGTTGCAATGCTCTGTAATTACAGCTGGTACTTCTCTTGGAAAATGCACATGGCAAGACTGGGTATACATTTGGTGCCTTAGAGTTTGCTGGAGATGTCTTTGAAAGGCAATGACACTGTGAGGAGCTGAAGAGAGAGTGGAGTGTTTACCTCATTATTTTGCCTGGTATGCTCTTTTTCCACAGAGTTCATGCTCACAAGTTTTGATCTATGAAGATAAGAGCCAGGACAGAAATTGAACAAAGTACACTAAAATATTCATACTACACCATTGTTATTTTAAAAAAGCTTTATATTCTACATCTGTACTGTCCAATATTGTAACTACTGGCTTCCTATAGCTATTTAAATTAATTAAAGTTAAAATTCATTTCCTCAGTTGAGTACATCTTTTATGTACTCAATTGCCATATGTAGTTAGTTTTACCTACTAACTAGCACAGAAAATTCTGCTGGGCAACCTGTTCTAGAATCTTGGCTTAACAGTCAAGCCATAAACCAATGTTCAGCAGGGATCTTGAGTGACTTGAAGGTGTCCTTTAGAAACAAGGACCTACAAGTCCTAGGACCCTGGCCCCTAGGCCACAGTTTGTATTTGGCCTATATAGAAGCTATATGCAGTTTTGATCTCTTGTTCTTGATCTAAGGATTTAAAAATATTTCATAAATAGAAATACTGCTTGACTGCATTAAGATTTAACTTACAAAGGGGGTCAAGAAATGAAGATGAGGTTTTTGGTAATTTCTCACCATTTAGACTCTTGACAAAGTCTGTGTATTATGAGAAGTGCTTTCCCTTTATAATTTCTAATTTTAAATGTTTGTAGTTCAATACAGTGTACAGTTCTGATTTATATAATGTAGTAGCTGTGGTATGAGTCTAGAGATTAGTTTCATGCCTACCCGATATGGTTGGGTGTCCATATATTTGGGGGAAGTGAGGATGGTATTAATTAAAAGGCTTTTCTGTGATATATAAGGAATAGCCTACTTATCAAGGTGACTGACCACCAACTCTTTTTAAAGTACATGTTTCTACTCTTAGTATCAACCCAAATAATAACGTGATAATGTGATAAAATTATGAAGGGAGATGTGTTTCTGAGGTCTTTTTAGAAGGATGGGAGAATGACTGGAAGTTTTAAGTTGGTGTGATCTACCGGGGTCAACCAGATCAGTAACAGAGGGCAAAGATATGTGGTGTCGGAACTCATTCAATTCCACATAGAAATTGGTCTGAAAACTGTTTGCTCTGACTCAGGCTGAGATGGAGTTTCTACCAAAACCGGGATGTTCCTTTGCCAAAGCTCACACTTCTCTCTCAAGGAACCGAGCCTCTAGTTCTTCTTCTATTTTCTTCAATGTTTCCTGGTACTTCTTCAAAGAGAAACAAAGGAAGCCCCAGTTACTACTTAGGAGGTTTTTAATTTTTCTAAGCGTAATGAGCACTTGCTACTTTACATGATACCATGAATGCTTTGTATTTCCACTGCCACTTTCTCTGCTTTCATAAACCTCACCCCACCACTACTCTTGATCTCTCACTATGCCTTACCACCGGATAGGTTTCTGGGCATCACTGACATTATAAATAGCAGAAGTGTGAATTATTAACTTAACAGCACAGAGAGTGGGAGAGCAGGGCAGGAATTCCCAGGGAGACAAAGACAAATAGAGTGATATTGGTAGCGAGGTGGGATGCTGATGACCTGAAAGTCTCCCAGTAGTGCCACCTTGAAGTGTTGAAATGGCTCTGGACAGTATTCCTTGAAAATCCTGGTTCTATTTCATCCTGTACCTTAATAAACCCTTTGCTAGCCCTTTACCAAGAAGCTCTACCTTTATGTAGAGGGCTTGATCTTCACAGAGCTGGGTCACAAAAGCATACTCCTTCATTACCTGGGAAATCAAAATTGGGTTGTAAATATATTTCAGTAAATTGCTGTAAGAACACAAGCATACTTGCTTCCTCCAGTGTCCCAGCTCCTAAATGTGGTTTTCTAATTATTCTAAATAGGTTTTCTTTTTTGCTGTACAGGTAAATGGATTTCCTTTTTTTAGGGTAAATAAGCTAAATGGGAGTTATTGGTCAAAGGTGGAATTTGGGAGCAGTTGGGAGAGGAATAGATAGATACTAATATTTGCAAGATATGAACTGTTGAGTGTATTCTGTAAAAAAACATTGAAGAGAAGGTCACCTCAGGGATTGTGTTTATCTTCCTTTTTTTTACCCCTCCCTAGCCCCATCATGGTCTTGGATCTGGACCTTTATGTAAATCAATCATTTGAGAAATAGATTGTCTGACCAAAGATCACATTTCCCTTTTCCGGGAGAAGTCACACTAAAGTTCCTGCTGTTACCTTGAGCAGCTCCTTCTCTTGGCGTGCATAGGAAGCTTCCAGCTGTTGTAACTTAACCTAAAGAAAACAAAAGAGACTGCTAACTTGGCAAGGTGAAAGCTGTGCAGGAATGGAATGCTGTCACCAAGGTGGTCTCACGAGCCATGAGGAGCCTCAGGGTCACGACTTCACACGTCTCCTGATGGAGGAGTTAAACTACCCAGCACCCTTTGCAGCTGCTTGTTAAACTTGCTCTTTTATACTCCTTATCTTTTAGTCTTCATCTGATGCTACCTTCATCCCTAAACTTCAGTTCTGAGCTTCCTACTCTTACTTAGCCATTTCTCTGAAAAACAATACCAGTTTTGAAAAACTTCACTCTTCCTTTTCCTTTAATATAGTCAATCAGGCTCTAAGGCATTTGTTCACTCCTTTTTCCCTCCCTGTATGCCTTGCTCACCCTTTTATTTCCTTCAATACTTGGAAAAAGACCATTCTACATCAGCTGCTATGCTGGAGTGAAGCATGTGTGTGTCGGGGGGCAGGGAGTAGTACTTAGGATACAGTAGTAGACAGGATGGACTAGCTCTCCACCCTTGCAGAGCTGGCATTCTAGTAGGAAGACAACAAATACGTCTACATGATAATGGTATGTGCTACGAAGGAAACAAAAACATTAATGTTTAAAGATAGTGATGGTAGTGGTGGTGTGAGAGGAGGTGGTAGGTGGTTGGCAAAGGCCTCTCTGATGTGATGATACCTGAGCTAAAGCCTAAATGATAAATGCTAGCTAAATGGAGATCTGGAATAAAGATGTTCTCTGTGAAGGGTATGGCAAGGGCCAAGACTATGAGGTTATCACAGATTTGGCTTGTATGAGGGAGTTGTGTGACCAGAGCGTAAGGGAAATTGATAGGTAGGAAGCAAGGTGGGATAAGGTAGACAGGGGCTAGATTGTGTAGGGCCTTGTGGCTTCTAAAAGGATTTCGGTTCTTTGTTCTAATTGCAGTGAGAAGGCAGGAGAGGCTTGAAGTGTAAAGACACAATCTGATTAATGTTTTTAGAGAATAGCCTTTTCTCTGTCTGAAGAAAAGGATCGTTTGGGTGTGAGAGTAGAAGCAGGGAGACTGGTTGAGAGGTGACTCCTTTTGTCCAGGTAAGGGGTTATGGTGGCTTGCAAAAGGATAGTAGTAACAGAAGTGGTAGAGAGGAATGAATACATTTGGGAGATAATTTGGCAGAAGAGCAGACATGCCCATTCTTCCTTCCCTTTTTGGCTCTGCTGTTCCCACTTTCACCTAGGTGCTATTATTTCACACCCAGATTCTTCTGAGAGTTGCTTCACTCTTCAGTTAGTTACATCCAGGACCAGTTATCCAAATGTGCTAAGGGATATATAGTTTCAAGCCAATAGTGTGAGTCACAAAGGGTTGAATTAGACACTCCATTAAAGCTGCTGCACTGATGACTAGCATGCCAGAGGAACAGAAGCAAAAGAGATTCTGTACATTTCACAGAATTAGAGCTATCACCTGATAATTCAATAAAATACGTGGGCAAAGAGTGGTTCAAAGGATTAAACAATACTCTAGAACTCTTTAGGGCTAGCCAGCAAAATAATGGCCATTATTCTGACTAACACTAGACTCTATTCTCTATTACCTGACATAGTAAGCACAGCCAGACTTAAAGTATCACCACTCAATTCTGACTGGGCTTATTTTCTGGGAAAAATAAGTGATTTTGTAAGAAAATCAGTGTCCTGACCACTGGAATCATATGGCAAGTGCAGTCAGGGGTGTTTATAGCTCTTCCTAATTTGGGCTCCAATTTCTTCCAGATTTCTCTTTCCAGATAACTTACCTGAATGAGCACAGCCAAGCAAGCTTATTTGGTGGTTTTGGACTTCCTATTTTTGTGGTCATCAAAACTAAATTGGCCAGAAGATAGGGGAGTAATTCTCCATACTTTCATTTTCTATTTCTATTTTCTATGTATCCAAATCTTCAGAGGCTTCATACACACAACCAAGTGTAGGCTTTAGAGGGTAAAGAGAAGTTAGATAAGGCAAGGACAAAGATGTAATTCTAGAGAAGGTGTCAAAAAAATTTTATCTGTTCTTCTCTGAAGAAAAATAAAGTCTCCGCAATGCAACATGTCTATGTTAGCAAAATGGCACTTGTACCCCCTGAATATATACAAAAAATTTCTCTCTGTCTCTCTCTCATCAAATAGGTTGTGGTTGGTCTCAGGTTCTTAGCTCTGGAACACAATTAGAGACATGCCAAGCAGAGTATGATGTGCTTAGCAGGTAGTGGTCACATTAAATACTTGAGTGACTAATTGAATCCTTTTCTAGATTGGAATCCATGACAGGGTACATAAATTGCCGAGCACTCAGTAGACTTACAAATCCTGGTTCTGCCTCTCTGAATTCATACATGCACCTCAGCAAGACTTTTAAATAATTACGTAAAACTTAAAGGAGAGAATATTTTATATACACAATTTCATTTAATCTTGAAACTGAGGCTAAGAGGGAGTAATTAAATTACCCAACTTCATACACCAAATTATGTGCTGTGGCTTTAAACTGGGGACTTTAACTGCCCCCACATGTTACATATGCATTTGTGCCCTCCTCTTCCTAACAGAAGAGAGAACAATAAATAAGACTTAAGAGTGACATTCCTTACTAAGGGCAGAGAAGAATTCAGCACTCCGTGGCTCAAGCTTAAGCTTGATATGGGGGAAAACTACCAAGAATTTGTCACAACGTTGACAATGATTTCCAACTTAACAGCTTATTTCCTGGTTACATAGCCCAACCACATTTAGGATTGCTTTTTCATTTACCTTTGTCTCTTCTAGGGCTCCATCTGGACTGCTTTGTTCACAGTTGGTTATCTTTTGTGATTTCCTTGTAAGCTATAGTTTCAAATAAAAAAATGTACTAAATTAAAAGGTGTAGAAGGCAAAGACTTTCTCTGGTGTGTGGAGATTAGTAACTATGGCCTTGATAAAACTTTCCAGGACATAGTCCTTTGGTAGATATTTGGTGACCTGTGGAAAACATCTTTGTTCTACTTCCATCTTCTTCTCACTAGTCTTGGCCACTGATGCTAGAGTCCACTCAAGGCAGGAGTACTTTCCTCAATCCCGATTCATGTTGGGTTACTCAGGGATACAGCCCTCTACAGTAGAGGGCTAGTCTGTACTCATGGGTCAGAGAGTAGGGTAGTCATTGGAAGCCCACTGTATTCTGAGGAGGTATTGAGGTATTGGAAATGGCTAGGTAAGAAAAAGGAAATCCTTGGGGATTAAGTTAATTATTGTTGTTGTTTAAAAGTTCTCTTTTGAAAGTAAAATTAACCTCTCACCACAAAGGTTCCAGTCAATGACTTCAACAGAGTATCTGTTGGAACCCATTTTCTGGCGATAGAATGAAGAACCCATGAGATTACTAAATATTCCATCCATTCCTTTCCCCTCATGCTTACTCAGAAAATCCATAACATTTAGGTCATGAATCTTGGCCTCAGGAGAGTGGATTAGAGAGTAGTATGCACTCCCCATACAGGCCTCTCTGACTTACGGGTTCCTCTATGATCACTTCCCCCCAACCTTGCCTCTTTGATGAGTGGGGCTGTTGTGGGGGCACTGGAGAACACAAGAACCCCACCTCACCTTTTGTTGAAGTTCTGTTATACTGTGAACCAATGTCTTATTCTTCCTTTCCTGTGAGAGAGAAATAACAGTGTAAGTCTGCCTCTGTACTCCACCTGTTCTCATTCAGTTGATTGCTGTCCATTTCACCCCAGCTATATTTTCCTTCAGTAATTTGACCTTATTTGCATAATGTCGTGTGTATATTGAAATCAAACGACAGGTAAAATACAGGGATATAGGTGCCCATCTGTAGGGCTTCCCAATTATTAAACATTGCCAAGAAGCCAAACACATCCCCTTCCATGCATGGACAAATTCTGACATGACTTTTGAGGTGGCTACTCTTCATGTATAAAAAGGAGAGATAAGCTTATCTGATAATTGATGAAGGATGGAATGAGGAATGCAACCTATTAAACGGCTCTTCCCAACTTCTTGCTTACAAGTCTCGCTGTTTCTTCCTCTAGCTCCTGCAAGGCTCTTTCCCTTTCCATCGTGGTGTGGTTCTCCTTCTCCCACTCTTCATCTTCCACCAGGTCCCCCGTCTGAATGATCTCACTTTCCAGTCTGGACAACACAAGCATATGCCATGAAGACCCATGCTTGGCAGTTTCAGAACTGATAAAACACAGATGTCTGATATAAGGGAACTTCAGGGACAGTGTACATGAGTCTCAAGCTGAAAACTCTTCCTTACTGAATCCACAGGATCATGATCACTTCAGTATTATAAAAAGGAAGACCTGCCTGATTCCTAAGCCAAACACCCCAATGTTCTCTCAACTCCATCTTGTAGGAATCTATTTGAAACTTGCTGTGCTTCAGTGTTCAAGAGAAATGTCAAAGAATGAAGAAGTAACTTCCTGACACACAAGATAGAGGTCTCTAGAACAAGCAGGAAAATTCAGTTTTGGTTTTGATCCTCCACCCCTTCTTTGGATTGGGACCTTCTCTCATGAAACCTTAATACTCACCTCTGAATCTTATCTTCTCTCTCTTGGATTTTGAGAAGAAGTTTCTGATTTGCTTCATCCATTCTCTGCATATCCCTTTCAAGGTCCGTGTTCAAACTGATAATGTTTCTTTTTGACTGAGCCAATCTAAAGATTTCCATTTTCTCCGACCTATAGACTCAGCCCCCAAAATGAACAAGGGCCAGTTATCTCGAGATCAATAATCATTGGGCCAAAAAGGATATTTAGAAGACATCTAGTTTATTAACCTTGCTCTCTCTGGGGGCATACCATTTTCATTCTTGAAAAATTACATTTCTTGATCATGCTCTACAACTGTTTCGATAATTCTCAGCTCAGTCAGCAAGGGTCTTTCCCAGGCTTTCTCCTCCAAAGTGCTCAATCTAATAGTGCACCTCCACTCTGGTTTCATGAGAAGCTTTGCTTCCTTAGATAGCCCCTAGCATTGAAGAGAAATGTTTCTCTTGGAAATCTTTTCTTAGATAAACTATTCACAAAACCCGCTCATACAATACACATCCTTTGAACACTTTTATCTCAGCACCTGGCACATCACTTCTGGTTGGGCCTGGCATTCTGCATAGCCACAAGGGGTTTCCACCAGCATAATAGGGCTTCATTCTTTCCCTTCCTCCTCCCAGTTCAACACCTCTCCCTCACTTGTCTGCTACAAAGTTTGAAATTTTTACCATGAGAGTCATTCCATTAAGCACACACACACATAGGCTCTAGGCATAGCTTTCAAAAATGCAAACATCTTTTTTGAAGTAAATTTAAATGAAATAATGGTAACTCTAGAGTATTTTAGAAAGGGTACATGGGAGGCTCTTGATATATTTTTCTTTTTCTTCTAATGTAAATTAATTCATTGGTTTGTGTTTGAATTGATTAACCACAACTAGTGTAGTGAGGCACCGGGGCTTTTGTTTTAGATAGGAATGAAGGGTAATATTGAAAAGTTAAGTCCTATCTTGGAAGGGCTTGCTTGGATGGGGGATTTATAGTAATTACTTCAGGAGGGTATGGCATGCTTGGGGTTGGGTGTGGAGGTGGGTGCATAACAGGAGTAGAAGGTGAGAAGAAGGCTGGAAGATGAGGGAAGGGGTCAGTAGCAAACCTGCTTTACACCTTGGTCTCTGGATGTGGCTTTGCATAATCATGACTACTTAATCCAGTTGATCTTTCTTGTGTCCTTCCATTGTAGATTCCCTAAAATGCCAACAGAGATGTATGTAATGAATTGGAAAAATGGCTGCATTTGTCAAGAACAGAGTAACTGGGGAAGATTCCCAAAATGTAGAAACCAAATTAAGTTAACTTGTTTTCTCCCTCGAATCCCCACATTTTAACCATGACAAAACTCAGCCCTTTGATTCTTCTGCCCATGATCTGATTATACCCTAGTAAAGATACGTTCAGGATACAGAGATAATGCTGGAATATACATGCTATTAGTAGACATAGTCAGAGATGGTTTATCAACATAAAACCCTGTGGAAGTTTATACAAGACAATATAAAGAAATAGAGGTGATCAATATTTAAGTCTCTTTTTGCTCTAGGCCAGTTGCTTTCCATAAAGCACCATGGGCATGGATGTAGGTTTACAACTGCCCTGAAAAATAATCTTTGCTCTCTATCTTGGTGTATGCCAGAATTTCCAGATATTAAGATCTTTAATATTAAAGCGGGCTCAGAAAACCAAGTACATGTAAATCATTTGGCTCTCTCTTCCCCTTAGTTTCTTTTTTTCCCCTTTATTTCTTCTATAAACTCTACCTCTCCCTTTTGGTGTATCTTGTCTCCCTGATCCTTCCCTAGTCAATTAGCTTCTGAGGAGTCTAATCTTTCTCCACTGGAACTATCCAGTAGAATCTCAGAACATTCTGAGAGGTCATGACTCTTCTTTTGACATAGGATAGGTGGGGCAACGTGTCATAGTGGGGTGGCTGGCAATGGTTTCTCATCATTTGTGTAGAGTCTAGAGCCTAGATAAGTGTATGGATTTCATGGCCAAGTCTGCCCTAAGTAGCAGTAGGTTCAACAGATTTGATTTCTGGGTAGTTTGAGGAGCAGCCTCTATCTTTTATTTCTCTGGCAGATAAAGCTCTCTTCCTGCCCCAGTGTGACTAAAATGGAAAGTCTAGGTCCTTTGGCCAGCAGTCTAATTTCAACATATAGCCAACTAACTACTCATTCATTCAACAAACAGTGAAACACTGAATGAGCACGATGTGTGTCTTCTAGGCTCTGTTCTAAGCACTGGAGAGAAAGAGTGAACAAAGCAGCCAAAAGCCATTTACCTCATGAAGTTTATATTCTAAGATGTGTGTGTGTGTGTGTGTGTGTGTGTGTGCGCATGTGTGTAGGGGGAACTGGTAACACAATCAATAAAATAAATAAAATTAGTTTTACTTGATACGATAAAAGAGGAGACTGCTAAAACCATACCCCAAAGAGTTAAAGAAACCAGTGACTAACAGAAATTCTTGAGCTTGCAGAATAGCAGATAAGAAAATGAACAACTTGCAGAAATGCTGAAACTCCCTCTATTTGAGAGGTTTTAAAACAAAAAACCTAGCTGAAATTGGTTGGAACCAATAAGGCCAACTGGAGTCTGTGCAGAACAAGCTTACTAATGTCACAGCTTGAGTTTCCACTGCGTGTTTCATACTAATTTCCTCTAAATTTGCACATGGGACCCATAAGGAGGCATGAAGAGATAATTGTGCATGCCCGAGGACTTTTCAGACCTCCCCTTTTCTTCTACCAGTCATTTGCTAATTCCAGAATCCAATTCCTAAACCTTTTCTAATAAAAGCACTGCCTGAAAGCCAGCGCAGGTAGACAGATTTTAGTTGGATTCCTGTCTCCTTGTTGGTAGACCTACAGTAAAAAGCTCTTTTTTTTTTTTTTTTTTTTTTTTTCTTTTTTTAACCTCAAAAACCTTACGTCATAGTACTGGCTTCCAGCACATTGGGCAGTGAGGCTGTTTTGCTTGGGCACACTGCCGTGAGGAAACAGAAACAGGTGAAGGAGGTAAGAGCGAATGCAGTGTGTATATGCGTTTTGTGTATGGTGGGGAGGTTGTTGCAAGTATAACTAGGGTGGTGCAGAAAAAGCGGCTGAGCATTCTCAGACCCGGAAGTGGTCTGTAGATGTGGTAAGAGGCTGGGTGGACAAGAGAAGCCCTCCAGTTGTGCTGAGGTGGACTCAGAGTCCAGCAGATCTAGGAGCAGGAAGGGGAGGCATGAAAACCCAAACCTTTTCCTGTGATGCTTCCTGGGTACGTAGCTTTTCCTTGTACCTGCCACCATCTTAGGAAAGAGCAGCACACTGGAGAGGGAGAATCTCCTTCAAAGACTGAGAAATTACCTGAAAGAGATTTTTAAATTGGAAAATTTTATGATATCTCAAACTGACTTTAGTGAGTCTTTCCTGCCAACTTTAGGAACAGGAGCTGGAGGGGAAGGTATGATCAGTTGCAGAATCTAAAGCATATATTTCTGCATACCTGAAGGTATGTTCCTTTGATAAGATTCTGTACCGTTTGTGACTTTTTGTGTATGCGAGTCACGGAAGCTTGTGAAGTTTTGGATCTCTACTTAGGAAGGACCACATTGAGTTGATTTGTGAGCCAGAGTAACTTCTTAACATACTGTCGTTTCCAATAAACTATTTGTAAAATTAATGGCCTCTGATGACCCCCATTACCATCTCCCTTCTTCCTGAAAGAAGGCATTTCATTGCTTTATGAAGCTGTACACAGAAGAGTAATTAAGTAACAATTCAGGCCAATGGCCTCTCCCAGGAATTAATGGTAGGGAGAGTTCATTAACCCCAGCTGGTTATAGCTTCTGCAGGAAATGCCCTGGACCAAGGTTATCGAAGCTGTTAATGGATTGGACAGGGACTTTAACTGGGATAAAAATAAAGCTCTATCTCCTTCCTGGGAAGCTTTTCTCCTTGAGGGACTACCGAAGGCAAGCTGGTATGAGCAGCAGAACCCCAAGCTTGAGGCCTTGTGTGGGATGAGGACAACAGATTGCTATCATTGGGAATTGTTAAATCAAGCTAAAAACAGGGCCTTGGGGGCAAATTAAGGTGTTTGATATAAGCCTTCCTGCTATTCGGGAGATGGTTTGATTAACACAGAGTGCAGCTTTAGAGCAGCTGTTTTTGTCTTGTTAACTTTTCAGTGCCATGCCTTGCCCCATTCTGCTGGGAGACCCCATCCCTATAAAAGCATTCGAAGATTTTATTTATATAAGCATTATAATTTTCAGTATAAGCAAAATATAAAACAACTTATATTTTGACCCTTTATAAATCAGTATTCAAAATAAAAAATATAAGAAAAGTAAGGACAAGAAGGAATAACTCTCTCGCTGGGATTAAAAGTCAATATTAAAAGATCTCCCACATGTATGACTATACCCGGAACATTTTCTGACTCATTCTTCTGGAAGCCTGGAAAAGTGCGACAGGAAAAGGGAATTTTCTTGATTATCACATGGTGATGCTACCATGGAGCAGTGATTTATGTATGCTTCATATTAGTAACAGTTTTTTTGTTTGTTTTTAATGAGGTCATTTCATCAGAGGTAACCAATGCTTGGTAGCTGCTTTCATCATCCTTTGCTTTATTTTAAGTTTGCTTCCCTAACTTTTATCTTTAAAATTTGCAGTTAGTTAGTGATCATTAAATGGAGGATTCCTAAAAAAGAATAACTGGAATAACTTACATGCAAAGTCTTATAAACAATTTACACTGACTTCCAATGTAACTGCATACTGCTTTCTCAAGTCTTCCAGCTCTGTGTTCTTTCTGCCATATATGGAAAACACAAACATTTAATTTTTTAATTAGTCTTATTTGATAATTGTAGAGAATCTTCCATACATTGAGACTTTGGAGCATCTTTGGTTTAACCAAAGTAATATTGTGCTGAGATAGTCATGCTATAAATGACATCATTAACTTAGCTTTGGCAACATACCTATCATTCTTTCTTTGTTTAACAAATATTTTTATTGAGCATCTATTATGTACTGACCTAGATCATGGGATAACCCATGGATGACTACTCAGTTTCATAAGGGAGACAGACATGTACCTAGTATGGCCCTCCCTACAATGTAATAAATGTCATAGTGAAGAAAGGTAGAAAGTAGGTAGAAAGTGCTTTGGAATACAGAGAAGAAACATCTAGCTTTAAGTGATTTGGGGAAGCTTCCATGGGAAGGTAACTTTGGGTTAAGTTAATCCTAAAGGAAGGGAATAACTTTACCAGATAATGTAAAAGGGCTTGGTAAGAGGAGGAAAACAATAGTTTCAAAGGCACAGTATGCTCAGTGTACAACAAAGAAGTCACTGTCTGTCTAGAGCAGTGCATACCAATGTGTGTTACATGAATGACTGGTGGTGTAACATGACACAGAGAGCGACTTTTTAATTTTAAAAAGTTAATTTCAAGAGTAATAGTCAAATATTTAGTAAAATTGAAAGTGGCACATTAAAACTTGACTAAAAGACATTGCTTAGTATGAGGATAATTTTAAGTAAAAACATTACTTGGTTTATAGAAAACTATTAAGTTGATAGCAATTCTGGGGGAACGTGAATGTAGCAAACACTGTGAAGGCGGTGTGTGAGTGACTGAAGTCTGGGAAACAGAGCTCTAAGAGTGTATGTGGCATGGCATGGTGGGGAAGAAACAGCTATGTTGGCTGAGGAGCACCATGTGCGTGTGCTGCAGACTTTGGGTTTCACCTTGAAACCTCCTGAAGAGGCATTTGAGACTTCTAAGCAAAGAGTGGTAAAATCATTGTCTTTCAGAAAGATCACTCAGGGGCAGTGAAGGATGGATATAAGGAAGGAGTCCCCTCCTTATCCCCGTGCTTGTCTATGCTACGCACTCAGATTAGATGTCTGAGGGGAGATGTATTACATATATTTCCATTTATAACGGAGGCTCCAGTTTTTTTCTTTCCTCCAACCAAAAAGAGTACATTTGGAAATTTATTTTTGTTTGTTATCTTTTCTTTTTTTCTTTGTTTTTAATTGACACTTAATAATTCTATACATGTATACAAGTTTTTACCGTGGATTTTTTTTTCTATTGAAAATAATATATTGGAAGTTTTTCCCTTTTATATTATTTATACTCTGGTTAGTTTTTAAAGGCAATGCTGAGTGTTTTTCTACATGCACAAGGTCTGTCAAATTGGCAGTGAGAGTTTGTATTCAACCCTCTGGCAGCTGAGGTCTACTGTAGGCAGAAAAGCTGTAACTGAGGAAAGGGGCTTTGTTTACTTATCTCTTTCCACATGGAGCATGTCTGCTCTTCCCTCCCACCAAGCTGGCTATGATGGTGAACATACACCTACTACATAGGAGAGGGAAGGGGACTTAAAAAGTTCTTACTTGCTCTTACAGATGTTTTGGAGGTTGCCCGATCAGTATCTTGGTGTAACTGGGATCTGTAGCCCTGACCTGGACAGTAGCATGTCTAATCTAGCTCTTCACTTGCTTCTCTACTAACTGCAAGACTTTTGTCATTTTTGTCAGCATCTCTTTGCTGGTCTCTTGTCCTTTTAGGTGACCATGATTGGCCACATAATTTTCAAGACCCAGTGCAAAACAAAATTGCAGGGCCCGTTGCTCAGAAATGATTAAGAATTTCAAGCCAGGGAAAACAGAACATTAAATTAAGCAGATTCCTTTTGAATGTAGGTCCCTGTGTAGCTGCACAAGTCCCATGTCCATGAAATTGGCCCCGCAGGTGGGTTTCATAAATAAGACCTTGACAGTCCTTTGCAGGAAAGGCACACTCACATATTCTTTGTCTCTCAACAGGCTCTGGAACACAGGCCAATTCCCAGTTGTTCACTCGGATGTCAAAGCTGTTAGCTAATCTGTATCAAGCCCTTGGACTTTTCAGAGGACAGTCAGATAGCAGTACCCAGTGTTCACTGGGATTTAGAAGAAATATAGTAAGATGTCCTAGTGGGCTTTCTAAAACCTTTTCTCTTGTATTAGTTTTCTATGCCACTATGACAAATTACCACAAATCTTGTGACTTAGCGCAATGCAAATCTACTATTGTACAGTTTTGGAGGTCAGAAGTCTGAGATGGCTCTCACTGGGTGATATGGTTAGGCTTTTTGTCCCCACCAGAATTTCATCTTGAATTGTAATCCCCATAATCCCTATGTGTCAAGGGAGAGAATGAGTGGAGGTAATTGAGTCATACGGGCTATTTCCCCCATGCTGTTCTCGTGATAGTGAGGGAGTTCTCATGAGATCTGATGGTTTTACAAGGGGTTCTTGCCTCTTCACTCAGCACTTCTTCCTCCCACCTGTGAAGAAGGTGCCTTGCTTCCCCTTTGACTTCTGCCATGATTGTAAGTTCCTGAAGCCTCCCCAGCCATGCTGGACTGTGAGTCAATTAAACCTCTATCCTTTATAATTTACCCAGTCTCAGGCAGTTTTTAATAGCAGTGGGGTAATACACTGGGGTAAAATCAAGGTGTTGGCAGAGCTGCATTCCTTCTGGAGGCTCTAGGAAAGAATCTATTTTCTTGCCAGTTATAGCTTCTAAAGCCCACCTGCATTCCTAGTGTGTGACCCTGTCATTCATCTTTGCAGCCAGGAGTATGGGATCTTCAAATCTCTCTGGGACTCTCTCACCTTTACATCCATTGGCATATTGCTTCTCTCACTCTGATCCCCCTGCCTCCCTCTTATAAAAACCTTTGTGATTACATCCCGTCCATCTGGATAACCTAGGATAATCTCTGTGTTTAAAGATGCTTAATCACATCTGCAGAGACTCTTTTTACCATGTAAGGTATATTTATAGGTTGTGAAGATTAGCATGTAAACATGTTTAGAAGCTCTTTACTTAGCCCACCTCACTTACCTTGCATAGGGAGAGCAGATCTCCCATCCTCCCTTTTGGTCCTCTTGTCTCTCTAGGTTTGGAGGGTTAGCCCTTGCACCCTTCCCTTTGGGGCTATACAGTCACAGCACAGCCCTCTGAAGAGATTGCACTTTTAATCTGGGCTCAACTTTGTTTATTACTTTTTTAAAAAAAATGCCTTTTGATTGATAAATCATAATCATATACATTTATGAGGTACAATGTGATGTTTTGATATATCTATATAATGTGATGTGATTAAGTCAAACTGATTAGCTTATCCATCACCTCACTTACCTGTCATTTTTTATAGTGAGACATCTAAAATGGACTCTCCTAGTTATTTTGAAATATATATTACTATTGACTATAGTCACCCTGCTGTGCAATAAATCTCAAAATATATTTCTCCTATCTGAAACTCTGTACCCTTTAATCAACAACTTCCTATTCCCTCTTTTCCCACCCCCAGCCTTTGGTAACCATCATTCTACTCTCCAATTCTGGGAGTTCAAGTTTATTAAATTTCACATCTAAGGGAGATCATGTGGTATTTGTCTTTCTGTCCTGACTTGTTTCACGTAGCAAAATATCCTACAGATTCATCTATGTTGTTGAAAATTACAGGATTTCCTTCCTTTTTAGGGCTGAATAATATCTCATCGTGTGTGTGTGTGTGAATATCTATCTATCTATCTATCTATCTATCTATCTATCTATCAATCAATCATCTATCTATCTATCTCGCATTTTCTTTATCCAGTCATCTGTTGATAGACACTTAGGTTGTTTCCATAATTGGGCTTTTCTGAATAGTGCTGCAGTGAACATGGAGTAGTACAAATATCCCCTTGACATACTGATTTCAGTTCCTTTGGCTATATACCCACACATGAGATTATGGATAATATAGTAGTTCTATTTTTAGTTTTTAGAGAAACTTTGATACTATTTTCCACAAAATTTACATTTCTCACCAATAATGTTTAAAAGTTTCTGTTTCTCTGCACCCTCTTCAGTGTGTATCTCTTATCTTTTTGATAAAAGCCATTCTAACAGGTGTAGGGTGATTCTTATTTGCATTTCCCTAAAGAGGAGTAATGCTGAGCATTTTCTCATGCACTTATTGACCATTTTTAAGTCTTCTTTTGAGAAATGCGTGTTCACATCTTTTGCCCGTTTTTTATTGTCTTTCTTTGTGTGTGTTTGGTGATCTGTTAAGACTTTCTATTTTCTCATGACTCAGTTGTGGTAGCTTGTATGTATCTAAGTATTTATCTGCTTCTTCTAGGTTATGGTATTTGTTAGTATATAATTATTCATGGTAGTTTCTTATGATCATTTATATTTTGGTGGTATCAGTTGTAATGTCTCCTCTTTCATTTCTAATTATATTTGAGGATCCTATCTTAACTTCCTAGTTAGTATAGCTAGAGGTTTGTCAATTTTGTTTATCTTTTCCAAAAAAAAAACCTCTAACTCTTAGCTTCATTAATTTTTTTTCTATTGTTTTCTTGATCTCTATTTTATTTATTTCTTCTCTGATCTTGGTTATTTCCTTCCTTATGCTAATTTTGGGGTTAGTTCATTCTTCCTTTTCCTAGTTCCTTGAGGTGTAATGTTAAATCTAAGATTGTTTACTTGTCTTCCTTCCTTCCTTCCTTCCTTCCTTCCTTCCTTCCTTCCTTCCTTTCTTTCTTTCTTCCTTTTCTTTTCTTTTCCTTTCTTTCTTTCTCCTTCCTTCCTTCCTTTCTTCTTTCTTTCTCTTTCTCTTTCTTTCTCTCTTTCTTGTCTTTCTCTCTCTTTCTCTTTCTTTCTCTCTCTTTCTTTCTCTCTCTTTCCCTCCCTCCCTCCCTCTCTCCCTTCCTTCCTTCCTTCCTTTCCTTCCTCCCTCCCTCTCTCTCTCTTTCTTTCTTTCTTCTTTCTTTCTTTCTTTCTCTTTCTTTCTTTCTTTCTTTCTTCCCTCCCTCCCTCCCTCCCTTCCTTCCTTCCTTCCTTCCTCTCTTTCTCTCTTTCTCTTTCTCTCTTTCTCTCTTTCTTTCTTTCTTCTTTCGACACCTCACTCTCTTGCCCAGGCTGGAGTGCACTGGCACAATTTTCACTCATTGCAACCTCAAGCTCCCAGGTTCAAGTGATCCTTTCACCTCAGCCTCCCAAGTAGCTGGGACTACAGGCACATGCCACCATATCCAGGTAATTTTTGTATTTTTGATAGAGGTGGGGTTTTGCCATGTTGCCCAGGCTAGTCTCAAACTCCTGGGCTCAAGCAATCCACCAGCCTTGGCCTTTCAAAGTGCTGGGATTATAGGTGTGAACCGCTGTGCCTGGGCCCTACTCTTTTTGGTATAGATGTTTATCACCAAATATTTCTCTCTTAGAAATGCTTTTGCTCCATCTCAAATGTTTTGGTATGTTGTGTTTCCAATTTAGTTTGTCTCAAGGTAATACTGATTTCATTTTTTATTTGTTCTGTGGCCTACTGCTTGTTATGAATGTGTTGTTTAATTTCCACATATTTCTGTGTCTTCCAAGATTGCTCCTGTTATTGATTTCTAGTTTTATGCCATTGTGATCTAAAAAGATATTTAGTATTATTTAAATCATATTATATTTGTTATATTTGTTCAGATTTGTTTTGTGGACTAGCATATGACCTATCCTGGAGAATGTTCCATGTGCACTTGAGAAAAATGTGTGTTTTGCTGCTGTTGGATGGAATGTTCTGTGTATGTCTATTAGGTCTTTTTGATCTAAAGTGCAACTCAAGTCCAATCTTCTTTCCTGATTTTCTGTCAAGATGATCTGTCCATTTTTGAAACTAGGATATCAAGGCCCCCTACTATTACAGTATTGAAATCTATCTTGCCCTTCAGATCATTCAATAGTTGCTTTATGTATTTATGTGCTATAATGTTGGGTGCCTATGTATTTACAATTGTTATGTATTCATGGTGAACTAACGCCTTCATTATGTGTAATAACCTTTTTTGCCTCTTTTTATGGTCTCTTACTTAAACTCTACTTTGATATAAGTATCACTCCCCTTACTCATTTTTGGTTTCTATTTGTGTGGAATATGATTTTCCATCTCTTTACTTTCAGTCTGTGTTCTTACTAGTAAAGTAGGTCTTTTGTAGACAGCATATGGTTGGATTTAAAAAAAAAAAATCTATTTAGCCATTTGGTCTTTTTATTAGAAAATTTAATCTAATTTCATTTAAGGTAATTATTGATAAGTAAGAACATACTACTGCCATTTTGTAATTTGTTTTCTCATTGTGTTGTAGATTGTTTTTTTCTTCATCTGTTGCTATCTTCCTGTGTGGTGTGATTTTCCATATCGATGTGCTTTGGATCCTTTCCTTTTCTATTTTGTGTAACTACTATAGATTTTGCTTTGTGGTTACTATGAGGCTTACCTAAAATATCTTATCCTTAAAGCAAGCTAGTTTAAATTGACGACTACTTGCCTTTAATCACAACAAAAAACTCTAACACTTTCACCCTTCCCCAGTTTTATGATTTTGATGTCAAAATATACGTTTGTTTTTGTAATTTGCACTCCTTTACAATTTGTGGTAGCGACAGTTGTTTTTAACACTTCTGTCTTTTAAACCTCCTAGTAGGGATAAAATTGTTTTACACACATTCTTACAGAATAAGAGAATTCTGAGTATGGCTATGTATTACTTATACCATAAAGGTTTTCTTTTACTTTATACGTTTTTTGTTATTAATTAGCAGATTTTCATTTCAGTTTAAAGAACTAAAGAACTCCCTTTAAAAATCCTGTAAAGCAGGCCTAATTGTGATTAACTCTCTTAATTTTTTTTTTGTTGTTGTTGTTTTCTGGGAAATTTTAATTTCCCTCTCATTTCTGAAGGATGGCTTTTCTGAGTAAAAAAAAATTCTTGTTGGCATGTTATTTTCCTTCAGCACTTTTAAAAAATATACTTTAAATTCTGGGATACATGTACAGAATGTGCAGGTTTGTTACATAGGTATACACGTGCCATGGTGGTTTGCTGCACCCATCAACCCATCATCTACATTAGATATTTCTCCTAATGCTGTCCCTCCCCTATCCCCCAACCCCCTGACAGGCCCTGGTGTGTAATATTCCCCTCTCTGTGTCCATGTGTTCTCATTGTTCAACTCCCACTTATGAGTGAGAACATGTGGTATTTGGTTTTCTGTTCCTGTGTTAGTTGGCTGAGAATAATGGTTTCCAGCTTCATTCCTGTCCCTGCAAAGGACATGAACTCATCCTTCTTTATGGCTGCATCGTATTCCATTATGCATATGTGCCACACTTTCTTAATCCAGTCTATCATTGATGGCCGTTTGGGTTAGTTCCAAGTCTTTGCTATTGTGAGGAGTGCTGCAATAAACAAATGTGTGCATGTGTCTTTATGGTAGAATGATTTATAATCCTTTGGGCATATACCCAGTAATGGGATTGCTGGGTCAAATGATATTTCTGGTTCTAGATCCTTGAGGAATCGCCACACTGTCTTCCACAATGGTGGAACTAATTTACACTCCCACCAGCAGTATAAAAGCATTCATATTTCTCCACATTTTCTCCAGCATCTGTTGTTTCCTTTCTTTTTAATGATTGTCATTCTAACTGGTGTGAGACGGTATCTCATTGTGGTTTTGATTTGCATTTCTCTAATAACCAGTGATGATAAGCTTTTTTTCATATGTTCATTGGCTGCATAAGTGTCTTCTTTTGAGAACTGTCCGTTCAAATCCTTCACCCACTTTTGATGGAGTTGTTTGTTTTTTTCTTGTAAATTTGTTCAAGTTATTTGTAGATTCTGGATATTAGTCTTTTGTCAGATGGATAGATTGCAAACATTTTCTCCCATTCTGTAGCTTGCCTGTTCATTCTGATGATAGTTTCATTTGTAGTACAGATGCTCTTTAGTTTAATTAGATCTCATTTGTCAATTACCTCCTTCAGCACTTTTAATATATCATACTCCTACTTTCTCCTGGCCTGTAGGGTGTCTGTGAGAAATCTTCTGAAAGCCATATTAAGGTTACCTGGAATGTGGTATTTCTTTTTTTTAGTTTTTAATTTTTTATTATACTTTAAGTTCTAGGGTACATGTGCACAAAATGTGAGTTTGTTACATATGTATACATGTGCCATGTTGGTGTGCTGCACCCATTAACTCGTCATTTACATTAAGTATATCTCCTAATGCTATCCCTCCCCACTCACCCCACCCCAAGAGAGGCCCCAGTGTGTGATGTTCCCCATCCTGTGTCCAAATGTTCTTATTGTTCAATTCCCACCTATGAGTGAGAACATGCAGTGTTCGGTTTTCTGTTCTTGGGATAGTTTGCTGAGAGTGATGGTTTCCAGCTGCATCCATGTTCCTACAAAGGACATGAACTCATCCTTTTTTATGGCTGCATAGTATTCCATGGCGTATATGTGCCACATTTTCTTAATACAGTCTGTCATTGATGAACATTTGGGTTGGTTCCAAGTCTTTGCTATTGTGAATAGTGCCGCAATGAACATACGTGTGCATGTGTCTTTAGAGCAGCATGATGTATAATCCTTTGGGTATATATCCAGTAATGGGATGGCTGGGTCAAATGGTATTTCTAGTTCTAGATCCTTGAGGAATCACCACACTGTCTTCCACAATGGTTGAACTAGTTTACAGTCCCACCAACAGTGTAAAAGTGTTCCTATTTCTCCACATCCTCTCCAGCACCTGTTGTTTCCTGACTTTTTAATGATCGCCATTCTAACTGGTGTGAGATGGTATCTCATTATGGTTTTGATTTGCATTTCTCTGATGGCCAGTGATGATGAGCATTATTTCATGTGTCTGTTGGCTGCATAAATGTCTTCTTTTGAGAAGTGTCTGTATATATCCTTTGCCCACTTTTTGATGGGGTTGTTTGTTTTTTTCTTGTAAATTTGTTTGAGTTCTTTGTAGGTTCTGGATATTAGCCCTTTGTCAGATGAGTAGATTGCAAAAATTTTCTCCCATTCTGTAGGTTGCCTGTTCACTCTGATGGTAGTTTCTTTTGCTATGCAGAAGCTCTTTAGTTTAATTAGATCCCATTTGTCAATTTTGGCTTTTGTTGCCATTGCTTTTGGTGTTTTAGACATGAAGTCCTTGCCCATGCCTATGTCCTGAATGGTATTGCCTAGGTTTTCTTCTAGGGTTTTTGGTCTAATATTTAAGTCTCTAATCCATCTTGAATTAATTTTTGTATAAGGTGTAAGGAAGGGATCCATTTTCAGTTTTCTACATATGGCTAGCCAGTTTTCCCAGCACCATTTATTAAATAGGGAATCCTTTCCCCATTTCTTGTTTTTATCAGGTTGGTCAAAGATCAGATGGTTGTAGATGTGTGGTATTATTTCTTAGGGCTCTGTTGTATTGTTCTATTCCATTGGTCTCTGTTTTGGTACCAGTACCTTGCTATTTTGGTTACTGTAGCCTTGTAGTATGGTTTGAAGTCAGGTAGCGTAATGCCTCCAGCTTTGTTCTTTTGGCTTAGGATTGTCTTGGCTATATGGGCTCTTTTTTGGTTCCATATGAACTTTAAAGTAGTTTTTTTCCAATTCTGTGAAGAAAACTATTGGTAGCTGAATGGGGATGGCATTGAATCTATAAATTCCCTTGGACAGTATGGCCATTTTCATGATATTGATTCTTCCTATCTGTGAGCATGGAATGTTCTTCCATTTGTTTGTTTCCTCTTTTATTTCATTGAGCAGTGGTTTGTAGCTCTCCTTGAAGAGGTCCTTCATGTCCCTTGTAAGTCGATTCCTAGGTATTTTATTCTATTTGAAGCAATTGTGAATGGGAGTTCACTCATGATTTGGCTCTCTGTTTATCTGTTATTGGTGTATAAGAATGCTTGTGATTTTTGCACATTGATTTTGTATCCTGAGACTTTGCTGAAGTTGTTTATCAGCTTAAGGAGATTTTGGGCTGAGATGATGTGGTTTTCTAAATATACAATCATGTCATCTGCAAACAGGGACAATTTGACTTCTTCTTTTCCTAATTGACCACCCTTTATTTCTTTCTCCTGCGTGATTGCCCTGGCCAGAACTTCCAACACTATGCTGAATAGGAGTGGTGAGAGAGGTCGTCCCTGTCTTGTGCCAGTTTTCAAAGGGAATGCTTCCAATTTCTGCCCATTCAGTATGATATTGGCTGTGGGTTTGTCATAAATAGCTCTTATTTTTTTTGAGATACATTCCATCAGTACCAAATTTATTGAGAGTTTTTAGCATGAAGAGCTGCTGAATTTTGTCAAAGGACTTTTCTGCATCTATTGAGATAATCATGTAGTTTTTGTCTTTGGTTTTATTGATATGCTGGATTATATTTATTGATTTGCGTATGTTGAACCAGCCTTGCATCCTAGGGATGAAGCCCACTTGATCATGGCGGATAAGCTTTTTGATGTGCTGCTGGATTTGGTTTGCCAGTATTTTATTGAGGATTTTTGCATCTATGTTCATCAGGGATATTGGTCTAAAATTCTCTTTTTTTTGTTGTGTTTCTGCCAGGTTTTGGTATTAGGATGAAGTTGGCCTCATAAAATGAGTTAGGGAGGATTCCCTCTTTTTCTGTTGATTGGAATAGTTTCAGAAGGAATGGTACCAGCTCTTCCTTGTACCTCTGGTAGAATTAGACTGTGAATCCGTCTGGTCCTGGACTTTTTTTGGTTGGTAGGCTATTAATTATTGCCTCAATTTCAGAGCCTGTTATTGGTCTATTCAGAGATTCTGATCAAACTTCTCCGAGCTAAAGGAGGAAGTTCGAACCTACAGCAAAGAAGCTAAAAACCTTGAAAAAAGATTAGACAAATGGCAAAGTAGAATAACCAATGTAGAGAAGTCCTTAAATGACCTGATACTGATAGAGCTGAAAACCATGGCACGAGAACTACGTGACAAATGCACAAGCTTCAGTAACCGATTCAATCAACTGGAAGAAAGGGTATCAGCGATTGAAGATCAAATGAATGAAATGAAGCAAGAAGAGAAGTTTAGAGAAAAAAGAGTAAAAAGAAACGAACAATGCCTCCAAGAAATATGGGACTATGTGACTATGTGAAAAGACCAAATCTACATCTGATTGGTGTACCTGAAAGTGACGGGGCAAATGGAACCAAGTTGGAAAACACTCCCCAGGATATTATCCAGGAGAATTTCCCCAACCTAGCAAGGCAGGCCAACATTCAAATTCAGGAAATACAGAGAATGCCACAGAGATACTCCTCGAGAAGAGCAACTCTAGGACACATAATTGTCAGATTCACCAAGGTTGAAATGAAGGAAAAAATGTTAAGGGCAGCTGGAGAGAAAGGTCGGGTTACCCACAAGGGGAAGCCCATCAGACGAACAGCAGATCTCTCAGCAGAAACTCTACAAGCCAGAAGACAGTGGGGGCCAATATTCAACATTCTGAAAGAAAAGAATTTTCAAACCAGAATTTCATATCCAGCCAAACTAAATTTCATAAGTGAAGGAGAAATAAAATCCTTTACAGACAAGCAAACGCTGAGAGATTTTGTTACCACCAGGCTTGCCCTACAAGAGCTCCTGAAGGAAGCACTAACCATGGAAAGGAACAACTGGTACCAGCCACTGCAAAAGCATGCCAAAATAGAAAGACCATTGATGCTAGGAAGAAACTGCATCAACTAACAAACCAACATAACATCATAATGACATGATAAAATTCACACATAACAATATTAACTTTAAATGTAAATGGACCAAATGCTCCAATTAAAAGACACAGACTGGCAAATTGGATAAAGAGTCAAGACCCATCAGTGTGCTGTATTCAGGAGACCCATCTCATGTGCAGAGACACACATATGCTCAAAATAAAGGCATGGAGGAAGATCTACCAAGCAAAAAACAAAAAAAGGCAGCGGTTGCAATCCTAGTCTCTGATGAAACAAACTTTAAATCAACAAAGATCAAAAGAGACAAAGAAGGCCATTACATAATGGTAAAGGGATCAATTCAACAAGAAGAGCTAACTATCCTAAATATATATGCACCCAATAGAGGAGCACCCAGATTCATAAAGAGTCCTTGGAGACTTACAAAGAGACTTAGACTCCCACATAATAATAATGGGAGACTTTAACACCCCACTGGCAACATTAGACAGATCAGTGAGACAGAAAGTTAACAAGGGTATCCAGGAATTGAACTCAGCTCTGCACCAAGTAGACCTAATAGTCATCTACAGGTATTTCTTATCTCTTGCTACTTTTGGTATGTTTTCTTTGTATTTGATTTTTGATAATTTGGTTATGATGGTTATGAGGTATCTTGACTAACTCTTTTTTGGCCTTATTTTGGTTGATGACCTCTGAGCTTTCTGTACCTGAATGTTGCCTTTCACCAGATTTGTGAAATTGTCACCCACTACTTCCTTAAACATCATTATCAGGCCTCTTCTCTCTCTTCTCCTCTAGTAACTCCTATTATGTAAAGGTTAGTTTGCTTGATGGTGTCCCATAATTCCTGAATTCATCATTCTTTTCCCTCATTTTTCTTATTACTCCTCTAACTGGAGAACTTTAAATGTTCTGTCTTCAAGCACACTGAGTCTTCTGCTTGATGAAGTCTGCTACTGAAGTTTTTAATTGAATTTTTCAGTTCAGTTATCATGTTCTTTATCTTTAGAATTTATGTTTTTTATTGTTTCTATTTCTTTATCAAATTTTTATTTTTTTTCATAAATTATTAGCTAAATTTTATTTCCTTTCTATTAGTATTTTCTGGCAGTTCCCTGAACTTCTTTAAAATTATTACTCTGAATTCTAAACAGTTTTTCAAATAAACTTATTTACACTCAAGTCCTTATCTGAGTGTTTTTCACATTCATATTTTGTTTTGCACTTTTATAATTTCATAGTTAAAGTATTCCAATAGCAATTAGTATGTCAGCTTTAGTACTTGCAGAAAGTGTTATCATAGCAGTCATGTAGAAAAACAATAATACATCATTTCATATTCTATATGTTAAAAGATTCATTTCCCTCTGATTAAGAGTTTATTTTGAAAATTCTGATTGTGTGGGAACTGGATGAGGCCTGTGGCTGCCAGCTTTCCCCCACTTGCCTGACAACCTGCATGACTCAGCAGAGGCAGCCATAATCTTCCTACGTACATAACTCCATTGACCTGGGAACCTCACCCGCATCCCCCACAGCAGCTACAGCAAGACCCGCCCAAAGAGTCTGAGCTCAGACACGCCTAGTGATGCCTCCCACCTGATGGTCCTTCTCTACCCACCCTGGAACTGAACACAAAGGGCATATACTCAGGAGTTAAGTATAAGGGCCCTGCCCACTGCCAGTTCCTCTCCATACTACTACAGTTGATGCTCTCTGGAAAGCACCACCTCCTGGCAGGAGGCCAACCAGCACCAAAATAGAGCATTAAACCACCAAAGCTAAGAACTCTCACAGAGTCCATTTCACCCCCTGCCACTTCCACCTGAACAGGTGCTGGTATCCACAACTGAGAGATCCATAGATGGTTCACATCACAGGACTCTCTGCAGACAACCCCCAGTACCAGCCTGGAGCCTGGTAGATTTGCTGGGTGGCTAGACCCAGAAGAGAGATAACAATAACTACAGCTTTGCACTCAGGAAGCCACATCCATAGGAAAAGGTGGAGAGTACTAATCAAAGAAACACCCCTTGAGACAAAAGAATTTGAACAACAGCCTTCAGCCCTAGACCTTCCCTCTGGCAGAGCCTACCCAAATGAGAAGGAACCAGAAAACCAACTCTGGTAATACGACAAAATGAGACTCTTTAACACACCCCCAAAATCACACTAGCTCACTAGCAATGGATCCAAACCAAGAAGAAATCCTTGATTTACCTGAAAAAGAATTCAGGAGGTTATTAAGCTAGTCGGGGAGGCACCAGAGAAAGGTGAAGCCAAATGCAAGGAAATCAAAAAACTGATACAAGAGGTGAAGGGGGAAATATCCAATGAAATATGAAGCATAAATAAAAACATTAGAAACTTCAGGAAACATTGGACACACTTACAGCAATGCAAAATGCTCTGGAAAGTCTTAGCAATAGAATTGAACAGGTAGAAGAAAGAAGTTCAGACTTCAAAGACAAGGTATTTGAATTAACACAATCCAACAGAGGTGAAGAAAAAAGAATAAGAAAATATAGAAAAAGCCTCCAAGAAGACTGGGATTATGTTAAATGACTAAACCTAAGAACAATCCATGTTCCTGAGGAAGAAGAGAAATCTAAAAGTTTGGAAAACATATTTGGGGGAATAATTAAGGAAAGCTTCCCTGGCCTTGCTAGAGACCTAGACATCCAAATACAAGAAGCACAAAGAAGACCTGGGAAACTAATTGCAAAAAAGATCATCACGTAGGCACACAGTCATCAGGTTATCTAAATTTAAGATGAAGGCAAGAATGGTTGGAGCTGTGAGACAGAAGCACCAGGTAACCTATAAGGGAAAGCCTATCAGATTCACTGCAGATTTCTCAGCAGAAACCCTATAAGCTAGAAGTGACTGGGGCCCAATCTTCAGCCTCCTCAAACAAAACAATTATCAGCTGAGAATTTTGTATCCAGAGAAACTGAGCATCACATATAAAGGAAAGATACAGTCTTTTTCTGAAAAACAAACGCTGAAAGAATTTGCCACTACCAAGCCACCACTACCAGACCTGTTAGAAGGAGCTCTAAATCTTGAAACAAATCCTGGAAACACATCAAAACAGAACCACTTTAAAGGATAAATCACACAGGACTTATAAAACAAAAATATGCTATTTAAAAAACAAAATAAAACAAACAAACAAAAGGTATACAGGCAACAAATAGCATGATAAATGGAATGCTACCCTACATCTCAATACTAACATTAAATGTAAATGGCCTAAATGTGCCACTGAAAAATTACAGAACTGTGAAATTGAAAGAATTCACTAACCAACTATCTGCTGCCTTCAAGGGACTCATCTAAACTTAATAAGGACTCATATAAACGTAAAGGGATGGAAAAAAAGCATTTTATGCGAATGGATACCAAAAGTGAGCCGGAGTAGCTATTCTTATATCAGACAAAACAAACTTTAAAGAAACAGCAGTTAAAAAAGACAAGAAGGACATTTTATAATGGTAAAAGGCCTTGTCCAACAGGAAAATACCACAATCCTAAACATATATGCATCTAACACTGAAGCTCCCAAATTTAGAAAACAATTACTTATAGACCTAAGAAATGAGATAGACAGCAACACAATAATAGTGGGGACTTCAATATTCCACTGACAGCACTAGACAGGTCAATCACGACTGAAAGTCAACAAAGAAACAATGGATTTAAACTATACCTTGAAACAAATGGACTTAACAGATGTATGCAGAACATTCCGTGCAACAACCGCAGAATATATATTCTATTTAATAGTGCATGGAACTTTCTCCAAGATAGGCCACAAAATGAGTCTCAATAAATTTAAGAAAACTGAAATTATGGCCAGGCAAGTTTGCTCATGCCTGTAATCCCAAAAGTTTGGGAGACTGAGGCGGATAGATCACCTCAGGTCAGGAGTTTGAGACCAGCCTGGCCAACATGGTGAAACCCTGTCTCTACTAAAAATACCAAAAATTAGCTGGGCATAGTGATGGGTGCCTGTAATCCCAGCCACTTAGGAGGCTGAGACAGGAGAATTGCTTGAACCTGGGAGGTGGAGGTTGCAGTGAACCAAGATTGTGCCATGGCACTCCAGCCTGGGCAACAAGAGCAAAACTCTGTCTCCAAAAAAAAAAAAAAAAAAAAGAAAACTGAAATTATATCAAGCACTGTCTCAGACCACAGTGGAATAAAACTGGAAATGAACTCCAAAATGAACCTTCAAAACCATGCAAATACTTGGAAATTAAATAACCTGCTCCTGAATGAGTATTGGGTCAAAAATGAAATCAAGATGGAAATTAAAAAATTCTTTGAACTGAATAAAAATAGTAACACAATCTATCAAAACCTCTGCAATACAGCAAAGGCAGTGCTAAGAGGAAAGTCCATAGTCCTAAATACCTACATGAAAAGACTGAAAGCACAAACTGACAATCTAAGGTCACACCTCCAGGAACTAGAGAAACAAGAACAAATCAAACTCAAACTCAGCAGAAGAAAGGAAATAACCAAGATCAGAGAAAAACTAAATGAAATTGAAACAACAAAAAAAATACAAAAGATAAATGAAACAAAAAGCTGGTTTTTTGAAAAGATAAGTTGATAGATCATCAGTAAGATTAACCAAGAAAAGGAGAGAGAAAATCCAAATAACCTCAATAAGAAACGAAATGGGAGGTATTACAACTGACATCACAGAAATACAAAAGATCATTCAAGGCTACTATGAACACCTTTATGCACATAAACTAAAAAACCTAGAAGAGATGGAAAATTCCTGGAAAGATACAACCCTTCTAGCTGAAATCAGGGAGAATTAGATACCATGCACAGACCAATAACAAGCAGTGAGACTGAAATGGTAATTAAACCAACAACAACAAAGAAAAGTCTAGGACCAGGTGGATTCACAGCAGAATTCTACCAGATATTCAAATAGGAATTGATAGCAATCCTTTTGATGCTATTCCACAAGATACAGAAAGAGGGAACCCTCCCTAACTTATTCTATGAAGCCAGCATCACCCTAATACCAAAACCAGGAAAGGACATAACCAAAAAAGAAAACTTCAGATGTATATCCCTGATGAACATAGATGCTAAAACCCTTAACAAAATACTAGCTAACTGAATCCAACAATATATAAACAAGATAATCCACCATGATCAAGTGGGTTTCATACCAGGGTTGCAAGGATGGTTTAACATACACAAGTCAATAAATATGATACACCACATAAACAGAATTAAAAATAAAAATCACATGATCATCTCAATAGATGCAGAAACAGCATCTGACAAAATCCAGGATCTCTATATGATTAAAATTCTCAGCAAAATCAGCATACAAGGGACATACCTCAATGTAATAAAAGCCATCAATGACAAACCCCCAGCTAACTTAATACTGAGTGGGTAAAAGTTGAAAGCATTCCCCCTGAGAACTGGAACAAGACAAGGATGCCCACTCTCACTATTCCTCTTCAACATAATACTGGAAGTCCTAGCCAGAGCAATCAGACAAGAAAAAAATAAATAAATAAAGGGCATCCAAATTGGCAAAGAGGAAGTCAGACTGTCACTGTTTGCTGATGATATGATCGTCTACCTTGAAAACCCTAAAGACTCCCCCAGAAAGCTCCTAGAACTGATAAAAGAATTCATCAAAGTTTCAGGATACAAAATTAATGTACACAAATCAGTAGCTCTTCTATACTCCAGCAGTGATCAAGCAGAGAATAAAATCAAGAACTCAACCCCCTTTACAATAGCTGCAAAGAAAAAAAAAAAACTTAGGAATATACCTAACCAAGGAGGTGAAAGACCTCTACAAATAAAACTACAAAACACTGCTGAAAGAAATCACAGATGACACAAACAAATGGAAACACATCCCATGCTCATGGATGGGTAGAATCAGTAATGTAAATGACCATACTGTCAAAAGCAATCACAATTTCAATGCAATTCTCATCAAAATACTACCATCATTCTTCATAGATTTAGAAAAAAAATTCTAAAATTCATATGGAACCAAAAAAGATCCTGCATAGCCAAAGCAAGACTAAGGAGAAGGAAAAACTCTGGAGGCATCACACTACCTGATTTCAAACTGTACTGTAAGGCCATAGTCACAAAACAGCATGGTACTGGTATAAAAATAGGCACATAGACCAACGGAATGGAAATAGAGAATGCAGAAATAAACTCAAATACTTACAGCCAACTGATCTTCGACAGAGCAAACAAAAATATAAGGTGGGGAAAGTACACTCTTTTCAACAAATAGCGCTGGGATAATTGACCAGCCACATGTAGGAGAATGAAACTGGGTCCTCATCTCTCACCTTATACAAAAATTAACTGAAGATGGATTAAGGACTTAAATCTAAGACCTGAAACTATAAAAATTCTAGAAGATAACATTTGGAAAAACCCTTCTAGAGATTGGCTTAGGCAAGTATTTCATGACCAAGAACTCAAAAGCAAATGCAATAAAAACAAAGGTAAATAGTTGGGACTTAAACTAAAGAGCTTTTGCATGGCAAAAGGAATAGTCGGCAGAGTAAACAGACAACCCACAGAGTGGGAGAAAATCTTCACAATCTATACATCTGACAAAGGACTAATATTCAGAATCTACAGCAAACTTAAACAAATCAGCAAGAAAAAAACAACAATCCCATGGAAAAGTGGGCTAAAAACATGAATAGATAGTTCTCTAAACAAGATATACAAATGGCTAACAAACATATGAAAAAAATGATCAACATCACTAATAATCAGGGAAATGTGAATCAAAACCACAATGCAATACCACCTTACTCCTGCAAGAATGGCCATAATCAAAAAATTAAACAAAAAGGAGATGTTGGCATGGATGTGGTGATCAGGGAACACTTCTACACTGCTGGTGGTAATGCAGACTAGTACAGCCACTGGGAAAACAGTGGAAATTCCTTGAAGAACTAAAAGTAGAACTACCATTTGATCCAGCAATCCCACTACTGGGTATCTACCCAGAGGAAAAGAAGTCATCATTCGAAAAATATACTGGCACGTGTATGTTTATAGCAGCACAATTTGCAATTGCAAAATCGTGGAACCAACCCAAATGCCCATCAATCAACAAGTGGATAAAGAAACTGGTGTATATATATGATGGAATACTACTCAGCCATAAAAAGGAATGAATTAATGGCATTCACAGCGACCTGGATGAGATTGAAGACTATTATTCTAAATGAAGTAACTCAGAAATGGAAAACCAAACAGTGTATGTTCTGACTGATATGTGGGAGCTAAACTATGAGGACATAAAGTCATAAGAATGATACAATGGACTTTGGGGACTTGGGAGCAAGGGTGGGATGGGGGTGAGGGATAAAAGACTACAAATATGCTGCAGTGTATACTGCTTGGGTGATGGGTGCATCAAAATCTCACAAATCACCACTAAAGAACTTACCCAGTTAACCAAACACCACCTGTACCCCAATAACTATGGAAAAAAAAGAGATACAGGAATCTCTCTCTCTCTCTCTCTCTCTCTCTCTCTCTCTCTCTCTCCCCCTCTTCCTCTCCCTCTCTTTCCCTCCCTCTCCCTCTCCCTCTCTTCCTTCCCTCCTCCCTCCCATGGGAGTAGAGGGTGGTTGTCTGCCTGCAAACCAGAAAGAGGGCCCTCACGAGAAACTTAATTGGCTGGTGTCTTGACCTTGGACTTCCAGCCCCCGGAACAGTGAGGAACATATGTCTTTTGTTCAGATCACCTAGTCTATGGTATGTTGTTATAGCAGCTTGGGCAGACAAAAACAGCCTGCCTTCCTGTTTTCACTGACTCTGTGCTCTTGGTCTCGTACCTGAGCTTGTGCTTCATTCCTGTGACCAACGTCCTACCTTAATTTTCAGTTTCAGAGTCTGAAACCTTGACCTGCAAATGTAGTCCTGGCCAATCTGCATTGAGACACTGTTCTTGTCAAAACCTCCATGCATGGATCTTTCACTCCAAATTCTTCCCCAAAGCTGGGGCCCATCCAGGGCTTCCACATCTCTTTAAGGCCCTGCCTGCCCAAGTCTCCCTGTTTCTGTGATCTTCCTGTTTACCGGGGAATGCCACTATTACCATTTGTTGGATTTCTTTGGTTCTAAACACGATTTTGCCCTGTCCTCCTCCTTTGCCTATACTAGATCTCTAGGTTGCAATGGTTTCCTTTGCTACTGAATCAGAATCTGGACAGCATCCCTGTCCAGAAGTTATATTTCACTCTTGTCTCAGCCTCTCCTCCTATGGAATATTCTGTAGTGGGTGAAATGCTTGTTTTAATAATATTAATATATAGATTTCATAAAAATGAAAAAAGAGACTTTAGAATTAGATACATTTTGAAAATTCTATGCATGTGATAAAATCTGGTGACATTTAAGCACATACATCATTGTAGAGAGCTCCTTTCTCAAATAATATATGTTTTCAAAGGCTGAGTTGTGCTATTATTCAGGATAGAAGGTGCTTCCCTTTAAAGTAGACCTTCCCCCCACCAATTGTAATGACTTTTGCTTGAGTTTTTGTAATATCCAGCAGATCTCTTTCCTGAGAAAATGTAAGTAGATAAATAAAAATAAAGTTGAGTGCTTTCTTGGGCCAATTTTAGTTTTGGAGAAAATGTGTCTGAGAGGTCAAACTCAAGATAATTTCAGAATTCTAAACAGGTTCTATAACCTCTATTGGTGAGACATCTGTATTTGCAGAATCCATAAAGCTTTTAAGGTATAGTTGATATTGAAACAATAATGACCCTGGAACAGGATATTTCCTGGAGATTAATGACCAGCTGGGAGGGGTTGATGGCCTGAGGTGTAGTTGAGGGCCATTAACCTCAGACAGTCATTAAAGCCCAGGAAATGTCCTATGTCTAGGTCCTTATTGTTATTATAAATTGAAAATGGAAAAAAGAAACAGGCATACAGATTATCTGAAGGGCGACTCCATTTCCAGTGGTTGGAATGGGGAATGTTCTGGGGAGAATTTATTCCCCTGTCCATTAGCCAGCTAATCCCCCTGAATCCTCTTGTGACTTCGCCCTTCAACTGATGCGTCTTTGTGCTAAAAATCCCAGAATTCCCCAGATGCTGGAGTAAAGAGGACCATTCCCTCATTGCAGCAGCCTTTGCTCAGAGTGACTGGATGAAACAAACAGTAGTGGTGAATTACTTTGCCACCATTTTTTACTGCATCCTACATTACCATGTACTTACTTCCCCTGAGATCAACTGTTTTTTTCTCTGTTTAGCTGCAGTAAACTTCCCACAACTAAATTTTAAGCCCTTGACTATTTTATTTGTGCTTATTTCCCAGATCCTTGTGGGTGAAAGCACAGACTATTCACTTAGCAGCTGTGCTGCCTCTAGTCTATAAAATAATAAAATGTTGGAAGATTGCAGAAGGTTCCAGTCACTTTGTTATTAGAATACTCTAGTGTTGTCATTTCAAAATGTTTAAATTAAATTCAACATTCTTTTCTCACTTTTATTATGTAAATAATTGACTTCTCTTTCCTCTATCTTATGGCCAGGAGTTTTTTTTGTTTTTTGTTTTTTTTTCCCTCAAAATCACGTTCAGGCAATGTAGAAGAGGGACAATGGCAAATGCCTCCCTACTTAACTGCTTATAATGAGGTTGAGTTCTCTACTTGGTTAGTTGTCCTTGCTTGTTTGGCTCAAAGTCATCATGAGTTCCCTCTGTGTGGCGGGCATGCAGTTGCTGGTCCTTGCATAAGTGGGTTCTTCTGAGGGTCTTCAAAGTTCCTCCTTTCCCAGTACATAGTTCCCAATATGAGAAATTTGCTATATCTTTTCCACTCCCTTAACCCTGCCAAAAGTTGCACACCACAACACCAAGACCCTTTTTCTGATGGTCAGTCCCCTTGGTAAAGTCTGAGAAGTCAGTCAGAATTCAACAACATTTATTAGTGTCTACTGACTCTCAGGAAAGTCATCTATCAGACAATGTCAAATGATGGGGCCAGAGAGCTTCATTGCTGCCTCTTCTCTCAACCTCAGCATGCTCTCTAATCCTCTTTCCTTTGGCTCAGGTAGCCCAGGTATGCTGGCCACACAGATTGCTAACTGAAAAATGAATTGCCCATCTTGCCTTTATGTAGTCTCCGCTTATTAAAATGAATTCTATTGAAGCTTTCGTCCTTTGATTTTAGGTAGCATGATCACCTACTTTCCTTTTTCCTCATGAAATAGTATCTCTTTATAAAAGGTGATCTTCCTGACTACTGTCTAAGTTCTGTTCTTATATTGTCCATGGAGAGGTGGAAGTGGTTGGTAGTAAGGCTTTTTTTTAAAAAGCAAAACCTCTAGTAAACTCTTTAGGGATGTTTGATATATTAGAATATGGAGGGGGTTCTTAGCATGTTTTAGTCTTCAACTTTGATCTTAAATGCAACCCTGGGAAAACAGGAAAATTCCCACTTTGTATCTAGCTTCAATCCAGAGGAAAAACAAAGGGAGGAGAAGATTAAATGAAATCACTGTAGCTGTTCCTATCCTAAAAGAATGAAATCAGAGTCAGATAAGCAAAGATAAATGGGCAGAAACCGATATAAACCATTTGGGAAAAATTGCTGGCCCAGAGGAGAGATGGCTTACCAGAAATCCTAAAAGGAGTGGAGGTGAGAGCCACTGTCCATGTGTGGCAGATGCAGTATCAACAGTTACCACAAAACAAAAGTCACAGTTTGCTCCTATTGGCTCTGAGTGCCTTATCTCTCTCCTGCAAAGAGTAGAACTGAAAACCTGAAGATGGAATAAAATCACAAGTACTAGGGCAAAGCAGAGAGCACCAATGCGCTCTAAATAAGTTCATATCTTCAGGCCCTAATATGTTATACCCAGAGTGCAAAAAAATCCACAAAAATTTGATTACCTTTTGCTTTTCATGAAGAGCTTATTTTTTAGTTGTTTCACTTTTTTTCTTGAAAGTTTATTGAAATTCACACAGAACCTGCCAAAATATCAAATTAAGAAAAATAAAAGGAAAGGAAAAGGATTTTGAAAACTCTAGCCTAGTGATCTTGATATCTATTCTAAGCGTAATTCTTGACTAGACTGGTAAGTAAATAAAACCAGGAGTGGTTGTGAGGGAAGTATGATTACTGAGAGTAACGCATGAGTTCAAGAAGAACATTAGCTGGACTAGTCATATCTCTTCCTTATCTGGTAATGCAAGGTAAAGTTGAAATATAATGTATTGTAAATTTCATAGAGCACCTCACATTCTTTCATAGCATTCTCAAAGATAGAATGGGGAAACATGGGTAGATTATTGTTTGCTTAGGTGGATTCACAGCTGCTTGAAAAACCATTCATTCAACAAAAATGTTGGATTCATGTGCTTTGGGCAACATGCTTAACCCTCATGATGGAAGGACAGAGAATTAACAGTCAGTAAACTTCTGCTGTGTACTATGAGAGGCACATTATACATGGAATCTCTTTTACTTCTCTGACAGCTGGGTATCATTGTCTCCATTTTACAAGTGAGGAAGCAGAGGTTCAGAGTTGCTGTCCAAGAGCATCATACATACAGGGGTGCAGTGGAGATTCAAACTGTGATCTATCTGATGATAAGCCAAGATCTTCCTATAACATGATCTCTTGCTCCAGACATAACTAGGATCAATGACTTAAAGTTACCAAGGGAAGAGTCAACATAAGAAAATCCAGCATAAGATGCTGAGTCAATATCAGGAGGAACTTTTCATCACCTAGAGCCAGAAGAGTTCTTGAATTTGAAAGGGCTCTGAGCCTTGCCCCTCCCACTCTCACTGCAGGTCTGCAAATAGAAAATGAATGACTACCTGTCACAGATGCTGTGAATGTGATAGGGAAAATGTTGATCCACATCACCTCCGAAATCCCTTCCAATTAGAGTACCCTTTGAGTCTGTGACATTCTGCACTCTCAAAGAGTCTATATACTTCTGAGAAAATGGGACAAAGGGGAAAGTAACTTTTTAGAAAGAATTTTAAACATTCGTATTGATTACCAACATCATGCTTATTATAGTCAATTTGGAAAATTCAGGAAAGTAGTAAGAAGAAATGCTATCCAACAACCCAGTGATAGCCACAATGAACAGTTGGTATCTGTTCTTTCATTTTTCTCCATGTTTGCAAAATTTTTCAGTTACAGTTATATTATAAAAACAAGTTTTTTAAATTGTCTTTATAATTTAGAGATATAATGAAAATATTTTACTATGCATTTAAAAACATTTTGTCAATGTCATTTGTAATTGCATGATTTTTGAAATTCCTTATACATAGTATTTTCTCTCTGACTCAGATAATTTCTTAGGATAGATTTCTAAATGTAGGATGATAGTAACAAAGTGTTAGCATGTTGAAGTGTCTCTGTATATTGAACAATTTAGTTTTGTAAAAATATTTGTACCGATTTATATTCCTATAAACAGTTTTTGAGAGTTGCTTATCTTTCCTCAACTTCACTTCCATTCTGGATGATCATTACAACTTTTTGGGTAAACTTTATAGGTAAAAAATGGTTTGGGTGAAATATGCTTTAATTGAATTTCTTTCATTATTAAGATGGTGTATTTAAAAATTTTCTTAATTAACTATTTTATCCTTTCATTAAATTGCTCGTTTTTTCTTTGAGGCAAAGTTCTTATCAATTTACATGGGTAATTTATACATTCAGAAAATTACCATTGTTATGCAATGTTTACTATACTTTTTTCTCATTTTGAATTTTAATATTTTTTAGTTGTAAGAGACAGAAAACCACTTCAAACTAGCTTAACAAAAATGTGAATTTATTGGTTCACACCACTGAAGGCTCTGGAGAACTGCCTTTAGAGAGAGCTGAGTTGAAGGACTTAATAGCATCATTCAGGCTCAGAATCTGTCCATTCTCACCACTTGGATTTCCTCTGGATTGACCTCATTCAGGCCAACATTTCTTTCTATCTGGAGGCAAAATGACCAGGCAGAAATTCAGCCTTCTCAGCCATCCCTGTGTAAAGAGGATTCTCTTTCCCAGTCATTTTAGTACAACCTCTTGAACCGAGTCTCAGGCATGGGCCATGCGCCTATTTCTGAAATGGTCATTCTGCCTAGGGATGTAGAATGTGGGATTGGTCACAGTTATCTGAAGTGTCCACCACTGGAGGAATGGAGACAGCCACAATTAAGCCAAGAACACTGTTTGCCCTAAGGAAAATTAAGGCACAGCTGCCAAATAAATTACATTTCTATTATATTTTAAATTTTGTTTCAAGGTGTTTTCTGATATAAAGACTTAAAGTAATATGTAGTCAAATTTAAATTTCTTCTGTAATTTCTTATCTAACTTTAACGTTTAAAAGGCCAGGGAATTGATAAAGTTAGCTTTTATTTTTCTCTATTTTTTTAAAGTTTAGATTTTTTTCACTTAATTTTTAAAATAAACTAGGAATTAAGTGGATTTAAAAACCAAATAGTTTTATTTCGATAACATTTATTGCTGAGACAAATTCAGGTTATCACATTTACTCTCTCTATATATCTTTTAAAATAAATGCTAGTGTTGTTTATTTCTAAGCCATCTATTGACCTTTTTTTCTGTCTGTATTTATCCAGATCCATAGAATTGTAGCTATTGTAACTGTTTAATATACTTTAATACTTGGTAGGGTAAGTAAACGATAGGTAGTTTGAATGAAAGGGCGTAGAATGACCTGGTGCCAGGAGGCTGATGTACCACAATGGGTCTGTTTTTACTAAGAGGAGGCTGCCCGTGCACATGGGCTTTCCTGGAGCTGAGGTTACTGAACAGTTGAAAGGAAGTGGAGAGAAAGAAAGGAGGGACATAGGTGCAGAGAATCCGAACATTGCCTAATGCTTTAAAGTGTGGCAGTACCTACGTGTTTCGAAGGATGAGGGGTCTTTTCCATTTGGAGTTCAAGGCAAATTGTTAAGGGAGCAGCTTCTTTTTAGAACATTTCTTTTTCTTTTCTTTTCTTTACTTGTTTTTGACATCTCCAAATCAGGCTATCAATGCCACTCATGTTTCAGAGAATGGCATCACTTAGATATTAGTACTTCATGAACGTGCCATTTCCAGGGCCATTTGGCAGGGAGAGGGGTGATACTTAATGCGGAGAAATTACCCTCTCATGAGCACACTGGAGCCTGCCAGGAGGGCTTCTGGAGGTCAGCGAAAGAAGGAGACTCCTGTGCTTCTCAGATAACAGCTCCTAAGTTATCCCATTTTATCCCTGTGCAAGGTTGCTTCTTTCTCTGCCACAGCTCACAGCATCATAGAAGGGACATCATGCCTCTGTTTATTTCTCAAATGTTTATGGAACTCTTACTGTGTCCTGAGAATTGTGTTTGCTTCTGAGGGTTTTAATATAAAGAAGGTATCATCTCGTTTTGTAAGGAGTTTATTGTCAGGTTGAACTTCTTCGCTCCTAGTACTTGCTTTCCCAAAGGATTCCCACTTGCAGGGTCTCATGCACTTGACATTGCCTACCAGCACTCCATATAGAGGTCATAATAAATTGCCTTCCGTATTTATACAGACCCTGTAGGCTTCAGGGTTCCCATCGATGAGCACTCGCTGGCAGGAACTCACACCCCCAGTACCTGCTTCGTCTTATCCCAGGCCTGGCTGTTTGAAAGTATGCAATGTTAGAATTGTTTCTGATTTCTACTCAGGATACTTTGCTTATCTTTTCAAACTCCATGTGCCCTTTTTGCCAATGTCAATATGACAAGATTTTCCTGCCTCAGAATCTTGCATCTGGGCCCTTCAAAGCCCGGACTTTAACTTACATAGCCCCATTGTTAAATTCTTGGAGTGTTTGGTGCTATGGTTTGAATGTTTGTGTCCCTCCACAATTCATGTTGAAACTTAATCCCCAAAGCAACACTATTAAAAGGCAGGGCCTTTAGGCCACGATGGCGCCAACTTCATGGATGGGAAAAGCGCCTGATAAAAGGGCTGAAGAGAACTGTAACAGCTAGGCCTTTTTTTGCCTTTCCATCTCTTCTGCCATGTGAAAACACAACAACCATCCCTTCCAGAGAACACAGCATTCAAGACACCATCTTGGAGGCAGAGACCCAGTTGTCACCAGATACTGAACCTGCTAGCACCTTGATTTTGTACTTGTAGACTCTAGAACTGTGAGAAACAAATTTCTATTGTTTGAAAATTGCCCAATCGCTACACAGACTAAGACATTTACTATTTAATGGTTATGTTTTATTCTATTTTTATGAAATTTTGTTGATACCAGGGACTTTCTGCTGGATCAGAAGACTAACTTGTAATTATCTCAAAATCACCTCATCACAACACTGCAGAGGCAAAGCTGCTCTGGGTGATTTGCAATGGTGAAAAGATATGCTTCTTTCTTCATTGATCCTATTAAGTGAAAATATCCTATCTTTGGGGGTGAAAACTCTCCATGTTATATGCTCTAATTTATCACCCAATGATCATATTAGCTTTGTCACCTTCTTGCATTTTGTCATCTGAGCCCCACTGAGAGGTGAGGCTATTACCCTTCACAGGAAGGTGGTGACTTACTCATCACAGGGAGGCTACTTCCTGCCCGTACTGCTGTGTCTCTCTGGAAGTCTTCCAACTGGGACATCCATCGTTTACAAATTAATTTGCACTGCCTTGGCCAGCGTTTAATTCCAACTCAAATTTTTTCTCCTGAAGACCTTCTGCAAAATTTCAACTATTCCTTTCTGAGTTTCCCTTCCTTGTTGTCCTTTTATTTTTAGTTTCCTTTCAGTTGTATTTATTTACTTTGACAACATCTACCTTTACCAAGTTTATTTATCCTTCAAGCTTATACCATTTTTCAGCTCTTCCAGGAACCCTACCTGGTTACTGTAACTGACTTAAAAGTTACAATGTCTAGTTAGAGTCTGCTAATTTGGTGATTGTTTAACACCTTCCATTACAGCATAGTGGTTAAAGTCACAGGCCTTTGGGTCAGATTCTCTAGGTTTTTGAGCTGCTTGACCTTGGGGAAACTATTTGCCATTTCTGGACTTCAATTTCTTTCTTCATCAGTAAAATGGGGCCAAGACTCACCTTTCTTGGCATCATTACACAACAGAGTCTATCTGGTGTTTATGTACATAGTAAATGCTCAAGCTTGGAAAAGAAAAGGCTTATGGCTTCTTTGTGACAATTATGGGTTTATTTTGGAAAATATTTTCCTGCTACTTTAGAACAAAATGTCTTATAATTATTGATTAAGACTGGTCTGTAGGTAAAACCTTATTAAGTTGAGAGATTATGGACCATAGACTAATGGATTATAATCTCAAATTTTCTGAATTAAAAATATAACAAGAGATGAATACGATTAATCTCACTGGAGATCAAATCAAGCTAAGAACCATTGTCATGCACTTACCTGACAGATGTCAAAAGAATGAATAGAATTTCGATGAAAGAAGTTCGCTGCACATTAATTATATTTATTGAAACATTCAGAGTGATTGACTTTTTCATGAGTAATGTTGAAATAAATCTAAAAAGGCTTTTAAAAAGTTTTCTTTATGATACAGTTTCTCTTAGATTTTCCCCAACAGTTGTCTTGATTGTGTTTAATCATAGATGTATAAAGGAGGATTGATTCAGTTCCAGGGATTTTTTTTCAGAGAATTTGTTCTAATGTTGTTTAAGGAGAGTTACTGCCTGGTCCTAATTTGACCTGTCCCTGAGACAAGGCATTCAATTGTATGCTTTTACATTCTCCTTTTTCAGAAGTCCCCTTGCTTTGCTGGTAAGTTCTGTTTGAGTTCTGCACTGAATAAGGTGTAGTTTCTTAGTTTTTAAAATAAAAGGATGAATTAGATGATTCTCAACCATTCTGAAAGTTAGCATAATTCCTATAACATCATCAACGATTTTTTTTTTTTTGGTTGTGAAAGAAACTATATATTACCTGTACATCAGTTTTGTGCATTTAAAAAAAAGAATGATGCATACTATTTGATGTCGTTTTTGTAATTATCATAATCAAAATAAGTGTTTAAGCTTTTTACACTTTAGCATTCAAAGGTTCTCAGCCACTGGCCTTTATAAATGACATGGTGGTGTACAGTACTGCTCCTCTTGCTTGTAACTTCATTTTTTTCCATTTCATTTTTGATTAAATTCACACACGTGCGCACGCGCGCGCACACACACACACACACACAGGCAGTGGGGCGGGGAGAGAGAATTTTCCCCTTAATTGAATTATATGTTGAAAATCAGTTGGAAGGCTGTGTCAGACAGATGTTTTATGTCGAGGGTCAGTCTCCAGGACACAGGTACTCATCATGCCAATGCCTGCTAACATAGAAAGTTTTGAATTATTTTGATTGATTCAGCAATTCTTATTGGCTCTGATTACATGGCCTATTATGAAGCAAATTTCTATAAACTGAACAATTTAAAGAAATTAATACTATATCACAATGTAATCTTTTTTGATATTTTAAGTCAAAACTTGGGATCCAAACTTAAGTTAAAAATTGAACTATGTTGGTTCTACCCATAGAAATAATGCAGTGGAGGTTGTTGAACAAATGTTCACCTTTAAATGTTCACTAGTTTGCACATGTGCAGGCAATGAGGACTGTTGGCACTTCACGATTCATTCCGCTGTCTGAATGTTGTCACATATTTTTTAGACATCTATTCTGTGCAACTCACTTTTAGAAATGTTACGATGGAAAAATTATATCTTAGTAACAAAAAAGTATGGGGTATAATTTTGTTAATCTGACGTAATTTACCTTCTCTTGTTGCCCTGCTATCAAAGGCAGGTTTATCTTATTTTTATTTGTTTAACACACAGAGTCCTTAAAAGATTTAAGAGTTTAAAATCCATGAATACTGATGGTGTTAGGTATGAGGGGAAAAGAAAAAAAGATCCACAAATTGGTTGGAAAGCTTGGTAAAGGTTTGGTATCTTCTCATCCCAAAGGGGAGCCCTTCTGTTAAGGTATCAGATGCTTCCCCTTGCCCATCGTCCTACCCAGGGAGAGAAATTCAATCAGCCAGGACTTTACAGACCTATCTTCTTCCTCCAGGACAGAGGAGGGAAGGCCCGACACCTGACACTTGGAGAGCTTGAGCCTCAGAATAAAACACACTGCCATGAATTTGAATGAAGATAAGAGAAGAGGACAGTGAGAGATGCTCCAATGGTGAGGGCTGGTTGGTGTTGGCGGCTGCCCATCCCTCTTATCTCACCTAATGGCGGGCGCCTGCCAATGTTTATTTGGCCATTGCCATTCACCAGCTGCTCCTCTGCCATGTTGTTTTTCTTCCCAGATGGCAACACGATGTTCCACGATAAAACTGACACAAAAAACAATGCAAAATTTGTCTAAGAGAGGTTCAGCAAGCATGAGAAAAACATCTGATATCTCTCAGAGCCCGCCAAGTTCGCAGCTTACAGTGCCAGAGTAATTATGGGATGATTTGAACAGAGGCAATGCATGAGGAAGCCACTTCCAAATGTATCAGGTAGGTTTCCAGAAGAGGCAAACCATTCGGCTGTCTCATTCCTCTGGCGCTCTGACAGAATCGATGAGCATCGTCTGTGGCTCCCAGAAGCCTTGTACATTACTAAAGCCTGTGCTTTACCCCATGCCGCCTAATTAATGGCTCACTATTGAAAAAAAAAAACAAACTCTTTTATTCAATTAGACTCTGCTTCCAGTAAGATAAACACTCCTGCCATCAAAATCCTGGGAAACCAACATTCATAGGCTGCCTTCATGCCAAGGCATCTGCTTTTCTGTGGCCCCTGGCCTCTTGTTCTGTCCAGCCTTGCTCTGGCTGTTTGATTTTGTAAAATCTGCGGAGAATGTCCCTGGTACCTTGTTATGCTGACAGCTATTTCTCCTTTAGCCTCTACACAATAACACAGAGTAAAGAGAATCATACTATTATTTTTATTGATTACAAAGAGCCACAGATGTTATTTAAAATGAGACATTGACTGGGTCTCATATTCATCACTATTACTCAAACTTTTGCCTTTTATGTGAGTTACCATTACTGCATTCTTTGCAAGACTGGATTTTTAGGTGACAAGGTAGAGAGCTCTTTATTTTATCCTCGTGTTTCTTTACTTGAGTCAGAAGTAACTCCTGGAGATAATTGCATTCATGTCTATTTGGTTAGTTGTCAGAGGTATTATAGTGTATTTGGCTTGCTTTAGACAATACTGAGACAAAAAAAAAAAGTTTTAAAAGAATTCTATCTAGTATTTGAGGACTCTGTCCCAAACTGGTTCTATTGTGTTACTATTGGTTTTTAACTGTTGTTAATAATAATGAAGAATACAAAATGCCCAGTAATCTCTAGTGAAAAACACTCTTTTAGTGAATGAATTAAATCTTCCT